>NC_139559.1:5669408-6121592 GCF_965112155.1 Podarcis liolepis | reverse complement strand
CGTTGCCAGTTGCAAACCGGGAGGAGGAGACGGGGAGGCGGCCTTCTAAGCCGGCACGCCTCCTCCGCCTCTTGCAAGCGACTATAAAAAAAGAAAAGGAGGGCTGGTTGGTTGTTGGTCTATCTATGTGCATTTTTTTCCCAACGTGTGTGTGCGTGCAATTTATTTATTTTATTTTTTTAAGCCGCGCTGGTGGAGCCAGAAAGGGGAGGTCTCGGGGAGGGGAAGCCGGCCTTTCCGCCGCTCGCTCCAGCGGCCATCTTCGACGAGAGGGGGGCGGAGGCGGCCGGGAGACCGACAGAGAGCCGCCTCTGCTTATTAAGATGACGGTTGCTGCTGCTTGACGTTGCAAAAAAAGAGAGAAAGAAACCGGGGAGGGCACGCGCCGCCGCCGCGGAGCCGGGTGTTAACCCGCCGCTTCCTCGCGATCCGGCTTCGGCTCGGTTTCTACCGGTCAACATGTGTGATCGCTGCTCGCAGGTGGCGGTGGTGGGCTGCCACAACTGGAATCCCCGCCGCCAAATCCCTGCACGCAGAAAAGCAGCAAGTCAGGCCCACGCCCCTCCTCACTGGCGTGCTCTCGTCCTGCGTTGCTAGCTGATTGTTTCGTATTGAGGAGCAACCAAACTGCACTCTGAAGCGAAGGAAACTCAAGCAGAGGAACACAAACTGTTGCTGTAGACCTGAAAGCCACCTTACATTTAAAGCACTCGGATACAACTTTAAAGAGTCACGGCTCCCCCCCCCCAAAGAATCATGGGAAGTGTAGTTTGTTCAGGGTGCTGTGAGTTGTTGGGAGAACTGCTGTTCCAGATGTTTTCAACCTTTTTGAGTCCATGGCTCCCTTGACCAACTACATTCTTTCTGCGGCAACCCTGTGGGGCTCAGGAGCCCAGTTATGTCCCCCCCTTGCCTGCAGAGCTGGCAGCCCCCCACCCTTTTCCGAACACCCTCCCTTGTGGAGGGTTCCCTCAGCCGCCTCCCCTCGACTTGGGGGTCCTCTGGGCAGCTGCTGCCCCTGATCTCTGAGCTGCCTCCCCCCACCTCAGAGAGAGGTGTCTCCTCCCACTGCCCCACAGGGGCCTGGGAAGCACCCCTGGCCAGCCCCAGAGACACCATTCGCCTGCAGTGTTTGTAGCCAGGGCTGCTGCAACAAACAGCTGTGCAAGCCTTTGGGAGGCAGAGATGCGAGAGGGCATCAGAGGAAGGAGGGAAGGAAAGAGGGACAGAGGCCAGTGTTGCCCGCTGCGGCACCCCTGACCATCACCCCAGGGGCCACAGCACACTGGTTGAAAGCAATGACCCTAGTCCCTGCACAGAGTGAATTAACCCTTAATCCCTCTTGAGAGTTGTAGCTCTCAGAGAGGAAGAGGGATTGTGACTATATGAAGTGACAACAGGGTCGTCTACTGAAGATCTGGCAGCTGAGGGCCACATTCGCTCGTGGGAAGCTTTCTAGGGCCACATGCCAAGGGCAAGCAGGGCCAGGGGTAAAAGTAAGCAGAGCAAGGGATGTGACTCTTACAAGTTAGATATAGAGATATAGATATAATATCTCTTAAGTGGTTTGCATTAAAAAAAGAAAGAAAATGCAACAAAATTCAACAACTTTTTTTTAATAAAATAAATGGAATGCAGCAGCCTTCCACTGTGGTTCTGCAAAGCCCCACAAATGATTGGTGGTAGATTTCACTTTTACTTTTACTTTTAATTCATTAAAGCCAAACATCTAATCAGCTGATACTTTTGTCAATAATTTGAAAATATTTCCTTGTTGTGCATAAGTCACTTAAAAGTTTTTTATGATTAAGCAGTATATAAAGCATTATTATCCATACCAAAAACACATTATTATTATTATTATTATTATTATTATTATTATTATTATTACTTATTTTACAAAAATCAAATCCCAAAACTTAAGGAAAGCAAAAGAGTCAGACAAATTTGGAGAAATGTGGTATCGTTTTATTAAATTCACTACTAACAAAGAAAGCAAGTTTATTCCACCTCAAAGTTGTGGTGATTTGTGGATAACTGATCTTGGCTTATTCTCTTCATTTCTTATTTGAGTCCGAATGTCTTTTTTCTTTGATTTCCCTTCTTTGTCACTGATAACCAGATGATATCTTCACTCCGTGCTCTTGACCTTGCGTTAATTGCCTTGTACCTTACCTGTAATCTGTTACTGTTCTGTTATTATTATTTGTTTGTAAAACTTAGTAAAAACTTTAAAAGAAAAGATCACTGTAAAAAATAATAATCAGATTTCTACCTCACCAGAGTCACCACAGACATATCTGAACATGTGCAAGGACCCGTTGCCAAAATATCCCATAATTGCTGGCGAGCGACAGGAGGAGAGGGCGAGACAGCTCTTGGGCGCCTTCTCCTCTGGCCTCTGACCACATTCTCATACCTGCACGCTCTTAAATGCAAAAGATCAGGATCTGGCCCTGGTAGCTGTGATAGGAGTTCTATGGTCTTAGATATATGGTAATGTTCATAAGTGTGCCAACCAAGCACGTACATAGATCAGCACAGGAAGACCGACCTGGAACCATTTTGATTCCTAAACTGAGCAAGTGTTTTCTCTATGGGGTCGAAGTGGGAGACCTCCCATTGTCTCTTTCCTCCTCTGGGTCCTGTCTTGGGGGCACATTTGGGATGTGAACAGGGTGTGAGCCTGTGACATGGCCCTGGAACTAAGTATTTATCATTACAAAAGGCTGGACAGGCTACCCAGGCAATCCAATCAAGTACAGTGGTGCCTCGCAAGACGAAAAGAATCCGTTCTGTGATTCTCTTCCTCTAGCGGTTTTTTCGTCTTGCGAAGCAAACCCATTGACGGATTAGCGGATTAGCGCTATTAGCGGTTTTTAGCGGCTTATCAGCTTATCGGATCAGCTGATAAGCGGCTTAGAAAAGGGGGGGAGGGGAAAAAACCCGCAGGAATTCGCAAGACATTTTCATCTTGCGAAGCAAGCCCATAGGAGATTCGTTTTGCGAAGCACCTCCAAAACGGAAAACTCTTTCGTCTAGCGAGTTTTCCGTCTTGCGAGGCATTCGTCTTGCGGGGCACCACTGTAACCTGCCAGATAGGAGATAAACAACAACAGGAGGAAAACAACATTCAAATTTCTGTTTTAAGACTGCCTTTTCTGTGATGTAGGTATGATGTATCTGAGGGGTAGTCATAGGTTACACCCTTCTGTGATGCATGTATGATGTTTCTGGGGGTGGTCTTGATTTACAGGGTGGCAAATTCAAAAGTCTCTATAAGGCCTTGTGCGCCATTTTTCTGGGTTCCTCCTCTCTCCTGTGTGTGGTGAGGGGAGCACCCTGTTGCAACAGATCAATAAAGATCAAGCTTACTAGCTGCTTTGCTTCTCAATATTCTCTGGTTGGCCTTTGTTATTTTCTCCTACCAATAGGGAACCTATGTAAGGACTCTATATGGGCTCTTGGATACCCCATAAGGGAAAAGGGCAATTTTTGTTTACAACATAGCCCAACAAGGGGCAAATTGCTGACCTACTTCCCAAGACTGTCGCAATGAAAAAGATCAGGAAACGCTTGGCATGGGTTGCTGCTGTTGTTTTCAACACACACACACACACACACACACACACACACACACACATGATTCCTAGCAGCACATTCCAGTTAAGAGGCTGGAGGCCACAGTTCCTTCATGATCAAGTGGGTTAATAATTAAGAATCGTTATCTAGGTACTGCGGGTAGTTCCTTCATGTGGAGACCAAAGTTGGTGGCTTGTCTTGTTTGAGCAACGCGTGCCTTCCCCCTTCGCCTCCAGTGGCATTCAGATTCAAGGCGGGAAACGCTGCTTTCATGTTGATGAAGAGCACCCATCAATACCTTGCTTGGGAGCCAGCCAGAATCAAACCACTGGCAGCTACGCAGGTAAACGGAGTGCATCTCGGTTGCCTTCATCTCTGCAGTGGAGTGCCAGAAACCCGGTTTCGGGACTCCAAGCCAAGAGAGTAACACTTGCCAAGGGAACGGCATCTCGCTGGCCACTGTGATAACAGGATCCCTCATCCAGCTGGCTCTTCTTATGTACTTAATGGTTTGCTTCGTACACGGGGGAAACTGAGGCTGTAGTCGCCGGACTACAGTTCCGATCACCCACCAACAGTCATAGCCAGAAGGACTCGGCTGCACCACCAACACTGCAATAACGCTATAACCATTATTTACCTTCAGGATACATCCCACAGTGACCTGGAAGTACTGGAAAGGGTTACTTTCCGGTTTCACAGCTCGCGCATGCACAGACGTGCAAAATGATGTCACGCGCATGCGCAGAAGTGGCGAATCGCGACCCGCGCATGCGCAGACACTGGTTACGTTCTGCTCATGTTGCGAACGGGGCTCTGGGACGGATCCAGTTCGCAACCAGAGGTACCACTGTACAACACATGTTGGCTAGGGCTGATGGGAGTTGTAGTCCCAAAATCTGGAGGACGCCCGGTTGGCAAAGGCAGATCTAAGTGAATGCTTATCCACACTTCCATTTGCCACGTTGCTTTCCCCTGGGGAAACACATGGTTTAACGCCAAATGGGAACAAACGGCAACTGAGTTTTACGCAGTTTGCCATTTGTTTTGATTTACCTCTAAGGAGCGGGTTTTCCAGGGAAAAGAAGCGGTACAAAGTTAAAACTGCTTGGGCCCATACCTAGAAAGCCCAGGGCAAGTGGGAAACTGCTTGGGCCCTTGCTTTATAAGTACAGGACAACCAGGAATGTGGATGATCCCATGGATAATGCCTCTACCCTAGGAAGCAAGCATGCTAGAGAAAACAATCTCCCTGACACCCTAGCTTTCTACATGCAGGGAATGTTTAGTACATGGAGGAGCATTCCATCATGTGAAGTCCCACTGGCAATTTAAAGTGGTCCGTTCTAGGTAGGTAGTGGTGCATCCCATATTTGTCATCAAATATGGAATTAAATCTGGGTGCGCAGGAATCAGTGGCCATGGTGGTTTAGAATTGGAGTCCAACGATACCTGGAAAACCATGGGCTCCTCACCAGATCCCCACCCTGTGTTAAAAGATCTAGCCCAAAATCACCCTTCAGATCAAAAACTGACACTTAAAAAAAACCACATTAAAAACCACCTAGATGTACCCATTTGTTGAACAGCCTCACTGCAGGGCACGTGGCCCAACATCTAAACACTGTATGTTCTTTTTGGACTTCCTATTATACAAATTCTGCTGAGACCGGAGCTAAAAATGATTGTGTTTAAAGGCAGTACCTGCTTCCTGTTAAAACTACAGTGAACTGCGATTTGTGATTCTGCTTCTGGTAAAAAAAGAAAAAGGAAAGGAAATTCTTTTAAAATTCTTGATTTAGTAGAATATATGTATAAGAACTGCTGGTTGCAGCCAGGGGGTTTATTGGAATAGTTTGTGTTTATTGCTTTAGCCGGAATGCTGCAAGCTTCGACAACGCTGCCTCCCATAGGATGGATCCTCAGGACTTATCTGCCCTCGGAGCTGGACCTCAGTGTCCGGGCAGATGTTGTTGTTGTTGTTTAGTCATTTAGTTGTGTGACCCCATGGACCAGAGCACACCAGGCACTCCTGTCTTCCACTGCCTCCCGCAGTTTGGTCAAACTCATGCTGGTAGCTTCGAGAACACTGTCCCACCATCTCGTCCTCTGTCGTCCCCTTCTCCTTGTGCCCTCCATCTTTCCCAACATCAGGGTCTTTTCCAGGGAGTCTTCACTTCCCATGAGGTGGCCAAAGTATTGGAGCCTCAGCTTCAGGATCTGTCCTTCCAGTGAGCACTCAGGGCTGATTTCCTTCAGAACGGAGAGGTTTGTTCTTCTTGCAGTCCATGGGACTCTCAAGAGTCTCCTCCAGCACCATAATTCAAAAGCACCAATTCTTCGTCGATCAGCCTTCTTTATGGTCCAGCTCTCACTTCCATACATCACTACTGGGAAAACCATAGCTTTCACTATACAGACCTTTGTTGGCAAGGTGATGTCTCTGCTTTTTAAGATGCTGTCTAGGTTTGTCATTGCTTTTCTCCCAAGAAGCAGGCGTCTTTTATTTTTTTGCCTGCTATCACCATTTGCAGTGATCATGAAGTCCAAGAAAGTAAAATCTCTTATGTTGTAATTATGTTGCATAGACAACATAATTTAGTATATCCCTGCACAGCTGGGCCACCAGTCAAGGCTGATGCAATGCACTTTGAGTCTCAAGTGACAGTAAGGAACCCCAAAGTACAACCTCCAGAATGGATTAAGTTCTTAACCCGAAGTACCAGTGTACCCCCAAGCTACGTACCTGCTCCTTCCTAGAGAGTGTAACTTTACCCATTCATCAGGTTGAGGGAACCACCCACTAATCGTGTCTCAGTCTTGCCCAGTCTTGCCTAGATTAAGTTTCAGTTTGTTGGCATTCATCCCATTACCGAGGCAAGACATTGATCTGGCATATCTACTGCCATGCCTGCAGATTTAAAGGAGAAGCAGAGTTGTGTGTCATCAGCACATTGCTGACCACAACAACCTAAGAATTAAACAGAGTCTCTCCTGCCTTTTGCAGCAACCTTGCTGCAAGAGTAGGGATGGGGGACAAACTCGATTCGGTTTGCATTTGAAGGCAAACATACATATTTTGCACTTCATGAAACCATGTGCAATCCAAAGCGCAGATATATTTCAAAATCTGCACTTATATGGCTCTTGCAGAGCGGTTCTTCTGCCAAGTAACCATAGCTGTCAACCGTCCCTAATTTGGCGGGAAAGTCCCTTATCCCAGCACTGTGTCCCGCTGCTGTCCCTTATTGATGATTTCCCTTAAATTTCCCGGGTTTCAAAGGAAGCAGCTCCTCTCCCTCCCTCCCTGCCGGCCAGGGAGGAGGGAGGCTCCAACTGTGTTGCCTGGCTGCGTTGCTCACCCAATAAGAAGTCTAAGAACGACTGGGGGGTGGAGCTTGCATGACTTGTGCTGATCAAATTGGCCGCGTTGCCTGGGGACTCGTCTTTGCTCAGCGCTTCCCAGGGAAGAGGTGACTGTGGTTTTCCTTGCTGCATCCCCTTTGCCGGGTTGCTGCGCTGTGGGAACCACCGCTTGAGGCTTCGTTTGGCTGCTGGTTGACCGAAATCCCTTATTTTGGCTGCTGATCCCTTATTTTCGAGGCTGCTGCTCCCTTATTTTCAAATCTGTAAGTTGACAGCTATGCAAGTAACGTGCACGAAAATGCACAGGCCGAGGTAAAGTGTGCACAAAAGCACATATAATAGCGGGCGCAGCATACAAAAATGCATCACATTAGGGGTAATGGGTTTGCGCAAATGTGCTTGCTGCGCACAATTGCATACAAAAATGTGCATAAGGATAAGTTTGCATGAAGATGGATTTCATAAGGACTGCTTAAAGATTTGCAAATGAGTGCGGAAATGTAGAGAACTGAAGATTGGGGAAATGAGAAACTGAAATGGGACAGATTTGCCCATTCCTGTTAAGAGCGCCAGGAGCAGAAAAGGTAGTAAAAACAGTGCCAAGTGCAACAAAAAAATCCCTGTTGTTTGGCAACTTTTAAAGGTCCCATGGCGGCAGATCTCCTCCTGTTGCATCTTCTCATCCCCTGTGGCCGCTGGTTCTGGTTTCTGTGCAGTCCAAGTTTTTTTCCCCACCTCTCGCAGCCTGTACAACTCTTCGTAAAGTTTTGCTTCATTCATTCCCTTTTGCCAGCTGGCTCTGATCAAAAAGCTTTTAATATTACGAAACAAAGACTTGGGGTGGGAGGGAGAAGAAGAGAAGGGTGAATAGGCTGCAAGGAATCACTAACTGGCCCATTCTGGAAAGAGTTAACAGGACAGTGGTATGTTATTGGCCAGCAAAGCAACCGCCTCTTTGGGATCCTGGCTTATTTCCCCCCCCCCCCTCCTTCCACCTCCTCTTCCCCTTTCCCTTAAATTATTATCAGGCTAACAAGTCTGGGCTGTTCTTGAGCCAGCTCAGAGTGTCAACTTGCAGGCTCCTCGCTCTTCCTTTCCTTCCTTTTCCTCCTTCCCTCCTTCTCTTTCTTTCTTCCAAACCGTGTTTAATCTTTAACTCCAAAAATGCTGACCTGGCCTTTTTTAAAAAAATAAATAAATTCTTATTTAAAGATCAATTTACATATTATGCAATCACAGCAAATACAGGCATTTTGCAAGAGAGTGCAAAAAAAACCCCCGGCATTGGACCTTGCTGGCCGTTGTTCTCCCCACATTCTGGCCCAGGAGATTTCTACACTCCCCACTCCCCCCCCCTTTCACCCCCAAACCCCAGCCTGAGAAAACCGAGTATGGAAGAGTGTGTGTGTGTGTGTGTGTGTGTGTGTGTCCCTTTTCTGCAGGCTTTCCCCCTTTTTTTCTTTCTATTTTTAAAGTATTTTATCAATCCAGATAATCAAATACATTATTTCCCCCCATTTTCCTCCCTCCCCCCCACTAACAAGAACTTCCCTCAGCTCCCCTCTCTGATTTCTCTGCACATAATTGTTCTCTGCATGTTATAAAATTGTACATTTCCCTCCCTTATCTATCATGTATTCAACCAATAAATTTGTGGGTGTTTATTCAAAACCTACCAAGGAGTCCAGTTCATTTTGTTGTATTTTTAGGAACTTTGTAAAAAGTTTCCATTCTTCCTTAAAGTCGCAGTTGTCCTTATCAGGCAGTTTGTATGTCAATTTAGCCAATTCCGCATAACTCATCAGTTTTTCTTGCCACTGTTCTTTCACTGGGATTTCCTCATTCTTCCATCCTTGAGCTATCAAGACCCTTGCTGCTGTTGTTGCATACATAAATACTGTAAGTTCTTTGTTTTTCTTGGCAGGTCTTGTCCTACCATCCCTAACAAAAATGCTTCTGGTTTGTTTTTTTACAAATGTCATTTTAAACATTTTTTTTCAATTCATTATACATCATTTCCCAAAACTTTTTAACTTCTCTACATTCCCACCACATATGATAAAAAGTCCCTTCTTTTTCTTTACATTTCCAACATATGTTTGTCCTGGTTTTGTACACTTTTGCTCTTCGTACTGGTGTGATATACCATCTATACATCATTTTCATATAGTTTTCTTTCAAAAGAGAACAATCTGTAAATTTCAGATCTACTTTCCACAATTTTCCCCAGTCCTCAAATTGTATATTATGTCCTATATTTTGTGCCCATTTGATCACGACCGATTTGACCTCCTCGTCTGTTGTTTCCCATTCTAACAGAATACTATATGCTTTCTTCAGCAGCTTCGCTTCTTCTTCTAAAACTTCCTTTCGAAATCTTTCAGCAGGCATTTTAATGGAAACTATCCGATTTGCAGTTTCTGAAGCAAAAACACAGCTACCCTTCAAAATTCACGCTTATCCAACCGAATAACAGGGCTGAAAATGCACACGTCAATGAAAATAAATGTGTTCGATGGGTGAAATTGCCTGCAGAAATGTGTTCATCAGAATTCTGACAAATTTCCGTGGAAAAATTGCAAGCCGATGGAGAACTGAAATGAAGACTGGGAAAGCGAGAAACAAGGAGAAAACGAAATTGGCAGATTCCCACCCCACCCCCGTCATTCTGTGGGTCTGGCAGGTCCTGTATTTTTCTCCGTTGCAAATCCTTCACGAGCTTCAAACGCTGGAGCGACGCAGCGGCCCTTCGTGGCCTCATCTGCGCTCGTCCCACAGTGCTGCCAAGCCACAGTTGTTGGTGTCATCATCATCATCATCATCATCATTTATTATTTATACCCCACCTATTTGGCTGGGCTTCCCCAGCCACTCTGGGCAGCTTCCAACAAAATATTAAAATACCGTAATACATCAAACATTAAAAGCTTCCCTAAACAGGGCTGCCTTCAGATGTCTTCTAAAAATCTGGTAGTTGTTGTTCTCTTTGACATCTGGTGGGAGGGCGTTCCACAGGGCGGGTGCCACTACCAAGAAGGCCCTCAGCCTGGTTCCCTGGAACCTCACTTTTTGCAGTGAGAGAACCGCCAAAAGGCCCTCGGCACTGGACCTCAGTGTCCGGGCTGAACGATGGGGGTGGAGACGCTCCTTCCGGTATACAGGACTGAAGCTGTTTAGGGCTTTCAAGGTCAGCACCAACACTTTGAATTGTGCTCGGAAACGTACTGGGAGCCAATGTAGGTCTTTCATGCAGGGCCGGCCCTGCTGTTGGGCAGAGGGAGATGGCCAACTCAGGTGGCAGGTGCTGGGAGGCAGGCACAGAGTGGCAGGGACAGATCGGAGGACAGGATTTGGCAGGCCGTCCAGCTTGCCTTGCTAGCTGGCTAAACTCCCATCACTTCTGCAGACAGAAGATCCAGTTGCTGCACTGATCCGCTTCTGTACATGGGATTATGGGTCTCTTGTCCCTTGCCTCAGGCAGCAGAATGAATTGGGCAGCCCTGATCTGAATCAAACAGTTATGGTCCCGCTAGTGGGGAACAATGTGAATCTTGCCTGCAGATTTCCCATGGGTATCTGGTTAGCCCCTGTGAGACAAGATGGGCCACTGGCCTGATCCTGCAGGCTCTTCTTATGTCCTAGGCTCAATACCCAGCTGTGGCGTTTGCCCTCCTAGGTGTGTGACATCATACTGGGTTCATAAGGAAAGGGTTAACTAATTGTAAAATGACTAACCAATGGGAACCCAAGGGGTAGAGTTAACTGTGTATAAGGTTTAAGCACAGGGTTTTGAGGGGAGTTAAGAGTTAGAGTAGGGAGGCAGGTGGCGCTGTGGGTTAAACCACAGAGCCTAGGACTTGCTGATCAGAAGGTCGGCGGTTCGAATCCCCATGACGGGGTGAGCTCCCGTTGCTCGGTCCTTGCTCCTGCCCACCTAGCAGTTCGAAAGCACATCAAAGTGCAAGTAGATAAATAGGTAACACTCCGGCGGGAAGGTAAACGGCGTTTCCGTGTGCTGCTCTGGTCCGCCAGAAGCGGCTTAGTCATGCTGGCCACATGACCCAGAAGCTGTACGCCGGCTCCCTCGGCCAATAAAGCAAGATGAGCATCGCAACCTCAGAGTCATCCACAACTGGACCTAATGGTCAGGAGTCCCTTTACCTTTATCTTAAGAGTTAGGGTGGTTGAGAAGACAGTGTGGAGTTAGACTAGAGAGGGAAGATAAGTCTGTGGGTTGGGCTAGTCTGGTGTGAGAGAGGGAGAGAATTTGTTAAGAGGAGCCAGTCAAACAGTTGAGACAGTCAGAAAGTATTAGGAAGGTATAGACCAGTAAAGAAACTAAAGTTAAGATACTGACAGGAATATTATCTGAGAAACCATAAACGTGTCAATGTTTGTAAAATAAACTTGTTTTTTGGGTTCACTTTTAACAACTGACTGGACTCAGTGTTTTACCAGAGAGTAACTGGTTGGTGGCAGCGAGGAAGCGATCACAGTGGTGGCACAGGGATCAATAGACTGTTAAATGTCCGGGGACCCTGTGTGATCGCCACACCAGTATCTCCAGGTGGATCTGGGAAAAGCTCAGAAACCTTGGAGTCGCGTAGGGCAGCATAGTAGGTGTAGACAATATGGCTTGAGAGACTAATGATCTGGCTCAGATTAAGGCAGCTGCAGATGTTCCTAAAGCCGCTTCATGTGTCCATCCCGTCCTTTAAGCTATTGCATGTTGGCGGTTGGCGGTGGCACCCATTCCCCACTATTTCCCAGACGTATCTGAAATCTCCTTGCCCACGTTCTTGGCTGCCCTGCCCTCCCCACTCCCTGTCTCAATGCCTCTTGGTCCTTCCTCATCCTGGCTCGAGTGATGGGCCGAGATGCCCTCCTCATTGACCTTTTGTGGTTCACGATGTCAGATGTTATTCAGAGTCACAAGATGAGGGGTTGACTCAACTCTGTTCCAGCAGCTCTCCGGGACACACAAGCGCGGTTGTTGTTCGGCACAAGACCAATTTGTTCCAGTCACCCGGCTAGCACTTCTCCCGCTCAACTTCCATCCATGCGGTGACTCGGTGGATTACAATGAGGGCATGAAAGAGAAATGTCTTGCTTGGTTCTCCTTGCTGGGTGTCCAGCCAACCTGGTCTCTGCAAGAAGAGCCTAGCTGCTCAGTCAGGCCAATGGACCATCTGGTCCAATGCCCTGTTTTCAAAATGGCCAGCTAGATGCCCTGATGCAGGATTTGCATCCTGAACGTTTCTGAACTACAATTCCCATCATCCCTAGCTAGCAGAACCAGTGGTCAGGGATGATGAGAGCTGCGATGCAAAAAGAGCCAGAGACCCACGTTTTGCAAACCCTGCAATGGTAAATCCGCAAAATTCTCCTCTCCTGCAGTGGAGCTGGATCAGGCCACTTGCGCATCTTCGACACCTCCCTTTCCATGGAGGCGCAGATTGCAGCTACAACAAAGGCGGCATTTTTCCAACTCCGCCAAGCTAAGCAGTTGGCTCCTTACCTCTCTCGCCCTGACCTAGCCACTGTGATCCACGCAACCGTCACCTCCAGACTTGATTATTGTAACTCACTCTACATGGGGCTGCCCTTGAGACTGACCCAGAAACTCCAGCGGGTGCAGAATGCCGCGGCGAGACTCCTTACGGGGTCCTTGCCACGGGATCACATTCACCCGGTGCTATACCAGCTGCACTGGCTTCCGGTGGAGTACAGGATCAGGTTTAAGGTGCTGGTTTTAACCTTTAAAGCCCTATACGGCCTAGGACCCTTGTACCTACGGGACCGCCTCTCCTGGTATGTCCCACAGAGGAACTTACGGTCTTCAAACAAAAACATCTTGAAGGTCCCAGGCCACAGAGAGGTTAGGCTGGCCTCAACCAGAGCCAGGGCTTTTATGGATGTGGCCCCGATCTGGTGGAACGCTCTGTCACAAGAGACCAGGGCCCTGCGGGACTTGACATCTTTCTGCAGGGCCTGCAAGACGGAGCTGTTCCACCAGGCCTTTGGCCAAGGCACAGTCTGACCCCCTCCTTTGGTAATCCTCACAGAACTCTAGCCCAGTGGTTGACATTAATTTGATTTTGAATTGATTTTAAAATGAATTTATGTGTTACTTTTGAGTGCTGTGTTACTTTTATTGTTGTGAGCTGCTCTGAGCCCGGCTTCGGCTGGGGAGGGCGGGATAGAAATAATAAAATATTATTATTATTATTATTATTATTATTATTATTATTATTATTATCTAGTCCAGCCAGTGGCAGAGCTTCATGCTCCGGCACCGGGGGTGGGGGGGTGGAGAGCAAGTGGGGGCAGGGCTGGCACGCGTCCTGGGGGCTGGGGCGTGTTTCCTGGTGGTGGGGCGCACTACCTGCGGGGGCGGGGCGCCCAGCACGAGCGGGGGGGGCAGCCACGATGGCACCCTGCTGGGATTGCACTGCCGGGGGTGGTGCGCTCCCCCCGCACTCCTCTTCCTCCGCCAGTGAGTCCGGCGTCCTGTTCTCACAGTGGTTGACCGGGTGCCTGTGGGATACCTGTAAACAGGACCCAAGGACAAGAGAAATTCTCCCCTCCTGTGATTTCCAGATTTCTTGTCCTTCAATTTGCCCAATCCTCTTTTTTAGACCCATAGCTCAGTGGCCATCACTGCCTTCATGCAGCCTGCAAGCGTGCAGGAGCCGGCTGCAGAAAAACACTCTGATGGGGATCTGTCCTCCTCCAAGCCCCTCTCCCAATTAACCTCTGTCTCCAGGACCTGCCCCTGTGGTGTCACTAGGTCTCAGATTTGGGCTCTAAAACCTCAGGGTCTAGGATGATCCTCCAACCCAGCCTTTCTCCACCTGTGGGTCCCCAGATGTTGTTGAACTACAACTCCCATCACCCCCAGCTAGCAAGGCCAGAGCTCCGGGATGATGGGAGTTGTAGTCCAACAACATCTGGGGACCCACAGGTTGAGAACCGCTGCCCCTGTGGATGTTTCAAAATAGCTTTTCCATGGGAACCAGGAAATGACCTCTCCAGGCAACAAGAGGTTTCTCTCTAACCTTTCTACACCCTCCATCCTCTGCTTCTTGGCTCACCTCTCCTGCCTGGCTGTTGGCTGGCTGCAGACCCTCCTCCTCCCGCGTGTCAATCACAGGTGACCTGGCTGCATCTTTCAACACGCCCAAGGGCAAGGCAGGCCAGCGCAGATGGCACATGCACTATTTGCTGCCTTCCAACAGCAGCCGGCAAAACTCAGGAGGACTGGACAAGGTAGCTGCCAGCATTATTGTTGTTGCCACACTTCCAGCATCTGCCGTCCAATGTGGTTTCCTCACTCTGTCTAAAGACAGGGCTGGCTTGGTGGCATTTTGAAGGCTCCCAGGATCCTGCCTGACCTCGCAAGCCAGTTCCGTCCACCCAATCCATCCATCCATCTCCATTCCACTGGTTTTCATTCCCAAAATATCCTGCAGCTGTTGAGCCTGCTCATTTCTTAACAGGCTGCTCTGCAAGGGAGCAAAGCCTTTCATTTTTATTTATTTTTTAAATTATTTCTGCAAATCTCTTGGTTTCCCCCCAGTTGTGCTGGGACTTCCCCTCTCGTTGGCCAGTGGCCCTAGTTCAGCTACAAGGGTGTCATCGCTCTAGGGCTGCATTCAGCATTAGAAGAAAAGGTGTGAACCCAGTCTATTGTACCAGGACTGTTATTTTCCCCATATACCTATGTGAAAATATGAAGACCAGAAATATTGCTATTTCTACTGGCAGGCCATGGTTGCCAACTCTTTCCCTGGCAGTGTCACTGTTATGTACTGAGGTTCTCACCCTGGGCCAGCAGGGGGATACTGTAGATAGTTTTCACTCAGGTCCACATATGCAAATAAGGAATTGAAAGTGACGTTCAGTGATTGGATAGTTACAGAAAGTTGTTACTGTTGCTTTGTAGCTGAGCTCTATATAAGCAGGTTGGCTGAACCCTTCAGCTCAGTTCTGTTCTGGGCCTGTGAGGTCTTTGAAGAATCGCTGTGTCGTCTGATATGTTCACCCACAACTTAACAGTCACAATGCCTTTAACAGTTGCACAACCAGCAGAAATTCATTCAGTGAAGTTTTTTCCTGGTTCTGGGACAGTTGCATGTGATGAATTGCTGTCTATCTGGTAGTTGTTAAAGACACAGGAGCCCTGCTTACTAAAAAGGTGGCAGTCGCCAGGATGTTAGAATATTAGAATAGAATGACATTCTCCATTTCCTTTGGAACCGAGTGAGTGGAGACAAAAGCAACACCGTTTTTCCTACCTTCTTTCTTTACTTACTATTTTGCAACTTCACAGGTGCTCTATCAAAACCAAAGAGTTCGATGCGAGATAATCGGTGCAACTGTTCACGTACCTGCAGGTTAAGTGCAGCTGCATGAGCAACAGGCCGTTGTAGGACTGCATTTATTGAGTAAACAAAACCCTGTATTGCAAAATGTGAGTCCGCAATATCGAAAGCAACACGATGGCCAGAAACAATTACAATGTGAAAAACTATGGAATAATTCAAAACACCAAAACTAACAAACTGAAGTCTCTGAAAGTCGTTAAATGAATGATGGTGCCAGACTTTACCTGGTGGAGAGCAAGCTGTGAAGCTGTGAAGCTGTGTAAAATCATCAGGGGGTTTGGACTGGGTGTCCATCAATATGCAGATGATACCCAGCTCTACCTCTCTTTTAAATCAGAACCAGTGAAGGCGGTGAAGGTCCTGTGTGAGTGTCTGGAGGGGTTGGAGGATGGATGGCGGCTAACAGATTGAGGTTGAATCCTGACAAGACAGAAGTACTGTTCTTGGGGGGACAGGGGGCAGGCAGGTGTGGAGGACTCCCTGGTCCTGAATGGGGTGACTGTGCCCCTGAAGGACAGGTGCGCAGCCTGGGAGTCATTTTGGACTCACAGCTGTCCATGGAGGCGCAGGTCAATTTTGTGTCCAGGACAGCTGTCTACCAGCTCTATCTGGTATGCGGGATGAGACCCTACCTGCCCATGGACTGTCTTGCCAGAGTGGTGCATGCTCTAGTTATTTCCCGCTTGGACTACTGCAATGCACTTTATGTGGGGCTACCTTTGAAGGTGACCCAGAAACTGCAGTTAATCCAGAATGCAGCAGCTAGACTGGTGACTGGGAGTAATTTCTTCATTAATCAATCTTTTTTTGAATAGATATAATATACATGAGAATGAAAAATACTCTGGAACAGTGCTCATGCGATTATGTAGTCATTTATTGACTGAGCATCTTTGACTGAGCATCTTTGACACAGAAGCGCTAGAAACACAGAATGTATATATTTTAACAAACACCCAGAATTTAAAACATGGCTTATTAAAAACAAACATGGTAGCTGAAGGCATCGCACTCCTAACCCCACCCCAATAAATCACAGCCGCCAATGAAACGCTGGAAGGATGGGCATAGAGTTTAAGGGACACAGAACTGAGATTCTAGACAATTCAGCTATAACTCAGTAGGAGGTAATGCCAAGCAAGTTCTCATTCTCAGCATTGCTCCCCCACCAGCAAAACTCATACACTTTACGGCAGGTGTGGGGAGCCTTGGGCCCACCTAAATGTTACTGAACTACAGTTCCCATCAGCCCCTGCAGGCATGGCCCATGCCCAGGAATATGGGAGTTGTAGTTCAGCAATACGTGGAGGGCCAAGTGTTCCACAAACACACCTTTCAGCAACTTTGCACCCTCCAGGTGTTGCTGAACTACAACTCCCATCTGGAGGGTGCCAGGGTAGCGCCAGCTGACTTACGGGATTTCTGATTGAGGAGCACAATATATATACATGAAGTTCAACAGCCACTTTTTTCTATTTACGGATTTATTCTAGGCACAACCAAATTTTCTTGTTGAACCTCGTCTCATTAGATAAGTGTTAAAGCATTCCCACTCCTTTTGGACTACATCAGTTGGTTTATTCCTTATAGATTGGGTCATTTTTGCGAGTTTCAAGTACTTGCTTAACTTTAATTCCCATTCTTCTCTAGTAGGATCTGTTCACTTTTGCTTATACCAAGATGAGGACGTGAATTGAAATATATGGCAAAGCTGTATTGGATAGATAGAATGAACCGTGGTGAGATAGATGGAAGTCGAAAATAAATAGAATAACAAAAGATATCTATTGCAAAAGGGAAAGTACTATGTTTGAGAACTGATGTTTTGGGATAGCATTGTATAGTTAATTTCACTTGTTTCTGTTCTTTGCTTTGTTTCTTTGTTTTCTGTAGATTTGTTTGTATTTGCACAAAAACTCAGTTAAAAAGAAGACGTTCAATGGCCTCTTATATAAATGCTAATTAATAACTGCATTATCATTGCTATTATTAGAGTTAGTATTACATACAGGAACAGCTCAAGGATAGCAAAAGGTGTTCTCAGGATTCCGATGCCACAGCACCCTCTGGTGGTCACTTGCCTGAAGTGCTACAGAAGCTTTGTTTCCCAAAGTTTTGACTGGGGCGCAGTCCCCACTCGCTGCTCATTAAAACTGTAGCAGCCTTCTCCAAGCTGACGCCCAGCTGTGCTAGCTGGGGCTGATGGGAGTCATAGTTCAAAACATAGAGCCAGCGTGGTGTAGTGGTTAAGAGCGGTAGTCTCGTAATCTGGGGAACCGGGTTCGCGTCTCCGCTCCTCCACATGCAGCTGCTGGGTGACCTTGGGCTAGTCATACTTCTTTGAAGTCTCTCAGCCCCTCTCACCTCACAGAGTGTTTGTTGTGGGGGAGGAAGGGAAAGGAGAATGTTAGCCGCTTTGAGACTCCTGAAGGGGAGTGAAAGGTGGGATATCAAATCCAAACTCTAACTCTTCTTCTTCTTCTTCTTCTTCTTCTTCTTCTTCTTCTTCTTCTTCTTCTTCTTCATCTGGAGGGCATCAGAGGCTCCCTCCACCTAACTACATACAGTGGCACCTCTAGTTGCAGATACGATCCGTTCCAGGGTGCCATTCGCACCCCAAAAAGTCCACAACTAGAGCCATGCTTCTGCGCAAGTGCAGAGCGCGACAGAGCACTTCTGCGCATGTGCAAAGAGCGCAGAATGCTTCTGCGCATGCGCACACGGCGAAACCCGGAAGTATACACTTCCAAGTTTGCCGTGTTTGCAAGCTGAAAAGATGCAACATGAACCTAATGCAACACGAGGTATGACTGTATATGTATTTTCCCAAATTCTTTCTTCCTTCGCCCCAGACAATGAGCAGGTACCCCCATTGCAATTATGGAATTGCCCACTTAATACTGACATGATCTGGCACCTCGCCTCTCCCATTGCCTGACTAGTGAGAATCCTGGTATGTCTTCATTTCCTCCTTTAGGATATGTAAGAGGAGGGGATTTTGATTTAGTTCACATTTAAAGGAGAACCTGGTTAACTTTCTCTCTCCCTGACTCTATCCGAACTGAAGCACACCCAGCCTGAGAAATTCACACTCCTCCGAATTTTGCAATGCCGTTCTACAGCCCAAGAAATATGCAGGTAATGTGTTGCTGAAAATGTATGGATCAGTAGTAGTAACTGTAACTAGTAACTATTAGCAACTAGTAATAACTAGTAGTAACCTAAACAGCATCTTAAAAAGCAGAGACATCACCTTGCCAACAAAGGTCTGTATAGTTATAGCTATGGTTTTCCCAATAGTGATGTATGGAAGTGAGAGCTGGACCACAAAGAAGGCTGATTGCTGAAGAATTGATGCTTTTGAATTATGGTGCTGGAGGAGACTCTTGAGAGTCCCATGGACTGCAAGAAGATCAAACCTCTCCATTCTGAAGGAAATCAGCCCTGAGTGCTCACTGGAAGGACAGATCCTGAAGCTGAGGCTCCAAGACTTTGGCCACCTCATGAGAAGAGAAGACTCCCTGGAAAAGACCCTGATGTTGGGAAAGATGGAGGGCCCAAGGAGAAGGGGACGACGGAGGACGAGATGGTTGGACAGTGTTCTCGAAGCTACCAGCAAGAGTTTGACCAAACTGCGGGAGGCAGTGGAAGACAGGAGTGCCTGGCGTGCTCTGGTCCAGGGGGTCACAAAGAGTCGGACACGACTTAACAACAACAACAAATTATTCATTTCCCACCCCCCACCCCTTCTGAAAAACAACAACCTTAAATGCTTTGCAGCAATAAGTAGGGAAATGGCAGCTCTCTGGATGTTGGACTCAGGTCTCATCAATCCATCAGCCCTTTCCATGACAACTCAGATCAGAAGGGGAAGTTCCACTGAGGCTCTCAGAGCTTACTCGTGAGTAAGCAGATGCAGGGTTGCAGCCAGACATGTTGATGCTCTTCATAAAGTTCCTAGTGGAGCGAAGTGATTATCTGCAAAGATTCTCCGAGTGTGAAATGTCACCCAGCACTGATGTTCAGCTCTGGCAGTCCTTAAGGCTAACGGCTCACCTTATTCTCCTCCCCTAAACATGATATTATTAAACTTGTTTTATTGGTCTTTGTGATTCTGCCAGATTAATTGATGCCGGTTGTCATAGGAGCTCCCCGCAAACAAATGAGAAGAAATGCTCAACAAATAGTCTAACCTCTGTGCAAGCTTTGTGCAAGCAGATAAAGAGGAATGGTCAATAAAACATGTCGTCTGGAGGTGCCCTTTGTCAGTGTCTGGCTTGCAGCAAAATTGCATTTCGGGGGCATCTGCCAGTTAACATGCAATCGCAGTCAGCATTTGATGGTTTCCGACATGCAGCAGCATTTAGTAACGTTTGAACTATGTCCACTTAATTCATTTACATCCTCTTGAATAGGTAAACCAAACCGAAGAGTCAGATTTCAAAATGGGCTAACATGTTTTGATTCTGAAACTGAAATGCCAGGTTTTCAATGCTTTCGTAGAGGTTTTCTGCTGGGGCGTTCCTATCCGACTTTCTTTTCCTTCTCGAATTCTTCCAGTAAGTATCTACAGCCTCATAAGCTGGCTCCGTGCTTGGCTTCCTGCCGTTGCCTACCCACGATTCACAGCCGACAGACTCATAGCAGGGTTCAATAGCGGGAGGCTGGAACAATGAGGGCGGGTGCCCTGCCCTGCCATCTGATTCCTGATGGACAGATGCCACTAGGGCATTTCCTAGGCTCATCTCCCCTTGGGATGGTCTCTCTCCACTGTGCCCACCAGAGACCTCGGTTTTCTTCTTCTTTTCCTTCTTCCTCTCCTTGTGCACCACTGAATACATTTCTTCTAACTACGAGAGAAGCAGACATTAGGGGAGTGTCAATAAAATGGCTTTGGGGGTCAGTTTCGTGCACCTTTGATCCTATGAAAGCCCTTGAGGCAAGACAGCTTTTCTCTTGCCATTCTGCACAAGGGATACCCCAGTGCACTGGTGAATTAGATAGATACATTATTATTATTATTATTATTATTATTATTATTATTATTATTATTACAAAAAGGCTGACAATTTTTCAGAAGGACTTTCAGTTTAAAAACACACAAATAAATTGCAAGCTGGAAAAAGACACATGGGGTGAATCTACACTGGTTGGTTATAACGTTAAAAATCCGTTATAAAGATGTGACACTGGAGGGCGCTGCAGAGCAGTGATACGTTGAGTATGGGAAATTGCATTGAGAGCTATATTATGATTTTTAATAGCCTTTAACAGTGATTTTACAGATCAGTGTAGATCCAGCCATTCATTGACAGGTTCGCACTTCCCTCTTCCAACCCGGTATAAGTTTTTTTTTATTGTATTTTTATTAAAAATTTTCTTGATTTACAAAGGCATGTGCAATGTCTCTCTCTCGTATTTTTTCCCCATGTAACTTTTTTTTTTTTTTACACAAATCAGTTTCATTTGTTGAGACATTAGGAAGAATAGGGGGAAAGAGGTGGAGGAGGGTGGAAGAGGGGTGGGGGTGGGGTCGGATGGTGATGTTTCTATTTTACTTAATATATGTGGGGTTTTGTGTCAGCGCCGCTTGTGCAGGTTCTCTGCTGTTCACTTGTGTTCCTCTGGTGGTGAGAGAGATTGGGGTTGGCCAAGGGTGTGGTTGTCTGTTTGCGATTGGCTGTGGCGGTCTTTGTTTTCTTGTGTGAGTGGGGTGGGTGCAACCCCAGTATAATTAAGAGCAATGGCCCCCCCATCGGGGGGGAGGGGTTACTTCAATTGCAGAGAAATGGGAGGTCTCTTATACTGGTGACTGGGAGTGGCCGTCGGGACCACATAACACCGGTCCTGAGAGATCTGCATTGGCTCCCAGTACGTTTCCGAGCACAATTCAAAGTGTTGGTGCTGACCTTTAAAGCCCTAAACGGCCTCGGTCCTGTATACCTGAAGGAGCGTCTCCACCCCCACCGTTCAGCCCGGACACTGAGGTCCCGTGCTGGGGGCCTTCTGGCGGTTCCCTCCCTGTGAGAAGTGAGGTTACAGGGAACCAGGCAGAGGGCCTTCTCGGTGGTGGCGCCTGCCCTGTGGAACGCCCTCCCATCAGATGTCAAGGAAATAAACAACTATCAGACTTTTAGAAGACATCTAAAGGCAGCCCTGTTTAGGGAAATTTTTAATGTTCAATGTTTTATTGTTTTTTTATTGTTTTGTTGGAAGCCACCCGCAGTGGCTTGGGCAACCCAGCCAGATGGGTGGGGTATAAATAAATTATTATTATTATTACTTATTTTCCTGCTTTCTTATCTTTAAGAGACATCTGAAGGCAGCCCTGTTTAGGGAAGTTTTTAATAGTTAATGCTGTATTGTTTTTAACACTTGATCGGAAGCCGCCCAGAGTGGCTGGGGAAACTCAGCCAGATGGGCGGGGTATAAATAATAAATATTATTATTATTATCTGTGTCCAGGGCAGCTGTTTACCAGCTCCATCTGGTACGTAGGCTGAGACCCTACCTGCCTGCGGACTGTCTCACCAGAGTGGTGCATGCTCTGGTTATCTCCCGCTTGGACTACTGCAATGCACTCTACGTGGGGCTAACTTTGAAGGTGACTCGGAAACTACAACTAATCCAGAATGCGGCAGCTAGACTGGTGACTGGGGGCGGCCGCCGAGACCATATAACACCGGTCTTGAAAGACCTACATTGGCTCCCAGTACGTTTCCGAGCACAATTCAAAGTGTTGGTGCTGACCTTTAAAGCCCTAGACGGCCTCTGTCCAGTATACCTGAAGGAGCGTCTCCACCTCCATCGTTCTACCCGGACACTGAGGTCCAGCGCCGAGGGCCTTCTGGCGGTTCCCTCATTGCGAGAAGCAAAGCTACAGGGAACCAAGCAGAGGGCCTTCTCGGTAGTGGCGCCCACCCTGTGGAACGCCCTTCCAGCAGATGTCAAAGCGATAAACAACTACCTGACATTCAGAAGACATCTTAAGGCAGCCCTGTTCAGGGAAGTTTTTAACGTGTGATATTTTACTGTATTTTTGGTTTCTATGGAAGCCGCCCAGAGTGGCTGGGGAGGCCCAGCCAGATGGGCGGGGTATAAATTATTATTATTATTATTATTATTATTATTATTATTATTATTATTATACATACCTGTACTGCTTGAGCAGCGTGAAGTGTTGTTGCTAGAGATCCCTGTTGCGATGCTTCAGAGGCCCCGGCCTCCATCCCCGTGTGCTGGTGCGCCTTCATCTTCTTCCCTTTCAGAACACAGGCGTACTCGGGTCCTGTTGCTGGGTCCTCTAGCCCCATAGAATCCTTCTCCTCCCTCGTGACAGGGCTCAGTTCCTCCGTCGCTTCCTCCGACACCGTCATGGATTCGTACAGCACCTCCTCGGCTCGGTTTTGGAAGCTCAGGTTTGAGTAAGTCTGGTCTGGAGACAGCAGGTCCTCTGGGGGGATGCGGGGAAGCCCCCTCTGGGGCAGGATGATGAAGCTGCAGCTGGATATCGTCCCATCGTCTTCGCTCAGTGCGTAAGGGACGTGGCCACTGGTTGACCTCGGATCTAGAGGAGGAGGAGGAGGATGCAAGAAGCATAAGAGGAGGTATTGTTGGAGTGGCATACAAAGGATGAACAAGTTAAATCTGTGACGATAGATTGGGCAAGAGATGTCGGACACAATACAGTGGTGCCTCGCAAGACGAAAAGAATCCGTTCTGTGATTCTCTTCGTCTAGCGGTTTTTTTCGTCTTGTGAAGCAAGCCCATTGAAGGATTAGCGGCTTAGCGCTATTAGCGCTATTAGAGGCTTTTAGAGGCTTTTAGCGGCTTATCTGCTGATCGGATCAGCTGATAAGCGGCTTAGCGCTATTAGAGGCTTTTAGCTGCTTTTAGCGGCTTATCTGCTGATCAGATTAGCTGATAAGCGGCTTAGCGGCTTAGGAAAAGGGGGGGAGGGGGGGAAAAACAGCAGGAACTGGCAAGACATTGTTGTCTTGCGAAGCAAGCCCATAGGAGATTCGTTTTGCGAAGCACCTCCAAAACGGAAAACTCTTTCGTCTAGCGAGGCATTCGTCTTGCGGGGCACCACTGTATAATGTTGGAAGGTTGGGAAAGGTTGTGGAAGAAAGGGGTTAAGTTTACTGCATGTACTGTATTAAAAGAAAATATCATGAAAATGATGTATAGATGGTACTTAACCCCAGTAAAACTAGCAAAGATTTGTCATACAACTGAAAATTTATGCTGGAAATGTAAAGAAAAGGAAGGAACCTTTTATCATATGTGGTGGACGTGTGCCAAGGTGAAAGACTTCTGGGAAAAGATTTATAATGAATTGAAAAAAATGTTGAAATATACATTTATCAAAATGCCAGAGGCCTTTCTACTTGGAATAATAGGTTTGGAATTGCCCCCAAAAGATGTTAGATTGTTTTTGTATGCCACAACTGCAGCAAGAATTTTGTTGGCCCAAAGCTGGAAACTACAAGAAATACCAACAGTGGAGGAATGGCAGATGAAGATGATGGACTTTTTGGAGCTGGCCGACCTGACTGGAAAAATCCGCGAACAGAAAGAGGAGGAGCATCAAGAAGAATGGAATAAATTTAAGGACTATTTAGTTAGATATTCTAATATAACATAAGTAGAACTACTTGTAAGTACCAAATTGGCCTAGGAGTTAAATATGTTGAATTGTATAACATTATGGATTGAAAATATTATGAAAAGAAAGAAAGATGTTAATTGAATAAGTCAATTTTATTTGAAAGTGGATATTAGAAAACTGCTACAATGAATTTTATGGAAACTCAGGGGGGATTCGAGGAAGTCATTCAACAATGACAATTAAATTGGGATTTTAACAGTTAGGATATTTGTTTGTTTGTTTGTTTGTTTTTAATACAGTGGTGCCCCGCAAGACGAATGCCTCGCAAGACGGAAAACTCGCTAGACGAAAGAGTTTTCCGTTTTGGAGGTGCTTCGCAAGACGATTTTCCTATGGGCTTGCTTCGCAAGACGACAATGTCTTGCGAGTTCCTGCTGGTTTTTTCCCCTCCCCCCTTTTTCTAAGCCACTAAGCCGCTTATCAGCTGATACAATCAGCAGATAAGCCGCTAAAAGCAGCTAATAGTGCTAATAGCGCTAATCCGCTAATCCTTCAATGGGCTTGCTTCGCAAGACGAAAAAACCCGCTAGACGAAGAGAATCACAGAACGGATTCTTTTCGTCTTGCGAGGCACCACTGTATTGTAATGTTTTTCTTTTAGGTTTGTTATAAATTTGGAAAACCAATAAAAAAAATTGGAAAAAAGAGGAGAAGCATAAGAGGAGGAGACTCCAGAATCAGAATTCAAAATGACCTTAACAGATTGGAGAACTGGGCGCAAGTTAACAAAATGAATTTCAATAGGGACAAATGTAAGGCAGGAAGAACCAGATGCACAAATATAGGATGGGTGACAGCAGGCTTACTAGCAGTGCATGTGAAAAGGATCTAAAGGGTCTTGATCAGGGGTCAGCAAACTTTTTCAGCAGGGGGCTGGTCCACTGTCCCTCAGACCTTGTGGGGGGCCGGACTATATTTTGGAAACAAAGTGAACAAATTCCTATGCCCCACAAATAACCCAGAGATGCATTTTAAACAAAAGCACACATTCTGCTCATGTAAAAACACCAGGCAGGCCCCACAAATAACCCAGAGATGCATTTTAAATAAAAGGACACATTCTACTCATGTAAAAACACACTGATTCCCAGACTGTCTGTGAGCTGGATTGAGAAGGCGATTGGGCCAGATCTGGCCCCTGGGCCTTAGTTTACCTACCCATGCTCTAATTCAGGGGTCAGCAAGCTTGTATATTATTTGCGACTCGTATATTATTTGCAATTTGCAGTAGCAAGGGCAAGTGCTCCTTTGCCTCCAGCCTTTATTGCTTTTCGACTTGGAATCCTGAGATTTGAACTGAATACCAGAGTCTTTGGGAAACGTGCGACGACTTACTTTTTGCCTTTGAATTTGTCCTGTTCAGCTGGTGCGAGTTGACGACCGTCAAGAGCTCCGCCTGCAAAACAAGAAGTTGTGTCTGGGTGCTGGGCACAGTGGCGTAGGAAGGGGGGTGCGGTGGGTACGGGTTGCCCCGGGTGTCATCACTGAGGGGGGTGACAAAATGCCAAAAATATGTTTTTCTGAAAAAATAACTCCCGCACCCATCACATGCCCCTTGCTACGCGACTTCAGAAACACTCTTCCCTTGAGTGATTTCCAGAAACCAGAAGCATTTCTGTCTCCAACTTTGCAGGCAGTGCTCAGCCTTTATTGCTAGTAGCCTTTGACAGCCCTCTCCTCCATGAATCTGCCGAATCCAGAGGCGTAACCAAACAATTAAACCCCTGTGTTGCAAACAATTATCAGTAATATCCAAGGCAACACGATGACCAAGTACAACAATGCAATATCAATGTAAACTCATTATATAGTCTATACGGGACATAGAACAATATGAGAAACCAAATAAACAGAAATCTTATAAATCTCTGACAGTCACTAAATGTGCACTCTTGATGGATTCTCTTGAAAACATAGACCCAAATAAACATAAGTCTTATAGGTCTCTGAAAGTCTTTGTAGACTATGCAAGTCTCTGAAAGAAGCAATGGGTCAGAGTCTTATTTGATGAAAACAAGCCGTAAAGCTTTGTTTTATGACGTCCAACGCTGCCAAAGTGGTCCGAAAACAGACGTAGTGAACAGTGATTCCGGATATACCCACTGTTTCGTGGGATTCTTCTTCAGCACAGAAGGATACAGAAATGCTTCATAAAAAAGGTAAAGGGACCCCTGACCATTAGGTCCAGTCGTGGCCGACTCTGGTGTTGCAGCGCTCATCTCGCTTTACTGGCCGAGAGAGCTGGCGTACAGCTTCCGGGACATGTGGCCAGCATGACTAAGCCGCTTCTGGCAAACCAGAGCAGCACACGGAAACACCGTTTACCTTCCCGCCAGAGCGGTACCTATTTATCTACTTGCACTTTGACGTGCTTTCGAACTGCTAGGTTGGCAGGAGTAGGGACCGAGCAACGGGAGTTCACCCCGTCGCGGGGATTCAAACTGCCAATCTTCTGATCGGCAAGCCCTAGGCTCTGTGGTTTAGACCACAGCGCCACCCGCGTCCCTTGTCTCTGTTATACCCAATTGCAATTCAATGTATTCCTGTTGTGTTTTATGATTTTCCTGATATTATAAGTGAGCCGGAACTGGTCTGTGACCATAATAATAAAATTCATTTATTCAGCCCTCTCCCCCATGAATCTGCCTAATCCAGAGGTATAGCTAGGTGAGGCGGAGGCCACTGGGTGCTGCACTGCGGGGCCTGCAACATGACTGAGCCACACGTCTCTCCTGGGCAGACTGCCTGCAAGATCTTTGCTGCCCTTTCAAGCAGCACGGGGTATGCGTCTGCGCACCGCCTCAGCCGCCCTACAGCTGAGGTGGAGGCCGCAGAGAGACTCCACGCAGCGCGCCCTGCCTTGGCTCGCCCCGCCCCATAGGCAGTTGGCCCCACCCCCATGGGTGGCTTGCTCCGCCCCCGGCTGCAGGGCATGCGCACTGCTCCGGGCACCCAAGCAACTAGCTATGCCACTGAGTGGACAGCTGTCTGCATCCCTGGAATTGCAGCAAATGGTCACGCACACCCAATCAAGTAAATAAATAAAAATACTTAACTAAAAGTAGAAGTGATCAGAATGTTTTCATGCTCGTTGAGGTCACTTGGTTTGACGTTGTTGCACATTCTAGCGACGCAACTGGCAACCCAACTGAGCAATGGTTTCTGCCAACCAACCAATCGCATAGGAGGTTGCTCGGTCCTGGCTGCCCCCCCCCCCAAAAAAATATCCTGGCTACATCCATGTGCACAAAGAATGTACTTGTTATCGGGAAACCAAATGTAGAAAGGAAAGAGGTCCACTCACTGCTTCCTCCAGCATCGCTCCATCTTGTGGAATTACTCTGTTCTTCTCTTTCCTGAATGGCAGAAAAAGAGATGGAACGAATCATTCACGGGGCAGTTTAGCAACACCCTGGTCAGCTGGTGGGAGTACAGAAGGTCCACGTATTTTTGCTGGACTAGATAACCATCTGATCAGGAGGCCCATTCCACACAATGTAGGAATGAGCCTTTTCTGTGGTGGCACCGATTCTTTCGAACCCTCTCTATTTAAACACCACACAGATGCTCTCTCTATCCCCTTTTCATTACCTGCTAAAAAAACCTCCCTTTTTTGGCTAGCCTTACAAACTTCTGTCATTTTCTTTCTTTTCCTTTTTTATTGGCTTAAAAAATATTTATACAGACAGCAAAACAAAGAAGCCTAAATTAACATTGCCTTCTACCAATAAGAAATAATAATAACTATTACAATACTGAAAATACTAAAAGTACATTTACTTCCCCTTTTAAACTTCTATTCTGGTTACAATATATTACTATTCTATAAGAATCTATTATATCCTTTGCTGTCCCATATATTATTTCCCCCCCAAATTCAACCTAACCCTCCCCTCCTCCCCACTACTTCCCTTCACCTGTATGAGATCTTCCCATCATAATATATTTTTTCTAGTTGCTTTGATAAAATAGAGTAACATGAAAACTGTTAAATTATAATTACCGTATTTTTCGCTCTATAGGGCGCACCGGACCATAGGGCGCACCTAGTTTTTTTGGGGGGGGGGAAATAAAGGGGGGGGAATTATCCCCCCCCCCAGCCCCAAAGAGCAAAGAAGCCAAGACAGCAAGCAGGATGGATCCTGCTCGCTGTCTTAGCTTCCTTTTTAGCTGCAGGGCTGGGGCGGGGGAAGCCCGAGCTTTCCCCGACCCCAGCCCCCAGAACGGGCCCGGGAGCGGGGTTGATGTTGCGTGCAACCTCGCCTTCACTCCCGGAGCTTGTTGCTATCTGCAAGCCTTCTGAGCCCGGTGGGAACGCCCGCCGGGCTCCGAAGGCTTGCGGATAGCTGCCCAAAGCCTGGGGTGCGCAGCGCTGTGCTCCCCGGGCTTCGGGCTGCAGGCTGTATTCCGCAAGCCTTGGGAGCCCGGCGGGAACTCCAGCCGCGCTCCCAAGGCTTGCGGATAGCTTCCTGAAGCCTGCATTCGCTCCATAGGACGCACACACATTTCCCCTTCATTTTTGGAGGGGGAAAAGTGCGTCCTATAGAGCGAAAAATACGGTACTTCTTTAGTCCTTACACGCTTAACAATTGCCTATTAAGGGCTCTGCTTTAACACCATATTTCTTCATGTATTCCCCTATGTATTCCCATTCTGTGTGGAATTTTTGATTGGAGCAGCCCCTGATTGCTGCAGTCATTTTTGCCATCTGGGCAAACTTCTGTCATTTTCATGTCTCCCCATTACACCTCCACCCCCCCATAGCATCTTTTTTCTGAACTCGGAATCCTCAAATGCTTTAGTGCAGAAGCGGGGAACCCAACCCGGGGGCCACAGTCTCTTTTGGGCAACTTTCTGAGGGCTACATACAAATAGGGGTTGGGGAAGAGGTAACTGCATGAAACGGAAGCAACAGACGTGAATTTTGGCTTTCTATAGCAGGCTAGTTTCTAGTTTTCACACTCCTCTCCAAGCAACCAATACTGAGATGGTTAATTTTGCACATGTGAAAGCTTCTGGGTGAACAAAACGCTTGTATTGAAGTGAAAATTCTTCAGTCCCAAAATATGGTTCAAAAAGCTTCACTTACAGAACTCAACTGAAAAACCAATAAAATTACATTCATTCAGTTGCATATTTCATATACTGCTCCCAGCATAAGGTATCTAAACTAAGCTTACATATTGTCACGTATAAAAGAGCTTTATTTGCAAAAGCCGCTAAAAGTTTTTGTGCTAGTCACATAAAAGACAACACTGTAGATTATGCAGAGGACTCAGTTAATTTGATTTATTGTAAATGGCTGCTTGTTTCTGGATTTTTCTTAATAGGTTTTGTTGGATTTGCTGGTTTTGTAAGTGAATTGGTAATGGCTTTTAGTCAAATACAAAAAATGATTGATTGGTTGAACTTAGTTTACAAATAACTTGCATTCTGAGCTAAAAACCCTTCTCTGCTGCAGCCTCTTTTAACTTTTTGCTGGAGACAGAGACAAACACGTCTGTTCTCTTCAGTGCCTTAGAACAAAAAGGCACCACACCCAACATGCCTGCAGATTAGCACATGCATAGACTGGAAATGGTCTGTCTTTCCTGCAACGATGAGCTGTTGACTATCTTGTGACTAAGCCACAGAAATAGGTAAAGGTAAAGGGACCCCTGACCATTAGGTCCAGTTGTGACCGACTTTGGGGTTGCAGCGCTCATCTCGCTTTATTGGCCGAGGGAGCCGGCATACAGCTTCCGGGTCACGTGGCCAGCATGACTAAGCCGCTTCTGGCGAACCAGAGCAGCGCACGGAAATGCCTTTTACCTTCCCGCCAGAGTGGTACCTGTTTATCTACTTGTACTTCATGCTTTCCAACTGCTAGGTTGGCAGGAGCAGGGACCGAGCAATGGGAGCTCACCCCGTTGCGGGGATTCGAACCGCCGACCTTCTAATAGGCAAGCCCTAGGCTCTGTGGTTTAACCCACAGCACCACCCATGTCCCAGTTGAAATATATGTGTGTGTGTGTGTGTCTATATATATATATATATATATATATATATGCAGGTTTTGGTGTCCTCGGGTGTCTTCCCGTGTAAAAGTTGGGGTGTCTAGGCGACGTTTCGACGAGGTCTCACTCGTCATCTTCAGGCTGGTGCTTTCGGCTTCTTGTTACTGGAACAGAGCGGGATCTCAGTGTTTGAGTTCCTATAAATACTGTAGAGGGGTGTGGTGTATTGCCTCAAAAGTTCTGGGCAGAGGGGAAGTTCCCAGGCTAGTGTTCTTTTCTTCTTTTGTTCCTTAATTACTTGAGGGATATCTTGAGTGATTTCTTGAGTGATATTCTGAGTACCACTTAGGTGGGTCATTAGGTGTGGATTAGTTGCTAAAGCCTTCGTGTCTTGACCTCTTGAATTTGTGAAGAGTTTTTCTGGGAAGATGGCTGTACTGCACTTAGTTGTGCTTTGGCTTGGCTTCGTGTATAGGGGCGAGCTGTGGTTTTGTGCCCTGTGCCAGCCAGATCTGTGTAGGGATTGCAGGGGGGTGCAGCATCCGGAGGTGCCACTATGGTTTGGTTACTGGATGGTGTCTGTAATTTATCTGTGGAGAGGGTCTGGGTTTGGGTCTGGTGTGGTTGATTGGTGGTGGCGTTCTGTGTGCCTCTGGATCTGGTGTCGGTTTTTGTGGGGAGGGCTAATTTCCAGATGTCTGGCAGGCGGGACGTGTCGTCACGCTTGTTCATGTTGTGAGGGTGTTTCTCTATCTCGATGGCTTCCATGATTATTCTCTTGTGGTGATGTTCCATGTTAAAGAGCAATTTGGAATCTGCAAAATTAATTTCGTGTCCTGTTTCTTTCATGTGTTGGAAAAGAGAGGAAGATTTTTCTTCTTTTTTGACGGCATTCTTGTGTTCTGCGATACGTGCATTTATTCGTCTGTTTGTTTGTCCAATGTACGTGGCTGGGCAGACTTTGCAGGGTATTTCATAGACCCCTTGGTTTTCCAACTGGATTTTATCTTTGGGGTTTCTGAGGATATTGGCTATTTTTTGGTTGGTGCAAAAGGCTGTTTTGATATTGTGTTTATGGAGGATTTTGCTAATTTTATCTGTAGTGCCCTTGATATAAGGAAGGAGGGCCATGCCATTGTTTTCTTCCGTGTCTTGGTTTTTGGGGGGTGTTTCTTTTTGGATTAGCTTCTTAACCCTGTTTTGCTGGTATCCATTGGCGATTAACACATTTGAGAGATTCTGTAACTCAGTTGTCAAGTGGTCTTTGTCAGCCAGGTGTTTGGTTCTGGAGATGAGGGTCTTGGCTACGGAGTTTATTTGTGCAGGGTGGTGGTGTGATTGAGCATGTAAGTAGCGGTTGGTGTGTGTTTTTAATCCAAAAAGAAACACCCCCCAAAAACCAAGACACGGAAGAAAACAATGGCATGGCCCTCCTTCCTTATATCAAGGGCACTACAGATAAAATTAGCAAAATCCTCCATAAACACAATATCAAAACAGCCTTTTGCACCAACCAAAAAATAGCCAATATCCTCAGAAACCCCAAAGATAAAATCCAGTTGGAAAACCAAGGGGTCTATGAAATACCCTGCAAAGTCTGCCCAGCCACGTACATTGGACAAACAAACAGACGAATAAATGCACGTATCGCAGAACACAAGAATGCCGTCAAAAAAGAAGAAAAATCTTCCTCTCTTTTCCAACACATGAAAGAAACAGGACACGAAATTAATTTTGCAGATTCCAAATTGCTCTTTAACATGGAACATCACCACAAGAGAATAATCATGGAAGCCATCGAGATAGAGAAACACCCTCACAACATGAACAAGCGTGACGACACGTCCCGCCTGCCAGACATCTGGAAATTAGCCCTCCCCACAAAAACCGACACCAGATCCAGAGGCACACAGAACGCCACCACCAATCAACCACACCAGACCCAAACCCAGACCCTCTCCACAGATAAATTACAGACACCATCCAGTAACCAAACCATAGTGGCACCTCCGGATGCTGCACCCCCCTGCAATCCCTACACAGATCTGGCTGGCACAGGGCACAAAACCACAGCTCGCCCCTATACACGAAGCCAAGCCAAAGCACAACTAAGTGCAGTACAGCCATCTTCCCAGAAAAACTCTTCACAAATTCAAGAGGTCAAGACACGAAGGCTTTAGCAACTAATCCACACCTAATGACCCACCTAAGTGGTACTCAGAATATCACTCAAGAAATCACTCAAGATATCCCTCAAGTAATTAAGGAACAAAAGAAGAAAAGAACACTAGCCTGGGAACTTCCCCTCTGCCCAGAACTTTTGAGGCAATACACCACACCCCTCTACAGTATTTATAGGAACTCAAACACTGAGATCCCGCTCTGTTCCAGTAACAAGAAGCCGAAAGCACCAGCCTGAAGATGACGAGTGAGACCTCGTCGAAACGTCGCCTAGACACCCCAACTTTTACACGGGAAGACACCCGAGGACACCAAAACCTGCATTCCTGTACCCGTGAAAATCTACGAAAACATATATATATATATATATATATATATATATATATATATATATATATATATATTTGCTTTCGTAGATTTTCACGGGTACAGGAATGCAGGTTTTGGTGTCTTCGGGTGTCTTCCCGTGTAAGAGTTGGGGTGTCTAGGCGACGTTTCGACGAGGTCTCACTCGTCATCTTCAGGCTGGTGCTTTCGGCTTCTTGTTACTGGAACCTAGCAGTTGGAAAGCATGAAGTACAAGTAGATAAACAGGTACCACTCTGGCGGGAAGGTTCCAGTAACAAGAAGCCGAAAGCACCAGCCTGAAGATGACGAGTGAGACCTCGTCGAAACGTCGCCTAGACACCCCAACTCTTACACGGGAAGACACCCGAAGACACCAAAACCTGCATATATATATATATATATATAATTGTTCAGTGGCACCTTGGAGACCAACTAAGTTTGTTACGAAAGCTTATACCAAGAACAAACTTAGTTTGTGTCTCTAAAGTGCCACTAGACAATTTATATTTTTTTATATGCTTTGAGGTTTGTTCATTTTTCAATCATGAGGCGTGTAAATTGTATGAATGAAATCATAGAATCATAGAGTTGGAAGAGACCACAAGGGCCATCGAGTCCAACCCCCTGCCAAGCAGGAAACACCATCAGAGCACTCCTGACATATGGTTGTCAAGCCTCTGCTTAAAGACCTCCAAAGTAGGAGACTCCACCACACTCCTTGGCAGCAAATTCCACTGTCAAACAGCTCTTACTGTCAGGAAGTTCTTCCTAATGTTTAGGTGGAATCTTCTTTCTTGTAGTTTGGATCCATTGCTCCGTGTCCGCTTCTCTGGAGCAGCAGAAAACAACCTTTCTCCCTCCTCTATGTGACATCCTTTTATATATTTGAACATGGCTATCATATCACCCCTTAACCTGCTCTTCTCCAGGCTAAACATGCCCAGCTCCCTTAGCCGTTCCTCATAAGGCATCGTTTCCAGGCCTTTGACCATTTTGGTTGCCCTCCTCTGGACACGTTCCAGTTTGTCAGTGTCCTTCTTGAACTGTGGTGCCCAGAACTGGACACAGTACTCCAGGTGAGGTCTGACCAGAGCAGAATACAGTGGCACTATTGCTTCCCTTGATCTAGATGCTATACTCCTATTAATGAATGGGATGTGGTAGAACCAGGGGCCCCAGGTGCTCTATCTGGAGAAGACTTGCCAATTAAGGGTGAGAGCAGCTCAGATGCTTACCTCCTGCAAAGTGTGCAGAGGGCCAAGAGACAGGCGGTTAGGCCAACCAGGGAGATGAGAAGGAACGAAGGGAAGAAGCCGTCAGCCCCCATTTCCTCCAGGGATGGAGCCATCAGTGGATTCCCCTGCGAGACGCTCTTGACATAGGATGCTGTGGAGGAGAGGAAGCAAAAAGGACCATCAGGGATGCAGTTGGCCACATTCATTCATTCTGCCTTATACAGAATCACACCATTTGTCCATCTGGCTCAGTACTGCAATAATAATAACAATAATAAATTTTATTTATACCTCGCCCTCCCCGGCCAGAGCTCAGGGCGGCTAACACCAATAAAATCACAGTAAAAACATAATAGGGGGGAAAGAGAAGGGGGGGGAAGGAAAAAACCAATTTAAAATACAGGTTAAAATGCAATTTAAAATGCAGCCTCATTTTAAAGTAGCCGATAAATCAAGACTATAAGGGGAGGGAAACATAAGGGTCAGACCGAGTCCAAACCAAAGGCCAGGCAGGCCTTGCAGAAAGATGTCAAGACCCGCAGAGCCCTAGTCTCTTGTGACAGAGCGTTCCACCAAGTCGGGGCCAGTGCTGAAAAGGCCCTGGCCCTAGTTGAGACCAATCTAACCTCCTTGAGGCTCGGGACTTCCAAAGTGTTGTCATTTGTAGACCTTAAGGTCCTCCGCGGGGCTAGATGGGCCATTGGCCTGATCCAGCAAAGCTCTTCTTATGTTTCTGTGCTACAGTGGTACCTCGGGTTGCATACGCTTCAGGTTACAGACTCTGCTAAGCCAGAAATAGTACCTCGGGCTAAGAACTTTGCTTCAGGATGAGAACAGAAATTGCGCAGCGGCAGCGGGAGGCCCCATTAGCTAAAGTGGTGTCTGAGGTTAAGAACAGTTTCAGGTTAAGAACGGACCTCCAGAACGAATTACAGTGGTGCCTCACAAGACGAAAAGAATCCGTTCTGCGATTCTCTTCGTCTAGCGGTTTTTTCATCTTGCGAAGCAAGCCCATTAACGGATTAGCGCTATTAGCGGCTTTTAGCGGCTTATCTGCTGATCGGATCAGCTGATAAACGGCTTAGCGGCTTAGAAAAGGGGGGGGGAGGAAAAAAAACCAGCAGGAACTCGCAAGACATTGTCGTCTTGCGAAGCAAGCCCATAGGAAATTCGTTTTGCAAAGCACCTCCAAAACGGAAAACCCTTTCGTCTAGCGAGTTTTCCGTCTTGCAAAGCATTTGTCTTGCGGGGCACCACTGTATGTTCTTAACCCGAGGTACCACTGTATTTTGTTCTCGTGTTTTACCCCCCATAAAGATGGCCCTCGCAATCAAATCGTGGAATCCACAGGCAAAATGGATTTTAAGCAAGCTGCTTGAGTGTTGGAGCCTCAGGACAGCAATGGAAGCTGAAAGGCTCCTTCTTGTTGGGAATGTAAGAAAGTAAAGAACGTATGGGAAATGATATATAATGAGATGAAAAAGATGTTGAAATATACATTTTTTAAAAAAACCAGAAGCATTTTTACTTGGTATTATAGGTGAGGATATTAAGAGGCAGGATGTTACGGTAAATTGTTTTTATATGCAACAGCAGCAGCAAGAGTGTTGTTAGCCCAGGAATGGAAGCAAGAAGAAATTCCGACGAAAGAAGAATGGCAGATAAAATTAATGGACTACGCAGAATAGGATAAAATGACAGGAAGGATTCGAAACCTGTGGGACCCGAGATTTTCAGAAGATTTGAAGAAGTATACGAACTATTTGAAGAGCAACTGTAATCAACAAATTATGCTAGTAGGACTCTGTAAAGAGAAAAATATGAAATGTTGCAAAGTAGAAAAAGAAAAGAGATATCAGTTATGAGATTTAAAGGTAATAGGGAAAGTAAGAAATGTATATTAAGAGATTAGATTGGAAAATTTTCCGACAGGATTGATGGAAGTCAAAAAAAATGTATAAGATGTAAAGGTACCGTATTTTTCGCTCTATAAGACGCACCAGACCACAAGACGCACCTAGTTTTTGGAGGAGGAAAACAAAAAATATTCTGAATCCCAGAAGCCAGAACAGCAAGAGGGATCGCTGCGCAGCGAAAGCAGCAATCCGTCTTGCTGTTCTGGCTTCTGGGATAGCTGTGCAGCCTGCATTCGCTCCATAAGACGCACACACATTTCCCCTTAATTTTTAGGAGGGGAAAAGTGAGTCTTATAGAGCAAAAAAAACGGTATGTTTAATTACTGTTGAAAATGATATGTTAAAAAGCTAATAAAAATTTTTGTATATATAAAAAGAAAGGCTCCTTTTGCAGGCTCTTAACAAAGCATGCAAAATATCACGGGCCTCTTGCAGGTTGCACTCTGGTTGGCAATGGGTTTCCTGCGCCTCTGAGCCACAGGGCCTGCAAACCCGAAGGAGCTGTCGCTGCATCGCCAAACTGTCAACCACCACTGAGCTGTGGTCTCTGCTGCTCCCCGTGTTGCAAACGAGGACGACCTGCTATGTTCATGCGCTCAAAGGTCAAACAGCACACAGGAAGCTGAGTGCGAAATTCGCCGTCAGGCTCCCCCTAACATGACTCTCTCTGTTTCCAGTACCCTAAGAACAGAGGCGGATTTAGGGCATCGTGGGGACACACCTTCCCGCTTCCGTCCTAAAGCCTAGTTAAGTCCTGGGCTATACAGCTGCAAATTAAAGGTTTTACCGTATTTTTTGCTCTATAAGACTCACTTTTCCCCTCCTAAAAATTAAGGGGAAATGTGTGTGCGTCTTATGGAGCGAATGCAGGCTGCGCAGCTATCCCAGAAGCCAGAACAGCAAGAGGGATTGCTGCTTTCGCTGCGCAGCGATCCCTCTTGCTGTTCTGGCTCCTGGGATTCAGAATATTTTTTTTCTTGTTTTCCTCCTCCAAAAACTAGATGCGTCTTATGGTCTGGTGTGTCTTATAGAGCGAAAAATACGGTAAGTGTGTTTTAAGTGCAATATACAATGTGACACTAGATGGCGATGGTGAGCCTTATGGAAAAGTCAATGTATTTTTTTTAAAAAACTGCTAAAACAGAAAGAGCATTTTCAAAATGGTTTTTTATATGTGTGTAGATTCCACCCTAGAGTCCTCCTGCCACCTTCCCAAAGCCTAGTTATCATCTTCCTAGCTTTGGGAAGGAGGGTGCGAGATCCCTGCTAAAGCCTTGTGCCTCCTTCCGAAATCCCAGTGCCTCCCTTCCCAAGTTTTGGAAAAGGGGCACAAGGACTAGGAGAGGCGCCAAATGTTGGCCTTGCACAAGGTGCCATTTAAAAATAAATAAATTATTCTTTATAATCACACATTCCTCCAGGGAAGTCGAATAACTTACAAAAAAATCATTCAGTCTAAAATCTAACTATAGTAAAGGTAAAGGGACCCCTGACCATTAGGTCCAGTCGTGACCGACTCTGGGGTTGCGGCGCTCATCTCGCTCTATGGGCCGAGGGAGCCGGCATACAGCTTCCGGGTCATGTGGCCAGCAGGACTAAGCCGCTTCTGGCAAACCAGAGCAGCGCACGGAAACGACGTTTACCTTCCCGCCGGAGAGGTACCTATTTATCTACTTGCACTTTGACGTGCTTTTGAACTGCTAGGTTGGCAGGAGCAGGGACCAAGCAACGGGAGCTCACCCTGTCACGGGGATTCGAACCGCCGACCTTCTGATCAGCAAGTCCTAGGCTCTGTGGTTTAACCCACAGATCCACCTGTGTCCCAAAAAATCTAACTACAACATACATCAAAATCATCCTCCTATTAGTTATGCATAACAGTATATACTTTTGTTCCTACTCATTTATCCTAATTTCCCCCCTTCCTCCCTCCCCTTTAGCCCCTCCCCCAAAAACTTGTTCTCTCTTCAGATCTTTAACCATGTGCACAGATTATTCATTCTAATTTGGATGCTTGGATTGGCTCCCCCCCCCCTGTGCTATCCAATTCCTATAACTTGTCCATTTATTCAAAATCTTTTGACATTTGTTTTCCCATGTATCTTCCGCCACTGCCTGTTCAAATATATCAGATTGCATATATTCAAAAAATAGTAATTCCATTTTTCCATTGTCCATTTATTCTTTTCTTTCCATCATAAGCATACCAGCTAAGATCATAATTTTATACCAACTTGCTCTTTTCTTTCTATTTTACTATTCCCCAGTATTCCTGAGATAAGCATTTCTCTATTGACTTCTATCTTAACCTGAAATACATCACCTGAAATACAACCTTTATAATCTTTTGCCAATATTCCTTTACCCAAATACACTCCCACCACATATGTGCATATACCCCTAACTCTTAACCGCAATGCCAGCACTTAGGACTCAATCCTTTAACTATGCATGCCAGTTGCTGCGGTTCTATACCGTTTCAATAGGAATTTCCTACTTAATTCTTTATATTTATCCATTTTTATTTTATCTGTACTCCTCATCATCTCTTGGACCGTATTCAAATGAAACAGCCCTTCCCGCTCCCATTCACTCTGAATTGTCCTTATCCTTTCCTTATTTTTTTATCATTAATTTATATGCACAGGGTGCCATATTGCCAAGCTCTGCCCCTGATAAGAACATAAGAGGAGCTGGCTGGATCAGGCCAATGGGCCAGCATCCTGTTCTCACAGAGGCCAACCAGATGACTGTAGGAAATTCGCAACCAGGATTCGAACTCAGGACCACTCTCGCCCCTCCTGGGGTTTCCAGAAAGCGGTGTCCAGAAGCATCGCTGCCTCCAACTGTGGGAGCAGAGGAGAGCCATTGAGAACCCTCTCCTCCTCGTTTGTGATTATACCTAAAATCACAAACGATATTCCTGGCAATCAAAGGAAAGTATTCCTCTATGCGACAACAGCTGCCAGTGTTATGTACTGAAGTTCTCACCCTGGGCCAGCAGGGGGATACTGTAGATAGTTATGCAAATAAGGGATCGAAAGTGACGTTCAGTGATTGGATAGTTTTAGAAAATTGTTACAGTTACATTGTACTGGAGCTCTATATAAACAGGCTGACTGAACCCTTCAGTTCAGTTCTGTCCTGGCCTGTGAATAAACAAGAGCTGTTTGAAGAATCGCTGTGTCATCTGATATGTTCACCCACAACTTAAGAGCCAGGATGCTCATAGCAAAAAATGGGAAAGGGAGAAAAATTCCATCCATGAAAGAATGGCAAATTAAATTTTGTGAATATATAAATCTGGCAAGACTCACAGCATTCATAAGGGGACAATCAGACCAGAAATTATTAAAAGAATGGGGATGTGCTAAAGAGTATATGAAAAAACATTGTTCTGGAGTAAGCATATCGGTATGTAATGAACGAAGCTTTGCAGGGTTAAAGAAAGAGAAAAATGGTGTAAAAAGCATAAAGATAGAAGTAATAGAAGTAATCTACATTAGACACAACAACTTAGAAAGAGTAAAAATTTCCAGGTCTTAGGCAAAGGAAGTAAGTCAATACGTGTATATGTATGTAATGACTAGATTAAAATGATGATATGGTTTTATTTGTAGATGTGTGGGTTTTTTTGTGTATCGTTTTTTGTTCTTTGTTCTTTTGTGTTTTTTCTCCTCTTCTTGTTTGTACTGTTTTATTTTGGATTCAATGTTTGTAATTTTTCTTGTAATTTTGCATTGAAAAAAAGAGAGCGAGAGAGCCCTCTCCTCTTTTATCTTAATTGGCAGCCATTGCTGCTTCCTGTGGGAGGGAGTTCCACAGTCTCACTATGCGCTGCACGAAGGGCTTTATTTTTTCTGTCCTGAATCTTGCAACATTCAGCTTCATTGACGGTCCACAAGTAATAATACTAATACTAATAATAATAAATTTTATTTATATCCCGCCCTCCCCAGCCGAAGCCGGGCTCAGGGCGGCTAACAACAATAAAATAATACAACATTCTAAAATCATTTCATTAAAATTAATTCAACTCAAATTGATGGCAACCATTAGGCTAAAGTTCTGTGAGGATTACCAAAGGAGGGAGTCAGGCTGTGCCCTGACCAAAGGCCAGGAGGAACAGCTCCGTCTTGCAGGCCCTGCAGAAAGATGTCAAGTCCCGCAGGGCCCTAGTCTCTTGGGACAGAGCGTTCCACCAGATCGGGGCCATGGCCAAAAAAGCCCTGGCTCTGGTTGAGGCCAGCCTAACCTCCCTGTGGCCCGGGATCTCCAAGATGCTTTTGTTTGAAGACCGTAAGGTCCTCCGTGGGACATACCAGGAGAGGCGGTCCCGTAGGTACGAGGGTCCTAGGCCGTATAGGGCTTTAAAGGTTAAAACCAGCACCTTAAACCTGATCCTGTACTCCACTGGGAGCCAGTGCAGCTGGTATAGCCCCGGATGAATGTGATCCCGCAGCGAAGACCCCGTAAGGAATCTCGCCGCGGCATTCTGCACCCGCTGGAGTTTCTGGGTCAGTCTCAAGGGCAGCCCCACGTAGAGTGAGTTACAATAATCAAGTCTGGAGGTGACCGTCGCGTGGATCACAGTGGCTAGGTCAGGGCGAGAGAGGTAAGGAGCCAACTGTTTAGCTTGGCGGAGATGGGAAAATGCCGCCTTTGTTGTAGCTGCAATCTGTGCCTCCATGGAAATTGAGGTGTTGAATATTACACCCAAACTCTTAATGGACGGTGCTGGCACTAATTGCACCCCCGCAAGAGACGGGAGTTGCCCCCCAGTTTGATTATGCCAGTTATAACCTCATAAATTTCTAGCATGTCGCCTCTTCCTTCTCTTTTCTTCTCCTAGTCCTACAGACCCTCCAAGTGTCCCTGTTTTCCAGGGATGGTTCAGGATTCACAGAAACCGTCTCGGTTTTTTACTTGATCCCTGAATGTCCCCCTTTTCTTTAGGGCGTCCCTGTTTTCATTGGAGAAATGCTGGAGGGGATGGAGTTATCTGACCCCCACAAGCCATCTGAAGGCAGCCCTCAATAGGGAAGTTTTAAAATGTTTAATGTTTTATTATGTTTTTATATATGCTGGAAGCTTCCCAGAGTGTCTGGGTCAACCCAGTAAGATAGGCAGGGTATAAATATAAAATTCACAACAACAGCAGAATTTCAACAGAAGTAGCTCATAAAGTTATAGCTACTACAGTGGTACCTCGGGTTACATACGCTTCAGGTTACATAGGCTTCAGGTTACAGATTCTACTAACCCAGAAATAGTACCTCGGGTTAAGAACTTTGCTTCAGGATGAGAACAGAAATTGCGTGGCGGCAGCGGGAGGCCCCATTAGCTAAAGTGGTGCTTCAGGTTAAGAACAGTTTCAGGTTAAGTACGGACCTCTGGAACGAATTAAGTACTTAACCCGAGGTACCACTCTATATTCTAATTTTAGGACAAGTCCAAAAATAGGGCAAATAGCTCCCTGCTGCTTGTTCTTTACTGCAGCTCCTCCACACACCAGGGCCGGCTCTATCATTGGGTGGAGTGAAGGGGCTGCCTTGGGTGGCAAAAATTGGGGGACAGGGAGTTGTGTGAAGACGGAGCTGTATGTGTCCTGTGTGGGTTACCGTCTGCTCCCTAACCTAGCTTGCTTCCCTTAGCTGTGGCAGAGAGAACGCTGAGCTTTTTGGCCTCCCTTTGGAAGCAAACAAGGCCCTTGACCACCCCATCGCAGCAGGGTAATAAAGCAAACAACCGTGGATGAGGCCAAGCAAAGCTTATGACCTCCACCCTAAGCCCACTCTCAAAAGTAGTACCTCGGGTTACATACACTTCAGGTTACAGACTCCGCTAACCCAGAAATAGTACCTCGGGTTAAGAACTTTGCTTCAGGATGAGAACAGAAATCGTGCTCCGGCGGTGCGGCAGCAGCAGGAGACCCCATTAGCTAAAGTGGTGCTTCGGGTTAAGAACAGTTTCAGGTTAAAAACGGACCTCCGGAACAAATTAAGTACTTAACCCGAGGTACCACTGTACTATGCTATAAGATCCACTGTCCTGTGATATCATATATGAGTTTGTACTACTGATGAAGCCTAGGACGGCGAAAAAAGGCTAATATTCCGGAAATCCTTGTCTTAGACTCTGTGAAAGGATTCTGTGGAACTGCAACAACCCTTCGTACGGATTGTTGGACTCTATGAGCAGACAGGTGGAATAGACTTTTCCCCTTATACATAAACTAATTAGAGAATGAACTGATCCACTGGGTCTTCTGCTTTTTCCGTTGAACTTTATGACCTACTTTTGTTGAAATCTACAATTCAATACAATGAATAGTATATATTATTTTTTCCAAACGTACAGCCAGTTACGTCTTGTGTGTTTATTGAATAAGTTTCACGTAACCAGAGGTTTGTTGTTGTTTTGTCCATTCCCAGCAGCAAGGGCTGGCTGGCTGGGCTCCCTCACCTGCTTGCTTGCTTATTCCGAGGCTGCCTCAGCTCCTGGCAACCAGCACCCCCTGGCCAGCCCCAAAGGGACCATTCGCCTGGGGAGTTTGCAGCCAGGGCTGCTGCAGCAAACAGCTGTGCAAGCCTTTGGGAGGCAGAGATGCGGGAGGGCATCAGAGGAAGGAGGGAGAGAGGCCAGTGTTGTCTGTGGCACCCCTGGCCATCATTCAAGGAACCGCAAGGTGCCATGGCACACAGGTTGAAAACCACTGCCATAACTAACTTGGGCCCTGTTACCTAAAATAAACCCAGTCTTGCCACAGCCTGATGCTTATCAGCTTGCGGTGACACAGAGGCGGAATTTTTCATTGTTTGCCCCAGCGTTACAAAATGCAACCCCTGCTCCATCGGTCTGGGCGTTTTGATGGGTTGGGTTTTGAAGACTTACCTGCTTACGGAAATTCCCTTGCTCTCTCAACCAGAGTCTCGTGTTTTAATTGCTGTGCTTTACAGGGATTGTCTTACTGTATATTCTAATTGCAGACGCTTCTATTATTTAACGTTTGTGTAACTGGTTTTTACACTTTGAAAACCACTGGGAAGCCTTTTTAAAACTGAACACCACGTATTTTTTATTTTCTTGACCTTGCTTTTTTGTTGCTGTCAGCAGCTCAGAAAATACTTTTGTAAAAGGAAAGGGAGATGAAGTCAAATGAATTTTAAAAATGTAGTTAGAAGGCTAGCATCGCAGGATGTTGATGCCCCCAAACTGGTGCATGAAGCAGCTCATGGTCCCAGTACAAGCCTCCCATCGACTCATCTCCTCCTAACTAAACGAAGTCACAGTCGCTGCCCCTCATGAAGATGCTGGGGTTGGACTAGATAACTCATTGAATCCCTTCTAACTCTACAATTCTGACATTAAAACAGACTGGATAATCCAAACTCTCATCCATAGACTCAAGATCAAGAAACATTTATTGATCGGAATTGTGTGATAGCTCAGTCGGTAGAGCACAAGGCTCTTATAATAATAATAATTTATTATTTATACCCCACCTATTTGGCTGGGTTTCCCCAGCCACTCTCGGCAGCTTCCAACAAAATATTAAAATACAATAATCTATTGAACATTAAAAGCTTCCCTAAAGAGGGCTGCCTTCAGATGTCTTCTAAAAGCCTGGTAGTTGTTTTTCTCTTTGACATCTGGTGGGAGGGCGTTCCACAAGGGCGGGTGCCACCACCGAGAAGGCCCTCTGCCTGGTTTCCTGTAACTTGGCTTCTTGCAGTGAGGGAACCGCCAGAAGGCCCTCGGAGCTGGACCTCAGTGTCCGGGCAGAATGATGGGGGTGGAGATGCTCTTTCAGGTATACTGGACCGAGACTGTTTAGGGCTTAATCGCAAGGCTGCGGGTTCGAGCTCAGCATTGGGTGAAAGATTCCTCCATTGCATTAGGTTGGACTAGTTGAGCCTTGTGGTTCCTTCTAACTATAATTCTATAGTTCTACGATATTCCCTCCCTTCTTATAAAAAATCTAATGGGGCATATGCGATTCTTCCCCTCCTTTTAGTCTCACCGCAGGATTTAAAGCTTCAAAGAGCATAAATTTAGGGCGCCTCTCTCTCACTCTAAAGCAGCTCTTGTCAACCTGGTTCCTTCCAGATGTTTTCAGACTACAACTCCTGTCACCCTCAATCACGGGGTTGTCAGGGCTGGGACTGGAAAGCACTGAAAGCCCCAAACATCTGGGGGATGTTGGCGGATGCTCTTAAACATGGCCGCCGATTTGGACACAGATGTATTTATGGCATTTATATCCCCCCAACAAGGAACGTAAGATGGCGACATAGCTCCTGCCCCCCTCATTTGCTCCCCACAACAACCCTGTGAGGTAGGCTAGGCTGAGAGGCAGGCACCAGCCCCCCCGAAAGGTCACCCACTGAGCTTCACGGCTGAGTGGAGATTTGAACCCTGGTCTCCCAGGTCCTAGACTGGCACTCTGATACACCACACTGGCTCTCCTCAAACGGCTGAGCCTTTCACTCCCTCTGCTGCCAAGTCCAGATTACAAAGCAGAGAGCCACCTCTGAAAACGGAATGTGCTCAATGCATTGCCTGGACGGGTGCTTGGGGCAGGAGAATTTCAGCACATTTCCTTGCAAATAAATCCCCTGGGATGCTCATCCCAAGCCAAGCGTGCCCAGGATTGCAGCCTTAAGGCAACTTTTAGAGGCGCGGAGAACCGCCAGTCCAGGTTACTCGTGAAGGTTACTTACTTTAGCAGTGGGGGGAACAGAGGCGGGCAAAGAGCATCTCTGCAGTCGGCCCCAGCGATCGGAATCCCTTGATCTTTCGGCTTGGCCTCACCGTCTCTTCTAGAATAAAAGGTCAGGTCCCAGCTTTCTGGGTGGCTGCAGGCAGCTCGGTCGCACGGCTGACTTTCCCAGGGTGGGTGGCTGCCTCTGAGCGGAGGACACATGCACCCTGTGGCAGAGCCCGCTTCCTGCCCGCATCGCCCAACTGCACGCTGCTTCTCAAAACCAAAAAAAATGAAAAGCAAAAGTACCAGCAGCAGGTAAATGCGACCAGAAGTGTGCTCCGCTCCTCCTCCCCCCCCTTGTGGAACATCTCAGCAGGACCTCACCCCTTGCAGGGTAGGTTTATCAAGGGCCGAGGTAGCTGAATGGAACTTCCATGTGCAGCCGCAGTGTATCTCAAAGTCAGCTGCTGTGAGGGGCGGGGTGTTGTTCCTTCCCACCTTGCCTATGTGCTTCCCAGAAGCGGCTGGCCAATAATAATAATAATAATTTATTATCTGTACCCTGCCCATCTGGCTGTGTTTCCACAGCCACTCTGGGCGGCTTCCAACAAAGATAAAAAATACATTAACATGTCACCCATTAAAAACTTCCCTGAACAGGGCTGCCTTCAGATGTCTTCTAAATGTCAGGTAGTTGTTTATCTCTTTGACATCTGATGAGAGGGTGTTCCACAGGGCAGGTGCCACTACCGAGAAGGCCCTCTGCCTGGTTCCCTGTAGCTTTGCTTCTCGCAATGAGGGCACCGCCAGAAGGCCCTCAGCGCTGGATTTCAGCATCTGGGCAGAACGATGGGGGTGGAGACGCTCCTTCAGGTATTCTGGGCTGAGGCCATTTAGGGCTTTAAAGGTCCAAACCAACACTGTGAATTGTGCTCGGAAACGTACTGGTCTCGGCAGCCACATATTATAGAATATAAAAAAACAAGATGCTGTGTTATGTGGACACATGGTTTGAGCCAACAACCATGAGTTAATTTAAGAGCTCTATGCAAGTAACCTCATCCTATTTCAGGCCAGAGGAAGAGCAGATTATTTCCCATGCTTTCTGGGGCCGAAGAGGGGCCCAGTATTATTCGGTGGGAAGGAGAAGTCTCCCATATGAAAACCTTTCCCAAGTATTATCAGAGAATCACCAACCACCCTTTAAAACATGTTATCTACCACACATAAATGTAGCCTTTACTTTATTGTGGATGCAAAATATGAGGTTCCTTTCCAGATCTCAGTTCTTCTTTTTGTAAGGAATAGATAACTAACAGACGGACAAAGTAACCTTTAGTTCCCACTTACTAAGGGTAGCAAGCGAGGGTGGTCTCAGGAGTGAATTACGACTTGCACGAAACCTGGGGAATCAGGACTCTTGCTTCCATTCCCCAACTGGGAGCTTCCTCATGAGAACTAGAAACCTGCTCAGCATTTAAGAGCAGGAGAAGCTGGTGCTTCCAACCTTCCATGACACTTCAGGCACAGCATGTGCCCTGTGATTTACGTGGACCCGGAAGTAGAACCTGCTGTCATGTGCATATCTGTACTGCCCAATCCTGAGCACATTTACTTAGAATAAGCAACACTGGATTCAGTGGTTCTTAGTCCTAGATTATTATTTTTTCAAAAAAGCAAAACAAGCATTGCAGCCTTAAACAAGAAGAACCTGACAAGACCCAGTCAACCTAGCAAAGTAGTAGCTTTTTCAGACTAAGTGAGGATAACATCCCATCCTGTTTTAAACAGAGGGCTGAACATATTGCACCCAGCAGGGTGGGATTTGGCACTTCGCACAAATACAGCACATTTAATGGGCAGAGATTAGGAGAGACTTCCTTACGTTTGTCTCTATGTCACTACAGTGGTACCTCGCAAGACGAATGCCTCACAAGACGAAAAACTCGCAAGACGAAAGAGTTTTTCGTTTTTTGAGTTGCTTCGCAAGACGAATTTCCCTATGGGCTTGCTTCGCAAGACGAAAACGTCTTGCAAGTTTGTTTCCTTTTTCCTATGGGAAACCGTTTCAATGCATTCCTATGGGAAACCGTGCTTCGCAAGACGAAAAATTTGCAAGACGAAAAAACTCGCAGAACGAATTAATTTCGTCTTGCGAGGCACCACTGTATTCCTCCTTTACTTTACCAAAGGTGTCACGGGCTTTGAAGACGCTCGAACTCAGGACGCAAGGGAGAAATGTGCTAAGAGGAAGGCACGCTTGGCAAATCCACACCATGATCAACTCCCGCCCTGAAACCAATGTCCCCACTATGGAAGGACGTGTGGATCCAGAATTGGCCACCACAGTCACTTACGGGCTCATTGTTAAAACCGTGTTTATGGAAGACAATCTTACTCGGCTATGAGTGATCGTCAAAGATTGCTCCTTTAGAAATGGGAAACGGAAGGAGAACAAGATGCCTTTCTAACAAAATTCAAGGGTGTGGGGGGAGGGATGTAACAGGAATTTAAACCGAGTGGCTGCTCTTCTTCTGGCCCCCAGTGCTTTTTACAGATTTATCTCTGTTAGATGGCCCAGGCACAGCTGAAGAAAACCAGACCACTTCCTTGCTGGGGAATTATATTTTGCAAACCCGACTGCAAACGAAGATGCACCGTCTATCATACATGCAAAAGCGCACACACTAGAACCTGAGCTACGTAAAAAGTCCCAAGACCCAGAAAGGAAACTCCCAAGACCCAGAAAGCAAAGGAGTCAGCATGACAATTGTTCTTTTAACTCAAAATAATCTTTACAAACCTGAAAGGAAACGTGCACAGGAAGCTACACAGATGTCTAAGCCTCCCCCGAAACGCAGAACCCACCACTGCTCTTCTCCTCAGCAGAGCATTCTTCCTGAGACCAAACAGTTTCACCCACTTCTCTGATGCTATCTCTCCTGTGGGGCTGCAGGAGTGAGCAAGAATGATAGCGGCTTTTCTCTGCTCCGCTGTCTGTTCTGATGGAAGGCAAATGCTTCAGAAGGTGGTTGCATGAACACAGAAGAACTCACCACCTGATGGTTGTTGTTTGGGGGGGGTAGACGTCACCTGAAAGCCACTCGCACTCCTTCCTCCACCCCGTCCGTAGGATTTCAGGCTAGATTTGAGAGCGCGTCAATGCAGGCTCAGCATGCGCCTGGAGGCCACACGTGACCAGCTCTGCACACCGTTTCAGACTGCAAAGACGTGGCTGTCCCCATGTGGTTGGGACTCCATCTCCCATCAGCCGCAGCCAGTGGTCAAGGATGATGGGAACGAGAGTCCCAACAACATGGGGACGGCCGCAGAGTTCCCCATCTCTGATTTAAGGAGAACCTACGGGAGGCGGATCTGCCTTCAACCTTCCTGGCAATTTGATGGGAGAGAGCACAGGGACTATAGGCCAAGAATCCTCAAAGAACTGAACTGCTGCTCGTGTGGGCCAGCGAGAACGGCCAGCCTTCCTCCAAGCTTCTTTTCACATGGCTGTTAAACCCTCCCTGCCCAGGAGTTGCACAGGGAGGCAACGCTACCACACTTCTAGCACCCGACTATAGGTGCGGATGCCGCGCAGGAGACTGCAGCAGCTCCTTCCACCAAGTCAGGAGGACCGCACGGCTGCTAGAGAACCATCTTATCTCTTCCTTCTTCTCGTGGTGCTTTTCTCTGTTGCGAGTTGGGTGGGGAGATCACCCACCACCAAGAAGTTGCCAAGGAATCCTGGGAGGGAGAGAGCTGGAGACAGACAAGGAAATGGCCAGGAGAAGGGCAGGAATCTGCTAGCGGCTCCCCTGCCTGATTAACGTTCTCTGCAGCTCCATGTAGGTGCATCACCTTGTAGCTTTTCTCTTTAGAAAGCCAATTATGCATAACAAAAGAGAGGCAGTGATGTGGCCAACACTCATCAGGCCCTGTCAGGGATGATAGGAGCTTAAGTCCAGAGACACCTAGAATACCCCACGCTGGCTACCTTAGCATTCAGGTGTCCATGGCTCTGGGCCACCCACCTCATTCTCAGCACCTGCCTTTCAGCCCTGCTGTGCAGCCAGGACGAAGGAAGAGCAGGACTGGCCTGTCTGCCAGCTCAAGAGATAGCAAGGTCTAACTCCTTGCACACTTGTAGAACAGCATGGCTGCTTCCAGACCAGTGAAAATGGCCCGGCCTGACAAAGGGCGGGAGAGAAGAGGAAAGGCTAGAACTCAGTCATTTTCTTGTGCGTGTTGGCTTTCTTCTGCTCTCGCTGGAGACTGGCCTCCTGAGCCCGCAGCTCGCTCAGTCTCTTGTGGGCTCCGGCAAGCTTCTCCTCCAGCTGAGCTGCGGCAACCGTGTGCCTGAAAGCCCCAAACCCAGAGAATTAGAAGGATGTCCTGAGAAAAGGAACATACACAGGGAGGTGCCTACTCTATCCCCCTCCATCCCTCCATCCAACCAATTTCTGGGCACCACAATTTAAGGATATTGACAAGCTGGAAGGTCGGCAGAGGAGGGCAACCAAGATAATCAAGGGTCTGGAAGCCAAGCCTAATGAGGAACAGTTGAAGGAGCTGGGTATGTTCAGGCTGGAAAAGAGGGGAGCTATAATAGCCATCTTCAAATATCTCAAGTTTGTAGATAAAGCATTCCTCGTGCAATATGAACTTAATTTCAGGCCCACCTGGGTTCTAGATACAAGTACTAGGTCATCAGCATACATTAAGACTGAGAGTTTTTGGTCGAGAATTGTGACAGGGGCAAACTATAGGCCCTCCATTTCTTTAACCATGTCATTAATATATAAATTAAACAGGAAAGGTGCCAAAATGCATCCCTGTTTGACTCCAGTAATGGTCTTAATTCTAGTGGTGAGATGGCCAGACCCACCTTTACTTGTATCGATGTGTCAGTGTATAATGTTTTGATGAGAAATAATAGACAGAGGTCTATATTTGTCCTTTCCAATTTTTGCCTTGGGACCGTATCGACTTTAGGTCGATAAAAGCGACATATAATTTTTGCTTCAAATTATGGATGTACAGTATTTACATAGCAGAAAGTTCATCACAAAGCACTGGTCCAATGTGGATTTCCCTCTTTGGAAACCTGCCTGGACTTCAGATAGGGCGTAGGACTCGAACGAATGGCTTCAAGTTACACAAAAGGAGATTCCGAGTAATTATCAGGAAGAACTTTCTGACAGGAAGAGCTGTTTGACAGTGGAATGCTCTCCCTCGGGGAAATATGGACTCTCCTGCCTTAGGGGTTTCTAAGCAGAGGTTGGGTGGCCATCTATCCTGGATGCTTTAGCTGAGATTCCCGCATTGCAGGGGGCTGGACTAGATGGCCCTTGGGGGTCCCTTCTAACTCTATAGTTCTATGATTCTGTGATGCAAGAGCCTGGAGCTCTTCTGGATGTTTCGGACGACAACTCCCACCAGCCCCAGCCAGCGCTACTGAAATATTTCCATCTAAGCCAGAAATACTGGGAAGCCAAAACCCACGGCCTCCATTCTAGATCAGATACCACAAGCAGAATCGAAAGGTCTCATTACCTCCCGATGTTGCGTGCCAGGGCTTCCTGGATCCCGCGGATGTCCTTCTGGGTTTGGTCGATTTTCTCCACCGTCTGGAAGAGGCGGACGCTCAGAGCCTTCTTCGTGCTCTTGCTGGCGTGGTAGATCTCCTTGCTGCTCCTCTCTAGGGGTGCAAGCCCTGCCTCCTGCTCACCCAGGTCCTGGCCCTGAAGCTTCTCATTCAGGAAGTCAAAGACATTTCGGGAGGGTTTTGGGCCTTGCCGGGGAGGCCGGGTGGCTCGGTTGCCTTTCGCCCTCCGTTTTCTGGGCTTGGCTGGATCAATCTTCCCCTCCCTTTTCTTCTGGAGGATCTCAGCACACTCATCCAAGGACTTGCCTTTGGGCAGCACAACTGCTAAGACCGGCTCCACTCTGCCTTCCGAATTCTTCCCCAAACCTGAAGCAGGAGGAGAGTCATGGATGGAGGACTTGACCTGGCATGTGTAAGAGACACTTGGATGGATGAAGCAGGTGGGCCTGTCCACCAGGTTTCTCTTACGCACAGCAACCCAGGTCATATGGGTTGCAGTGGTTTTTAGCAAGTCATTAGCTTGCATCAGGCATCCTACTCATTAGCTACTCCTGGTCATTAGCTTGCATCAGGGGTCCCTACCGGGAGTCATTTTGGACTCACAGCTGTCCATGGAGGTGCAGGTTAATTCTGTGTCCAGGGCAGCTGTCTACCAGCTTCATCTGGTACGCAGGTTGAGACCCTACCTGCCTGCAGACTGTCTCACCAGAGTGGTGCACGCTCTAGTTATCTCCCGCTTGGACTACTGCAATGCGCTCTACGTGGGGCTACCTTTGAAGTTGACCCAGAAACTGCAACTAATCCAGAATGCGGCAGCTAGACTGGTGACTGGGAGTGGCCTCTGAGACCACATAACACCGGTCCTGAAAGACCTAGATTGGCTCCCAGTACGTTTCCAAGCACAATTCAAAGTGTTGGTACTGATCTTCAAAGCCCTAAATGGCCTCGGCCCAGTATACTTAAAGAAGTGTCTCCACCCCCATCATTCAGCCCGGACACTGAGGTCTGGCTCTGAGGACCTTCTGGCGGTTCCCTCCTTGTAAGAAGTGCGGTTATAGGGAACTAGGCAGAGGGCCTTCTCAGTAGTGGCGCTCGCCCTGTAGAATGCCCTCCCATCAGATGTCAAGGAAATAAACAACTCTCTGACTTTTAGAAGACATCTGAAGGCAACCCTGTTTAGGGAGGTTTTTAATGTTTGATGTTTTATCGTGTTTTTAGTGTTCTGTTGGGAGCTGCCCAGAGTGGCTGGGGAGGCCTGGCCACATGGGCAGGGTATAAGTAATACAATTATTATTATTATTATTATTACTACCACTACTACTACAGTGGTACATTGGTTTAAGAACAGCTTAGTTTATGAACAACTTGGATTAAAAACGCTGCAAACCCGGAAGTAGGTGTTTTGGTTGGTGATCTTTGCTTGGAAGCAAAACATGTTCCGCTTCCTGTTGAGTGTGTTCCATTTGTAAATTGAGTCCCCCGCTGCTATGGGAAAGAATGCCTTGGTTTAAGAACGCTTTGGTTTAAGAACAGATTTCCATAATGGATTACGTTCATAAACCAAGGTACCACCGTATTATTATTATTATTATTATTATTATTATTGGCACAAGCAGAGAAATTACGTGGATAAGCTGCAGATACAACCACCTTTTGCACACATGCAAATGCTTACCTTTGCCAAACTCATACCCCATCTGAGCAAGGAGTTTGGAGCCGATGCCACGCGTATGCGCCTCCCAGCTGCCAAAGGAGGAACTGCAAGAGGAGGGCCCTTCCCCATTCTCAGGGGTGCTGGAGTCGATAACTGTGGGGGCACAAGAGGAGGTTTAAGTGGGGGAGGGCAGCAGCACTGGCAAAACCAAGCAGGGTGGGATGCCTAATGCAGAATCTTGGAAGCAGGAAGAACAACGGCTTCTCTCTCGACTTCTGGCTGCCTTGAGGACTAGAGTTTGTTAACTGCCCTAATCATTCCAGCCAGGGTGGTGTAGTAAGGAGGATGTCAGATTAGGACCTGGGAGACCAGGGTTCAAATCTCCACTCAGCCACGAACCTCACTGGGTGACCTTGGGCCAGTCACATCCTCTCAGCCCACCCAACAGGGCTGTTTGGGGGAATAAAATGGGGAAGAGGAGAACCATGTATTCCACCTTAAGCTCCTTACATAAATTGCATTTATGATTACATGTATATGGTTTGGCTTTCTGGCCACTTAAAGCAGCTGCCAGCTTGCAGAGAGCTTTTATATTACTGCCTGTCACTTACGCTTCAATTTACATGCAGGAGATCCCAGGTTCAATGCCTAGTAAGACTGGGAAAACACTTAACTCTGAAATCCTAGAGAGTCGCTGAGCTAGAGGAACAAAGGCAGCTTCCTTTATTCCCCCTTTTAACAATATTTCCTTCCCCTTGAAAACTTATTTCTATGAGAGTGCTGGCAGAGCATTTTTGGCCTCTTCATAAAACCACAGTTTCCTGGTATCTTTGGGGCATATGCATTGTTAAAGTTCCTCTAAGTTTACAGCGCAGATACGGCACTACATTCCAATGGTCATTGAACTCCATTTGCCATTTCTTCACAGCCACAACTCCGGAGGAATCAAATATCCTGGGGTCCATTTGCTCCCGCGATTGCTTTGGTTCTTTTTTTGTTAAGACTTGATGTGCGCGGACCAAACCTTTACTGTTTTTGAGGGCAAGGTGACCTTGACTAAAGCGAGCCACTTTGCAGATAAAAACAGTGCGCGAATCTCCAGCATTTCAACACGGTCACAAGTAGCGGGCTCAAGATGATGGAGATAATCCTTTCCCCGAGAGATTAAAGACTGCAGTTACACTAAGTGAAAGCAGATGTTCAGAGCAAAAAGGGAAGCCCCCCCCCCCGAAGCCCTGTGAGGCTTGAATGCCCACACCTCATACCAGGCTTCAGCAAACCTTTTCAGCAGGGGGCCAGTCTACTGTCCCTCAGACCTTGTGGGGGGCCGGACTATATTTTTTGGGGGGGAAATGAACGAATTCCTATGCCCCACAAATAACCCAGAATTGCATTTTAAACAAAAGCACACATTCTACTCATGTAAAAACACTAGGCAGGCCCCACAAATAACCAAGAGGTGCATTTTAAATAGAAGGACACGTTCTACTCATGTAAAAAAATGCTGATTCCCATGGGCCAGATTTAGAAGGCAATTGGGCTGGATCTGGCCCCCAGGCCTTAGTTTGCCTACCCATGCCTTATACCTTTGGCATATCCGGCATCATCCACTTCATCGCCTTCTGACTCCGATGAGGATGAGCTCTCCTCGCCACGGAGGGGAGGCATAATGCCGTCTCCCTCCACAACCGCTTCTTTCAGGAGCAGCGAATCAAATTTCACCGTGTAGTAACCGCTGTCAACGTCTGAGGAAGGGAAAGCGAAATGGTTATGCTGCAATTCAAGGTGCCAACTGGGGTAAAGGTAAAGGGACCCCTGACCATTAGGTCCAGTCGTGGCCGACTCTGGGGTTGTGGTGCTCATCTCGCTTTATTGGCTGAGGGAGCCGGTGTACAGCTTCCAGGTCATGTGGCCAGCAGGACTAAGCCGCTTCTGGCAAATCAGAGCAGCGCACAGAAATGCCGTTTACCTTTCCACCGGAGTGGTACCTATTTATCTACTTGCACCTGACATGCTTTCGAACTGCTAGGTTGGCAGGAGCAGGGACCGAGCAACAGGAGCTCACCCCGTCACGGGGATTCGAACTGCCGACCTTCTGATCGGTAAGCCCTAGGCTCTTTGGTTTAGACCACAGTGCCACCCGCGTCCCATGTACAATTAGGAGAAGCTTCCCCCCCCATAAAGCTCAAATATCAAGACATGCATCCCTCACAACTCCTCAGCAAGAAGTGTGTGCAAGAAACCGTTTCAGATCAATACCTTTTGCTGCAACGTTGGTCTGGGAGTAAACTCCACTGAACTCAGTGGACCTTGCTTCTGGATAGACATGCACAAGACTGAACTGTCCATTGATTTATACATCCACTGTATATATGAACTGGTATGGCATTGTGACTTTGTTTCCCCAGATCCTGATGGGCTATTTTAATATCCTTTACCTTTTAAAAGGTATGATATTAAATGCATCCTTAAAGTATCCTTAACCACTCCCCCCCCCGCCCCATAGCTGTCAACGTTTCCCTTTTTTAAAGGGAAATTCCCTTATTCCAAATAGGATTCCTCACAAGAAAAGGGAAAAGTTGACAGCTATGCCCCCCATATACATTGGGAAAAGCACTTTGGTAGAGCGAGTGCACTGCATACGAAATAGTTCAGGTTCCAGTTCTCCAGTTAAAAAGGACTGTGGGTATAAAGCCCAAAGAAACACATGCTTGTGCCCAAAATCCTGGGAAGCTGTTGCCAATCAGAGAAAATAAACTAGCTAGATGGACCAATGAACAAGCTTGGAATATTGCAGCTTAGTTACTACATGTGGCGTAGTAACTGAAACGTTTGCAGGCAGCTCATGTTTGGATTTCTTTGCAAATGTCTGCATCAGAGGGGCCACTGATTGTTCAGGTATGTCTTAGGGTCCCTCATGCCAGACAGGTATCTTGCCTACCCCTGCTGCACCCATAAGTCAAGTTAGAAATAGGCATAAACCACCCTCCAACCTCACAGCAAACGTGCAAAGCGAAACAAACTCACCTGTGATTTTAGCAGCATACCAGATCCCATCCTGATGCCTTGCCAGGCAAGCTGAGCCCACAGCAAGGCTGCTGAGGTCGGGCTCCTCAAAGGGGCGCAGCTCCTCCACAGATACAACTTGCCCATGGGAGAATCTGCCGGAGGGTGGGGTGGGGGGCAACACAAGGACAATGAATCAAAGCGCCAGCTCCTGGGAATCACAAACGGGGAGAGGACTGCTGCACTCAGGTGCTGTTTTCAGGCATCCACTGGCCACTGTGGGAACAGGATGCTAGACTAGATGGTCAGAGCAAGCAGGGCTCTCCTTATATTCTTATTCAGGACCGTCTATGAGAAACATTTGGCCCACCAGATGTTGCTGAACTACAACTGCCTTCATCCCTGGCCATTGAACATTTGTGATGGGGCTGATAGGAGGGCGAAAGGTTCCCTGCAACTTAACTGCATGCTTCCAAGCTGCACAAAGGATCCTGCAAAATTAAACTGCAGAGATGCTCTAAATTGGACCCCACCGCCTTCCAAGTATTGTGGCCTCCACAGCCCATTTCTCTAACAGCTGGCCATGCTGGCTGGGGCTCACGGGAGCTGTACTACCAGATATCTAGAGCAGGGTTTCCATCTGTTTCTGGACTACAATTCCCATCATTCCTGACCACTGGGCCCTGCCAGCTAGGGATGATGGGAGTTGTAGTCCAAAACCAGAGATCCAAGTTTGGGAAATCCTGGTGCAGAGGGAAGCAGGTTGGAGAAAGCTGCCCAACATGAAAGTGGGTATGGGGAATGCAAGCTTGGCATAGCATCCAGGTCCTTGGTGGAGGGGAGGAGGAATATTATGAAGACTTCCCTGACCCATTGGGAACCCTGTCCCTACACCTTACCCAACTCAAGAGGAATCCTAATTACCGGCAATTCTCTTTAAACCGACACTTGTCATCCAGGAAGAAGGGGCACGGCTTCAAGGATTTGTGGGTGGGGTAGAGATAGAGCACTCTGACCCCTCGGCTTCCATCTTCCATAGATTCACTCCCCACAATCATGGCATTATGGTACTCAAGGGTCCCCCAAGAACTGTAGTATGGGGCTTTCACTTTCATCCCACTGGCTTCCTCCTCCTCTTCTTCTTCCTCTTCCTCCTCCTCCTCTCCTTCTTGCTCCATATCTTGAGCGTCTGGGGACTCATCCTCTCCACCCATTTCAGAAATGGCTTCCTTAAAAGCGGCGTATTCATCATCTGTGCTCAGTGGCCTGTCTGGCTGGAGAGGATTGGATGAAGATGTGGAGAGCGTCTCTGGGTCCAAAGTTGCACAGAGCTTGCTCTTTTTCACAGAAACCAGGCTGGATTCTGTCAGTTCTATCAGCTGCTTTAAATCCGCCTGCAGCTGGATCAGGTCGGGTTCCTGTGTTGGGTCTGGCACAGCTCCCAGAGCCAGCTCCACTTGCTGCAGCTGGGCATTATAGGTCTGGATTGCTGCTTCCAAACTCTCCTCATCCATTGCTGCAGAATGAAGAGGTCCTTTGGGCTTCAGCACATCTTCAGCTTGACAGGTAGTAGGAAAACTCGATGCCAGATGCTTGCCCAAAGCAAGATCTTCTCAACTGTCCAGCAATTCCCTCTTTGTTATCAACCAGGCACACCTCGCTGCAGCAAAGGTGGGTTAGTTAAGGCTACAAAGGGTTAAAAATAAGACCACAGTATTAAAAACCAGCCCCTAGAAGTTATTCAATAGATCACTTAAGGCAGGGCAGCCATTATTCCACACTTTCAGTGGGTGCAAACTTGCAGCAAAGTATTCCCCACAATTACAGCCTCTGCTCAGAGGAAACAATTCACTGGAGTAGCCAGCGTTGCCACCTTTCTTTTACTGGTTTTGCTCCTGTGCCGTTAACGGCAACGTGACTGTAGAAATGAAGCAAGCAAAGCTTTCCTCATCCCTGCTTTGTGGCCCCTAACGTGGAGCCCATAGTAACCACAGCACTCCCAGCCACCTCTTGACACTCTCCAGGGCCTCCTGCTGCTGCCACAACATTCAGTAAGTATGTAAGCAGAGCAAGACACCATTCCCTTGTGTCACACGAGCAAAGCAGGCTAAAAGGGGAAAAAACACCTTCATCTTTTTTTTGGGGGGGGGGACTTTTCAAACAGGGGAAAAATACATACATACACACACATCCTTTTCCTATTAGGCAAAGATCATAAGACAACCCGGATGGTCGCCAGATTCTGTGTACAGATCTGTAGGCACAGACCATCCCTCAACCCAAACTAGTTAGTTAAGAAAATCCCCAAACTTGGTTCCATGGGTGACTCTGGGTCATCTCTCTGCAGTAGCTTATCTTAAAGTTTTAAATGCTTATCGCATTTATAAATTTATTGTTGTACATTGTTTTAAACGTTTGTTTTCCTTCTGGGATTGTACCCCCAAGTGTGTTTTATAAGCTGGTCTCTGACCGTAATAAATCATCTATCTATCTACACATATATACACACATACACACTTTAATCTTTAAAGTGTGGCAAATTTTTAAAAATCGGTTGCTTTGCTTTATTCATTTTTCTTTGCTTTGGGGCGTCGTCCTGGAGAGCAGGATCTAAACCCTCCTCTGAAGTGATTATGTTGTTTATGGTTGTCTTCCTAGACTGAAAACTTTTGGAGACGGAGGCTCCATCCCTGAGCTGGCCCTGTGACAGCCGCTCTCTTCCCTCACCAGGCCCCGCCCCTGCCAATAATAATAATAATAATAATAATAATAATAATAATAATAAAATTTTATTTATATCCCGCCCTCCCCAGCCGAAGCCGAGCTCAGAGCGGCTAACAACAAAGGTAACACAGCATTCTAAAATCAATTCATTTTAAAATCAATTCAAAATCAAATCAAATTATTATTATTATTATTGCTTTACAGGGTTAAAGAAAAATGCTTTACAGGGTTAAAGAAAAAGAAAAATGGTGTAAAAAGGTACAATGATGGAAGTAATCTACATTAGACACAACAATTTAGTAAGAGCAAAAACTTTGAGGTCTTAGAACAAAGGAAGCAAGTCAATATGTGTATATGTATGTAATGACTAGATTAGAATGATGATATGGTTTTATTTGTAGGTGTGTTTTGTTCTTTCTTTTTTTTCCGTGTTCTGTTTTCTTTTCTTTTTTTTCTTGTTTGTATGGTATTATTTTGGATTCAATGTTTGTAATTTTTGCTATAATTTTGCATTGGTTAAACAAAAATCAATTCAAATTCATGGCACCCATTGGGCTAGAGTTCTGTGAGGACGACCAAAGGAGGGGGTCAGGCTGTGCCAAAACCTCCCCGAGAGAGACCCGGCAACCCCCCCCCCCCCAGGTGGCCTACCTCGCAGGGTTGCTCGCAAGGGGGGCTGGAATGACGAAAGGCGCAACGCTTTGGACGTCCCGCCCCGCTACGGAAGCTCGACGACGGTAGGCCTCGCGCAGATTCCGCCTCCCTGGCCCCGCCAGGCTCCCTCTCAGGCCCCGCGACCCCCGCGACTCCAGGCTCCGGCAACCACACAGACGAGGGAAGACCCAACTCTATGCCCGGAAGCCGGAAGTCGCGCGAGAGGCGAGCGCCGCCATCTTGGGTCCTCCAGCCTTCCCATTTCCGGTCTCTCTCGGGTGCCCGGCGCGCACGTCGGCCTAAGAGGCGGGGATGGTGCGTTTATGCGCGTCTTCGCGCGCGATGCACGCTGGGTATTGTAGTGCTGGGCAGGCAGACGACCTCGGAAGCCGCCGCGCCGCGCGGGGGAGAGGAGGACTGCGTTTCCCAGGGTGCCCTGCGCGGGGCGGCCTTTACCACAGCAGGAGGAGGAGGAGGGGTGGTACGAGGAAGGCGAGCAGCAGCCGTTGAAGGCGGCTTGGCTGAGGTAGCTCAGGTAAGTCGTGCGGCCTTCCAGCGACTCACCTGGGCAGGTGAGCCTGCCCCGCCCCGTCGACCGTTACTCTTCGGCGGCCGCGGGTGGAAAGAGGTGCCGGGGCTCACGCCCCAGCCGAGCTGCCTGGAGTTCCTCAAAGGGGGGCGCGGGGAAGCGCCTTCTGCGCATGCTCGGGTCCATTCAAGAGGGAAACACTTCGCACATGCTCAGAGGCCCCTCCTTGTCGACGTAAGAAGAGCTCTGCAGGATGAGGCCAGTGGCCCGTCTCTCGTTCCAGCCTCCTGTTGGTTTCAGCTTCACGGTGGTCGACCCATAGCTGTCCACTTTCAGATTTGAAAATAAGGGATCAGCAGCCTCGAAGATAAGGAATCAGCAGCCTCGCCTGTCCTGGGGAGCCTCGAAAATCAGGGATCAGCAGCCTCACCTGTCCTGGGGACAGCCTACAGGGTATCTAATTATCCAGGATAGCAGCGGGAAACGGCGCTGGAATAAGGGAATTTCCCACAAAAAAAGGGAAGGTTGACAGCTATGGGTCGGCCAGATGCCCATTATGGGGAACCAGCAAGCAGGATCCAAGCCCAAGAGCCGCCCTCCTGTGGTTTCCACCAACTGGTACTCAGAAGCATGGAGGCAGAGAGCATCATGGCTAGCAGCCTTCAACAACCCCCTCCTCCATGGATTTATCTAATTCTCTTTAAAAGGCTTCCAGTTTGGTGTCCATCCCTGCCCCCTGTGGCAGTGGGTACCACAGTTTAACTTTTTTGTTGTTTAGTCGTGTCCGACTCTTTGTGGCCCCATGGTGAGCACTTCCAGTGAGCACTCAGGGCTGATTTCCTTCAGAATGGAGAGGTTTGATCTTCTTGCAGTCCATGGGAGGCTGATCGTCAAAGAATGGATGCTTTTGAATTCTGGTGCTGGAGGAGACTCATGAGAGGCCCATGGACTGCAAGAAGATCAAACCTATCCATTCTGAAGGAAATCAGCCCTGAGTGCTCACTGGAAAGACAGATCCTGAAGCTGAGGCTCCAATCCTTTGGACACCTCATGAGAAGAGAAAACTCCCTGGAAAAGACACTGATGTTGGGAAAGATGGAGGGCTCAAGGAGAAGGGGACAACAGAGGACGAGATGGTTGGATAGTGTTCTTGAAGGTACCAGCATGAGTTTGACTAAACTGCGGGAGGCAGTGGAAGACAGGAGTGCCTGGCGTGCTCTGGTCCAGGGGGTCACAAAGAGTCGGACACGACTAAAGGACTAAACAACAACAACATAATAAATCATTTAAATTAACTGACAAATTATTTACATGATTGAAAATTCAGCCAGTGTGGTGTAGTGGTTAAGAGCGGTAGTCTCGTAATCTGGGGAACCGAGTTTGCGTCTCCGCTCCTCCACTCACAGCTGCTGAGTGACCTTGGGCAAGTCACACTTCTCTGAAGTCTCTCAGCCCCACTCACCTCACAGAGTGTTTGTTGTGGGGGAGGAAGGGAAAGGAGAATGTTAGCCGCTTTGAGACTCCTTCGGGTAGTGATAAGGTGGGATATCAAATCCAAACTCCTCTTCTTCTTATTATTATTCTTTTTAATGGACCAGGGATGCTTTCTCTGCTGTGCAGAGCCCTTTGTCCCACCTTACTAAATATTAGTTCCACCTGGGACCTTAACCCGGATGGAGATAGCTTTGCATCAGTTGCAAGTGCTCTGGTAACCTCCCGTTTAGGCAACATAGAGCTCCAGTCTCCTTAGGATCACCTGTTTCACTTCATGTTTCCTGCAGTGTGGCTCAGCTGCCGTACCTGCAAAAACAAAATTCTGTTCAGGGATTGTATTATCATGATGACTATAAGTTATCAGTGCTTTAATGCACTGGGGGCACTATTCCTCAGGGGACGATCAATTGTGATGTAAATGAGAGAACAGCCTTGCAAATAATTCAGCAGAAGTTACCAGCCTGCAAAAAGATACCTCCTTGCTTGCTCTGACACTTCACAAGCACACTCACTTATTGCATGACATTTCTTTTTTTTTCTGTGCACTCTGGGTTCCGTCACAGCGTCCAGTTTTGCCAGAAGCGGTTTAGTCATGCTGGCCACATAACTGGAAAGCTGTCAGCAGACAAACACTGGCTCCCTCGGCCTGAAAGGGGAGATGAGCGCTGCACCCCATAGTCAAATTTGACTAGTCTTAACAGTCCAGGGGTCCTTTACCTTTTACCTTTACCTTGAAGCTAGTGCTTCAAGGCTGTGATAGAAAGTGGACAACTTGCACTTTATAGAAATGTTTTAAATACAACTTGTGCATTCCAAGTTTGCAGTCAACATGTGTAATTAAAACATGATACTTCAGTGACTGCTCAGTCATGTACTTGTATTCATGAAATGAACTCACACCTAAAATAATGAATGATTTAATGGCTTTCTCTGTGGTGTAGTGGTTAAGAGCAGTGGACTCGTAATCTGGTGAACCGGGTTTGATTCCCCGCTCCTCCACATGCAGCTGCTGGGTGACCTTGGGCAAGTCACACTTCTCTGAAGTCTCTCAGCCCCACTCACCTCACAGAGTGTTTGTTGTGGGGGAGGAAGGGAAAGGAGAATGTTAGCCACTTTGAGACTAAGGGTAGTGATAAAGCGGGATATCAAGTCCAAACTCTTCTTCATCTTTTGTATATGTAATTAAATACAAATTCTTGCAAAGCAAATCTAGGAATGCATGTACTCTTTTCACTAGATGCTAAACATAGTTACATGTAAGAAAGAGACCGCAGGCTTATCTGCCTTGGTTCAGAAGGCTGATGTTATCTTTTTCAAATAGGCTATATATGTTCATGGGGAAACTGCACCACCTGCAGCTGGTTCTTTTTTCATTGTGTTTTTATTTTCTAGCCGACACTGTGGTTTTGAAACATCCTCCTACCTACACCACAAGAACGTTGGTGTTGTGCTCAGATGAGGCTTACTGTAGCTGAGGGTTAAAATGGCCGGGTAGTTGTAAGCATGACGTTGGTGCGCTCCCTGCAGGACCGGTTGCCTTCCTTCCAGCAGGCAGGTAGCAGCTGACTTGACTGCAGTCTGCATGATTGGCCCCTGCTCACATCAGTGAACATGTTTCCCCAAGGTGCAGAAAAGTCGTTCTTATGTTGTTTGGGCAGCATGCATAGGGCCTCAAGTCATGTCCTCCTGAGATGGGTCAGGAACATAATGTGCTTGTAGGGGGAGGACACATTTCTAGCAATCTAATATTTGATATTTTTGCTTGTAGGGTCAGGATGTATACGCTGCTATCTGGGCTTTACAAGTATATGTTCCGAAGGGATGAATACTGCATCTTGATCCTTGGACTGGACAATGCTGGTAAAACGGTGTGTTCCAATGCTTGTTTGGTGGAGGAGGAAAGAGAACCCTCTCCTCTTCCTCACCACCTTGTCTGGTTTCACGTATCATGTAGTAATTTCCAAGCTGCTAGGTAAAATGAGTTAATCCCGAATTCTAATTTTAGGAGGATAAATCCTTCAGGCAAACAGCACACAATTAGCATCATTAGGTCAGCTGTCCAGCCCCTCCCCCCAGCTCTTCATTTGTTTGAGTTTCTAGTAATTTTCTTCCATAATAATATTTTTGTTGCAAGCAGATATAAAATTAAGGGTCTCAATCATCTTGGATTTTGCTGGGTAAAGGTTTGCTCAGAATTCCTGTAGCAAAGGAATCCGGTGTTCCAAGAAGGCAAGAAAGATCTACTGAACACTGTGCAGTGGAAGGCGGGGGGAAATTGCTTGAACTTGGGTTGAGTCTGTTATGCCTGATTTTGGGTCATTGTCCCCCCATCCACCCACTGCATTCCCATCCAGCATGGCCCATGATGTTTTGTAGGTTTCACTAACCCACTGAAGAGGGGTTTTTTTTTGGGAGGGGGGTACAGGGGGAAATGAAAGATCCATTGCATGAACTTGCTTTCTGCTCATACAGTGTTGGAGTAAAAAAAAGGTGTCTAAGGACTGCCAAACTCTGGCCTGGTTTGCAGTGGAAATGGCTTCGTGCAAGCTCTGGGAGAGGAAGCTGTGGCTGCCTTGCTCCTTGGTCGTTCTGCGGTGCGCTGAGCTCAGTCATGGGTTGGCTTAGCATGGCATTTGAATCTGGGCTCGTGGTTTACAGACAAACTGTAAGACAAACCCCGGCTTAGCTCAGTGAAGCAGCAGAATGATAGTTAGGGTGGGTTGTGAGACTGCACATCTCTGTCTTACTAATGCTTTATTCTGTCCCCGTGTTCTCGGTTATGGACCCCTGCCACTCTTTTCCCGGTTTAAATGTTAAACTCCATAATATTCCATAAAAAGGAAATTCTTATTTCAGTGGAGATTATGTAAGATTGCTAATTTAGTCACAGAATTTTTCCTTGTTGGCTAGCAGCAGCTAGATTTGATTGATTGCAGAGCTATAAATCTTGGAATTCCAGTTCTACAATAAAGTTTTCCTGTGTCCCAGAAAGCACATAGTTTAACGACCTGTTTTCCTTCTCCCTCCCCTGCTTCCATTTTTTCCCAGACCTTCCTTGAACAGACTAAAACGAGATTTAACAGGAACTACAAAGGAATGAGTTTATCCAAAATCACAACTACTGTGGGCTTGAACAGTAAGTGAATCTAGTTTGGTCAAGTGAAAATAAGGTTTAAATAAGAGTTTACCTTGACGGGGTGGGGAACTATTTAGAAAAGTTTAAAAAGGGAGTTTGAGCAGCTGCTTGAAGTATCCAAGGCCATGATAGATGCATTCTGAAGATAACAGTGCTTCTCTTAAGACTGCCAGGGGGAAAAGAATACAGCTGTCCATTCACAGAGTTTTCTCTCTAGCCTATCCGATTTAATTAATGACTCTGCACTTTAACAATTTTTTTTCATTGTGGGCACTGTCAACTCTCCCTCATTGCTTGCCCCCTATTCCTGCTTCAGGTTTCAAATGTTTTTCATTGGCTTTGGAGCAGTGGTTTTCAAAACCTCTCTTCCTAAGGAAATAAATCAAACTTCTATCTCCCATTGAGGGGCCTCTGCATCTTATGAAGGATTCTGGGTAGTTTTCCAGTGGTGGCTCTAGACAAACATCACCTCTGGGGGACTTTTGGATTTCTCTTTGTACAGAAAAAAGGCCCATGTTGGGTTATTGTCTGTCTTCTAGTTGGCACTATAGATGTGGGCAAAGCCAGGCTAATGTTCTGGGATCTTGGAGGACAAGAGGAGCTTCAATCTCTCTGGGATAAGGTAGGGATGACAGCTGTGTGTTCAGAAATGCCTTGCCATCTTAATAATGGTCCCTTTGAAATTTGTAGCAAGAGAGCTCCCCAGTTAATTGCGCTTTCCAATCAGTGTGGGCAGCACACAAGGAGTTGGATCCAGGCGGAGTTCATTGAACTTGATCCTCACCGAAACCCAATAAGACAAGTTAATCATGACTTGACTTTTGATTTAATGGGGAATGAAGATCCACAAAGTCCGGATTCAACCCAAAGTGTATTGGGACCATCAGACAAGACTTATGCAAGGATATAGACTATGCAAATGAAATGTCTTCTCTGTGCAATCCCACTAATTTCTTTATAATAGTGTGGGTTTCTGGGAGTTGAGGACTCTTTCATCCTAGTATTTATGTGAGCTTCAACAGTACAGCTTTGCCAGTGTTGCCTAGTGGTTAGGGTGTTGGACGAGCAACTGGGGAAGCCTGGGTTCATATCTTCACTTAGCCATGGGCTAGTCGCGACCTGTCAGCCTAACCTACCTGACAGAGTTACTTGTGAGGATATCCCACACTGAGTTCAGGAAGGGAAAAGGCTGGATATAAATGAAGTCACTGTGTAATTGTACCATGGACTCAGAGCCTAGTTCAGTTAAGAGCTTTGCAAGAACAATAAATAGCTTTTATCCAGGCTATCAAGTATTGAAAATATAGTGTTGCTTTTTTTCTAATAAAAGTAAAGTTTTACTGTCCCCATGGTTTTGTTTTAATGACCCAGGAGAGCTTTATGTTTTTGTTCTGAAAACAGTCAATAGCCTTGTTGATGTCCATTGGTATATATGTATGTATGTATGTATGTATGTACTTATTTATATTTTTGTTTAACAAACTGTATAGATAGACTGTTTAATCCTGGGAATTTAACATCTGCTTGTTATGTGCAGTTAGTTTTCTTTCTGTGAGCCATTTATAGCTACATATTTTGTTGCACTCTTTTGCATAGCTGTCAACGTTTCCCTTTTTTTAAGGGAAATTCCCTTATTCCGAATAGGATTCCTCGCAAGAAAAGGAAAAAGTTGACAGCTATGCTTTTGGCATATGTCTCTGGGGAGTTAGTGCGCACCTTTGGCTTCTGCTTGTAGCTCAGAGCATTCTGAAAGGACTGTGTGCTTGCTAATTTGCAGGGAGTTAATTGTGCAGGCAACTGTCAAGCAGTTGGGCAGGATTAGGGTTTAGTTTCTTCTGTCCCTGCAGTCCCATGAAATAGGTGAGGAGAACAACTTGGTTTAGCTCCTATGTTATGTTTTCAGTATTATGCAGAGTCCCACGGCGTTATCTACATTATCGACTCCACCGATGAAGAAAGGCTTTCGGAATCAAAACGAGCTTTTGGTGAGCATGCGGGGAGTTTTCCTGGAATTCGTCTGTGTAGGGTGGGAGGGGCTTAAAACTGCTTGAAACAAGCAGAGTGTATTCCTGTGACTTCGCCAACCGCAAAGCAAAAGTCGAAGCCCCCAATTAAGTCCAGAGATGTCCTAGCAAAGATATGCGTTCTCCCTCTCCTTGCAGCAGAAGGTCATTTTAAAGGTCAGTGCAGCTAGCTGGTTACATGGTTGGCCTTTTCAACATAGCTTTCCAAATAATACGCTATCATTTATTTACTTAGGAAATCTGTATATATTGCCATTCATCAAAAGGTCACTGCCTCTTTACAATACACATAATAAATTACAAATAAACACAGGCTGTAATATTTGTACAATACGAAAACCTAAAGCAGTAATATAAATAAAATTCAGAGGGTGGAATTCAGCTAGCAAGCTCCGCCACCCCACACAAGGACTTCTGTGTTGCAACAGGGCTTTCTCCCTCGCACATGCTTCCCAAAATTGGCTCTTGGGGTGGGAAAACACCTAGAGCAGTACGTGGGGGAAGGAGAAGGCAGATTGTTCCGTGAGGGAAGCAGAAATACTTGTGCTGATGGACCAGTCTGCTTGGCGCTACGTGGACTTCTTCCCAGCAGCAGTCAACCCGACCATAAATTCCACAACTTACCCCCTGTGAAAAAAGACAGTCTAATAACTTCAGTTATTATCTACTTATTCCTGATGAGTTATTACCTATCTAGTTGTTATCTAGTTATTATCTACTCATTTCTGATAAAACGGAATACTTGTTTAACAGCTGTTTTATGAAAAATAGCAAGGGGGGGGGGGAGAGAATCTGCAGCAGGATAGCTAAAGAGCCGAAACAGCGTGCAAACTCCCAGAGTTGCTAGTTTTCCTGGAACCCCTCGTTTAACTTTTTTACTCCAGCTGTTCCCCTCGGCTGTGCATACGCTACAGTTTAGTTGCGGACAATTGGATCAAAAGTGTGATATGAATGTGTAGGGGAACATCTAGGTTCCCTCACTGGAGGCCAATAATAGCAAGGCAATGAATCAATAAGCATTTGTTTGCATGTGCAAGGTGGGCGACCCCAAAGCAGAAGTCACTGCGAAGCGTTCAAATGTAATACTAGTGTAGATATAGCAGTGTAAAATAATCAAACCCACTCTTTAAGAACGCAGTCTTAAAGCATCGTTTCAGGGACGCTAACCAATTAGCAGCTTGTACCTTTTTATATGCACATTTACGTCCTTTTGTTGCTACCCTATATTACACAACCAGCCATTTTCATTGAAGCTTCTAAAGCATGATTTGTTGCATTCTCCTATCTTCTGATGTCTGCAAATGTTTTCTTATCTGTAACATAGCTTGATCGCTCCCTTTCAACCCTGTCAAAAATGGCCTTGTTTTCTTTCCACCTAGCAGTTTCTCTTCAGTTTAACTAAACAATTTAACTATTTCAGTCCCTACAAATGTCGTCTTGCCACTGAGTCCTCAGTGCAAAAGTGTTTTCATTCTGACATACACAGGATCTCTGTTAATGGCCTGTTCCAGAGAGGAACTTGTAGTCATTTTATTCCTCCCTGGTCTTCTTTTACTCCCATACTTCGCTGAGCTAAGTCAAGGTTCGGCTTAACTTGTCATCCAAATGTATGTTTGTGGTTAAGCTCACCTCCTTGACTACAAGCTGTGGCCATGGATATAACCCAGTTCTCTTCTCCCTTTCATCTTCCTCACAGAGAAGATGATAACTAGTGAAGTCCTGGAAGGTGTTCCATTGTTGGTTCTGGCGAACAAGCAAGACGTGGAGGTGAGATCATCATTGGTTTCAAAATCATTCCCAATTAGTGGTGTTTTAAAATTTCTAATTAGTATTTCAGGACTACTTTTCTATTGCCCTCTTAAGTAGCTAGCAAAGTTGAGCACAGCTAAAATATAAAAGCAACAATAAGGGGGAAGATAATGGCATAAGAACTTAGCAGCAACAAATCTATAAAATGGAACAGAAACTAGGTCCTGCTTTCCATAAGGATACATATGTCTTTTCACTGATACATAATCGGTAATCTCAGCCTGTCCCTCTCTGGCTGCTTCTGTGACTTTCTAGTTACCAGACATAGTTGCTGTGAGCTACACATTTCAGTAGCCTCCAGGAAATGTGACCTGAATATTTTCTGTCCTTCCCTGTGCATTTTGTATAAAATGGCTGTTGGATGTTTGTAGTGGTCTTATGTTAGGTGACCTCAAACCAGGAGAGGTGGTCTCAGGTGCAAAAAGCAACAACAATGTATTTTCTTGGAGGGGAGCTATCCTGGTCCGTCTTGCTCTTCCCATTGGCTCCAGAAAGTAGGGCCAAATACAGCTTTTTCTATCTCCTTCCATGGGAAGGAGTTGGTGTGCTGGGATTGTATGTGTTTGCCTGACAAGTGTGTTTTTGGTGACATAGGTATCAGTTTAAAAGGTAAAGGGACCCCTGACTATTAGGTCCGGTCGTGGCCGACTCTGGGGTTGTGGCGCTCATCTCGCTTTATTGACCGAGGGAGCCGGTGTACAGCTTCTGGGTCATGTGGCCAGCATGACTAAGCCGCTTCTGGCAAACCAGAGCAGCGCACGGAAACACCGTTTACCTTCCCGCCGGAGTGGTACCTATTTATCTACTTGCACCTTGACGTGCTTTCGAACTGCTAGGTTGGCAGGAGCAGGGACCGAGCAACGGGAGCTCACCCTGTCACGGGGATTCGAACCGTCGACCTTCTGATCCGCAAGTCCTAGGCTCTGTGGTTTAACCCACAGTGCCACCCGCGTCCCCTAGGTATCAGTTTACTGCCCCATAACCCAGGAAACCAGCCTTCCAGTGGTGAGCATAAAAGCAGATGCATTCAGAGCAAAGTCTCTGGGAGGGAGAAACTGCTGCCCTCCAATGTTTCTGGATCTGCACTCTAATCCCTGACCCTGAAGCTCAAATCTATCCCAAAGCTGAGCTTTCTTCAGTTTTGGCTGAAGTGAACGAATATGCAAGAAAAGAAGCGTTGCATGCTAGGGGCAAGATATGTCATGCTCTTTGATGCCCTGGCTGTGGTATCCAGTGTACTAGGAATTCTGATGTAGCCTGTCTTCCCTCCCCATGGCTGTGCTGGTTGGTGCTGATGGGAGTTGTAGTTCACAATATCTGGAAGGGTTGGGGGAAGACTGGCACTGTAGCTTTCATTAGTCCCAACAGCTGCAGTGCCCGCACTCTGTCCTCTAGGGGGAGCCAGTCACTCATTGAAAACGGGATAGACCCTACAGTACTGTTAAGTTCTGCACCTTGAATGCGCACACATAATTTGTGCCGGCAGATGCGCACACTAATCCAGCCAAGACTCTCACTTCATGCATTTGATGGTTTGCAGTCCACAAGGGCTTATGCCAAATAAACACGTCACCCAGTTTAATGTGGCAACTAAAGGTCTTCAGAGTTCCGCTGCAGAAACCTTTATGCATGCAGAAGTAAAATGTGCACATCGAAATCTCCGGGATGAAATGCATCTATCATCGAAACAAGGAACAGCAGTCTCCTTATTCACCATAGCTCAAAGATTCTCAGCAGCTTGGGCAAACAGAGCAAACCTTTTTTGGAATTTCCTCTCAGAGGGATGGTGGTGATTACTGACATACGTACAAAGGAAACACTACGTTTCTGGCACCATTTTTCCCCGGCATTCTGCTTTCCAAATGCCTTTTGTCTAAAGGTTGAAGCTTGTCTCAGTGGCAGTACTAGGTGGGCACTGCCCAAAGAAGGTGCTTTGTGCAGTCTGGAATGTGGAAGCGAAAATTAAACGAAGAACTGGGTCATGCTTATGAATTCCTTTGTGCTTGCGTCAGATGTTCCACTCCGGTTTACGTTACGCACGTTTCTGTAAAGAATTGGCGAAAGTGTTGCAACGAGTGCCTGCGAGGGATGAATTCCGGAATCTGTGGAATGTGCCAGACTAGTGTCTGCCCTCACACCACAAACAGACTTGCACAGAGGACTTTAGAGCGATCTCTGTTTCCCGTGGGGTGCCAGCAAATTATTAAGCCTGATAGGGGACTAAGGGTGGGCTTTAGCACATGGGTGCACGACTAAAGGAAATTCAACCGCATCCCTCCAAGCTTAAAAGTCTGCCGTTGCTGGGGCCTGCTCTATACCCGGAGCAAAAATGAGGTGGTGAAGTGGACAGGGTGCTATTTCTCCCATGTGAAGAGTGTCTCGTCCCCTTGCAATGAGTTCTTCATCTGGAAAAAAAACCTTAACAAAGCAGGGAGAAAGAAGGCTTATTTTGGTTTTCACTAGAGGAACATTTGAAACCAAAAACTACCCATCACAATCTATTGAACTCGATTCTGGGCTGCGCAGGTAGACCCAGGCTTGATTACACCTGAAAACACTTGGGCAAAGTTTCTCTTACTTCGGGGAGGTTCAGTTTGGAAACTCTCATTTTGTCTCTAGCCATTCTGTTTGCTGGAATTGTTTCAGTCGCCAACTGTCCTTTTGAGCTGCGGCAGCTGCTGCCCTCTCATCTGATCATCTAATGTCCAAATGCAGCAGCAGTGCCTGGCTGCAGATCTTGTGCCAAAGTTTTATACGTGATTCCAGGATTCCAGTTTGCTGGTCAGATGCTTCATGAAGTTGAGAGCAGCGCTGTGTAGCTTTCCTTGGGTTGCATCCAGCAAAGCCGTCCCATTGGCATGAGGACTTCTGCCTGTGCAATGGGATTGTTTTCTACCTGTGCCACCCCCCGCTCAAAAGGATCTGCTCCAGAGAGTTGGGGAATCTCTGTGTCAGACTCTAACCTGTCTTTTCCAGGCTTTATTATCTGTACAAACTATTTTACAGTGCAGAGCGTCGCAAGTCCATGTCTGCTCAGTCGCTAGCAGAATCTGGGAGTGGGCGGTCCTTATACCTTCCCCAGCATAACAGTCTTTTGACCCCCATCCTTCTCCTCCCCTCTCTGCGCGCAAACCTACTGCACAAAGTGGGCGTTGGCAAAGGGGAACTTGCCTCCCCCTCCACTTTGCTCAGGCTCGGTGTTGAGGCTCTCCCTAGCATCTTCTGATCCCTGCATCCCTTCCCCACTGGCTTCCCTCCCCGCCAGAGGAAGAGCTGCTTCGCAAGATCTTCGGAGGCTCCCTGTAACACAACTGCTCTTCCGCCTCTTGCCTCTGAGCTGATGGCAGTTCCCTGACACTCTAGAACAGACTGAGGGCAGCTTATAGAGGAGAAGTCCTTGAACTAATGTGACATCTTGGTTGGATGCAGTCCCTTTAAAAAACAACAATGGTGCCCATTGCTAGCAAAGGCAAGAATTCTAGCTGCTTGCTCTCCTTGCCCAGGAGGCCTTTTCTTGCTGCTTCTGCTGCAGGGATCTCCACACAGGAACACATTTGCCAGGGACCAAGGTTCGCAGCCCATGACTCCCACCTTGTTCGCTATAGGAACTAAGGTGGGATTTCTTCCCCAACCAGGCGACGTCCTGATGTTTTGACTACAACTCTCACCAGCCCCAGTGAATTGTCCAAAAAACCAAGAGTATGCGAAGCTGAGGAAGACTGGGTGAAATAGTGTTTTGGTTTTTTTACATATTGAGGTTGATGTTAACTGAAGAATGCTGCATCCTTAACAAAGCAACTTTTCTTAAACAAAAAAGAGCCAGTTGTATTTTTTAAAGAGACGTCTTCCTTTATTTCTGTTTTTTTTTTCTTTCGTGTTTTGGAAAGAAATTAAGAAAAATCTACTGTAGCCCTGACAGTGCTTTTCCAGGATGGGAGCCAAAAACAACAAAAGAACGAGGAATAAACAAACGAAATCATAAACTGTGTTCATTTAGAAGAAATTCTCAGTGAGCAATAAGTTGGTTTTATTAGGATCAAACAAAATAGTGCTGAGTAATAGTGAGCAACTTCCTCTGAATTCTTCTTCCTATTGGTGTTTTGCTGGGGGCGGGAGAAGAAAAAATAAAAAGATCGTCCCTGTTCTTGGATGATGTGGCACTTAATTTCCAACCGCTAGGTAGTGCTTTGACTTCTTTTACAAACACAGCATCATCCAAAATTTATCTCTGGCTTTGCTTATGCAAAAGCTGCAATGTTATTTTTTACTTCTGTTTCTGGCCTCAGGAGGAGAACCCATGTTCTTCACTTAAGGCTGGAGACAGATCTGGCTAACAACTGAGGTTTATATTATTATTTTAATGGGGGGGGGGTGTTATCCTACCCTTCACTAAAAGAAAGCAGGACAGGTCCCAGCAAACATATTAATAAAATTAATCCAACACATCCAGATCAGAGTCAGATTAAAGCGTAGCCATGCATTTCTCCATCTTTCACAAACTTAACTTTTGAAAGCAAACTGATTTTCAGAAGCTTCAGCAGGAAGCTTCAGCAATAGCTTATTCTAGCACCAACATGGGGTTCCGTATTCAGCATTATCCATATATCACTAGGCCATAAGGACCTCCCTGGCAGATCTCAACTTGTGAGCAGGACAGCATCCTCCCTTCAGATAATTCGGTCCCAAGACTTTAGGGCCATATAGAGAAAACATTGAACTGGGCTCAAGTAATGAGTTGGCAAACAGTGCAGATCTTTGAAGGGTGGTCTTCAAAAATTGGTGTCAGCCATTCATTCATTCATCTCAGGATCCTTGGTGTAGCCTCGTATCAAGAGCATTTAGAGACTATTTCGATTAGAGCGCATGTTCTCTCTATCTTGAGACCTAGTATTAATGCAAGCTATTAATGTTAATTAATTAATGCAAGTATTAATGACTTCAGCATCCAGCATATAACACAGTTGCCTAATGTTATTCATCACAATTTCCCCATTTCACAATAATGATTAATTAGCTCAGGCATCAAACCTGCTGAATGCGTCAAATTAAAAATACTTGACCGGTATTTGACTTTTCAGTTGAGCAGATTGTTTTTTACTGGCCAGATGCCCAATTTCTCATTCCCTCGTGACTCCCAGGCCAGTCCGTCCCTATCCATTTATAGCTGATAACCTTTGACTTGCCATTATTTGGGAGTTTGCTGAGGCTCCACCTCTCTTGTCTTGCAAAGGAGGTTGGGGGGGTTCCAGGGCCACTGAAAGCCATAGCTTAGTGGTGCAGCATCTGTGTTGCATCATCATCATCATCATCACCATCCTGCCTTTTCCCCAACAAGATTCAAGGCAACTTACAGCTAAGATAGACATACAGTGGTGCCTCGCAAGACGAAATTAATCTGTTCCGCAAGCCTCTTCGTCTAGCGGTTTTTTCGTCTTGCGAAGCAACCCTATTAGCAGCTTAGCGGATTAGTGCTATTAGCGGTTTAGCTGCTATTAACGGCTTAGCAGCTATTAAAGGCTTAGCGGCTATTAAAGGCTTAGCGGATTAGCGGCTAAAAGGCTATTAGCGGCTGTCAGAGCTGCTTGAAGATCCTAGCTCACAGAGGATCACGCTAGCCAGCGATCATTAAGTAAAAGTCTTTATTGAATTACAGTTTCCATTCTCACGCTGCTGCGCGCAACTCTACGTCTAGTAGCTAGATCGGCGAAGCTCCGTCTGAGTCTCCGCCCCGTGTGCACCAACTTAATATCCTAGCCTTGCTCCACCTTTTCCGCCTGACTGTCCTCCTCTGGGTCCCTCTACCCCCCGGGGCTTCTTCCTTCCGGGATTCTTCTGACGCTGACCCGGACCCTCCTGCCTCCTTGCGCCGGGCTTTAGGACCTGGTTCCCTTTCGGGGCTGCTTACTGCGCCGCCTTCCTCTGCATTTGAACTTGGCGCGCGCGCCCAACCTTCCACTTTCCTCTTAACCGTTTCTTCGCTCCCCGATGGAGGTGTGGCCACTCCTGACTCATGCCCTCCCTCCTGTGGTGAGCTGCCAGCGCTTCCCCCCTGGCTCCTTTCCTCTTCCCTGCTTCCTGGCGGTGACGCTGGTCCCGATTTCCAGCTGCTCCCCTCTGAGTCCCCTCTGGCTCTATCTTCCTGGGGTGCCCCCCTAGACTCCCCCCTTGCCCTGGCCACTGGTGCTCCTTTCTGTGAATCCTCTGATTCACTGGAAAGACTAGGAGATCTCGGGTCGTCGTCATCACTCATCTTTTCTTCTGCCTCCTCCCCTTCGCTCTCTGTTTCCTCCCTTGCCCGTGCCTCTGCTCCTAAACCCCTGACATCCATCCCCCCCTCGAAGCCCCCCATTCCCCCCTCCCCTCCTTCCGGTGCTGGAGCTGGGGGCTGCTGTTGCAAAGGGACGAACGTCGGATATCGGTCGCTTCCCGTGGCGGGTCTCCATCTGAAGTCTCGCGGGTCTTCCTCCCTGCTCTCGTCGACAACGGTCACCTCCGCTTCCATCTCTGTGCCGCCGTGCTCGAAACCAGGGTCGTCCCCGAAAACGTCCATGTCCGTCTCTCCCTCACTTCCTCCTGGCGGTGTTGCTCGTCCTGGGCCTTCCAGCCACCGTCTGCGGAACTGCTCCTCTGGTCTATCGTCCCACCAATACGAGGGTTCTGATGCAGATCCCGAGGGTGACCCCTCCGGGGAACGGACGTCTTGTGTCGGGTCCTCGTCCGAGTCGAACCCCCGGAAAGTGCTGGCCGAAAGCGTGGGCGTGAAAAGCCAGTCGTCGAAAAAGTCTGCTGGCATAGGTCTATGGGGGAAGAGGGCATGAAACTCGTCTTTGAGGAGAGGTTCGTCCAAGGCGTAGCCCGGCACCCAGCTGTTCGCACTGGCCGGGGTGCCCTCCTTGGCGAGAAAGTATTCTACCCCCTCTTCCCCCCATCTGGAGTCCAAAATCTCCGTGACTTCGTTGATGCGCTCCTTCTGTGCCACTCCCGCGTGCCCTGTTCTGTCTCTGACCGGACTCGGCGCCGTTCCGGGTTCCTGGAACCTGTGCGGTGCCTTGTAGGGAGTGAGCACCGATCTGTGGAATACCGGATGCATTCTGGAACCCTCCGGAAGTGCCAGTCTGAACGCTACCGGGTTGACCTGCTCTTCGACTTGGTAGGGCCCCAGTTGTTTATGCCCTAGTTTCTTCTTGGCCAACGACCTGGCCGGCACTGCGTGGGCTGCTAACCAAACCCAGTCTCCCACGTGGAGCTCTTCGCCAACCCTTCTGTGCTTGTCCGCTTGTACCTTGTATGCGTGCTTGGCCAGCTCCAGGTGGCGCCTCAGCTGATCGTGGACTTCCTGCAGCTCCGACGCGAACGCATCTGCTGTCTGCGGCTCCCCCTCTCCCATTCTTTCCAGTCCCGGGAAGGTTCTGGGGTGCCTCCCGTTGTTGGCGAAGAACGGCGTGACCCCCGTGGACACGTGCTTCGTGTTGTTGTAGGCGAACTCGGCAAGCGGCAGGTAATCCACCCACGTCGCAGGCTGTTGATTTGCATAACATCTCAGGTACTGCTGCATGATGGCATTGACCCGCTCCGCTTGCCCGTTGGTCTGCGGGTGTCTCGCCGACGCCAGGTTGATCTTGACGTTCAGGAAGCCCATCAGCTTCTGCCAGAAATTCAAGATGAACTGCCGCCCCCGGTCGGACAGAATAGACCGTGGCAGACCGTGAACCTTGAACACGTGGTCTATGAACAGTTTGGCGGTTTGCTCCGCCGTGGCCACCTTAGCACACGGAATGAAATGCGCCATCTTGGAAAACAGGTCTACCACCACCAGCACTGCCGTCTTGCCCCTCGAGCTGGGCAGATCCGTGACAAAGTCCAGGGCCACCCTTTCCCAAGGTTCGACCGGAGTTTGCAGCGGTTCCAACAGTCCGGCCGGCGGTTTGTGCACTGGTTTGGCCCTCTGGCAGGTGTCACACCTCGCCACGTAGTCTGCGACCTCCCCTCTCATTCCAGGCCACCAGAAATCCCTGGCTACTAATTCCACCGTCTTCTCCTTGCCAAAGTGCCCGGCCGTGGGCGCGTCGTGCAGCTGCTGCAGCACCTTGGCGCGAAGGTCGTCTCCCGGCACGTAGATGGCCCCTTTACGGATGAGCAATCCATCTCATAGCTGGAAACCGTCGGCCGCAGCCGTGCCCCTTTGCACCTCTGCCATCTTTGCTTGCGCGAAGGAGTCATCCTGCAACGCTCGTCGCACCGCCTCCAGGTCCACGGTGGCCGCGGCGCACGCCCATACTGTTGGTGCGAAGATGTGCATGGCGGCCGCTGGCGTTGCGTCCTCCAGATACTGTGGCTTACGGGAGAGGGCGTCCGCCATGATGTTAGTGTCCCCCGGGACATACTCTATGCGGAAGTCGAAGTTCGCAAAAAACTCCGCCCAACGTATCTGCCTCTGGTTTAGGAACTGTGCCGTGCGCCAGTGCTCCAGATTCTTGTGGTCCGTGCAAACCTGCACCGTGTGCTTGGCGCCGATCAGGAAGTGCCTCCACGCTTTAAACGCTGCATGAATGGCCAGCAACTCCCTGTCCCAGATGGTGTAGTTCTGCTCGGACTTGCTGAGCTTCCTGGAGTAAAACGCTGCCGGTCGCCACACCCCCTGCTGGTCCTTTTGCAGCAGGACCGCCCCCACGGCTCTGTCCGAGGCGTCTGTCTCCACCCTCATCGGCCTGCTGGGGTTGACGTGAAGCAGCTGCTCTTCCGACGCGAAGAGACGCTTGAGTGCCTGAAAGGACTGCTCCGCCTCCTCTGTCCAAACGAACTTCTTTTTCTTGGAGCTAAGCGTGTCTGTGATGGCCGCTGTCTGCATAGCGAAGCCCTTGATAAACTTGCGATAGAAGTTCGCAAAGCCGACAAACCTTTGGACCTCCTTCCGGTTGCGTGGACTCTTCCAATCCAATACCGCGCGAACCTTGGCGCTGTCCATGGCGAGCCCCTTGTCAGACAACTTGTAGCCCAGAAAATCCACCTCCGTCACGTCAAATTGGCACTTCTCCAGCTTGGCGTAGAGCCTATGTTGCTTTAGTCTGGTCAGCACTTCCTTGACGTGTCTGTCATGCTCCTGCTGCGATTCCGAAAAGATCAGGATGTCATCTAAGAAACAGACGCACGTCTTGTAGAGAAGTCCCGCCAACACGTGATGCATGAAAGCTTGAAAAACGTGGGAGCCATTTTGCAATCCAAAGGGCATAACTCTGTATTCGTAGGTACCCAGTGGCGTGAACATGGCCGTCTTCCACTCATCTCCCTCCCGCATACGAATGAGGTTGTACGCCCCTCGCAGGTCTAACTTGGTGAACACTTTTCCCTTCCGCACCTTCGCCAGGAGGTCGTCGATTCGGGGCATGGGGAAGTCCGACGGCTTGGTCCCATTGTTTAAAATGCGATAGTCCACGACCAGTCTTTTTTGGGGCGTGTCTCGCTTTTTAACAAAGAATACTGGACTGCCCCCCGCTGCCTTGGACTCTCGGATGAAACCGCGCTCCAAATTATGATCTATGAACTGTTTGAGTTCCTGCAGCTCGTCCTCTGACATGGAATACAGTTTCCCCTTAGGCAGCGCCACCCCCGGCAGCAGGTCAATCTTGCAGTCATATGGTCTGTGAGGGGGTAGCCTGTCTGCCTCCTTCTCGCAGAAAACTTCCAAAAATTCTGCGTACTTGTGGGGAATCGCTTGCAGCGTGCCTAGCAGCAGCTGTGACTCCTCTTCCTCTCCTTCCTGCCGGGGCATGATGCAGTGTTCAGCACAAAAGGAAGAGCCGAAGATCAGCTGCCTCTGGTACCAAGCCAGCGTTGGGCTGTGCTTGTCCAGCCAACTCATTCCCAATACAATGGGCGTATCCGATAGTTGAGTGACATTGAAGCTGATGATTTCTTTGTGATTTCCAAGTCGCATCGCCATGGGCGGCGTCTGCTTCACCACTTGCCCCCCTAGCAACTCCCTGCCATCCACCGTGACAACCTGCAGGGGCAGCGTGGCAGGCAGCAACTGTATAGCGTGCCGGTCGACAAAGTCCTGCCCTATAAAGTCCGCATTGCTTCCTGAGTCAATAGTGATTGGCACGTCAGTGGTGATTCCATTGGGCAGCTGGAGAGATGCGGTGAGCCTCACCACTGGTTTGGGCGGGAGGGGGTTCACGGGCTGTAAAACCTCTGGGGACTGCGTCACTAACACGTCTGGCTGGGCCCCAGGGCCTCTTCCTCCAGCCAGACTGCGTCGTTTCCCTGCTGTGGTCCCCCTTGCTGCGTTGCTGCAGTCACCATTGCCGAGGCTGCAGTAAGCTTGTGGAGCCTCTGGGGACACTCTTTTGCCATATGCCCTGGCTCCTCACAGACGTAACACTTCCTGTTCCCTCTAGGAGGCTTCGCTTTCACTGCTGCCGGTGCTAGGGCTCTGGTTGCTGACTGAGCCCTTGCACCTCCAACCTCCATAGGTTCGGCTCCTCCTCCTGGCGGAGGCGTGGATTGCGCCCGCGCTGCTTCTCTGGGAAGGAAGGAGGGGCCCCTGGCTGGTTCGCGCCCTCCACGCCCTTCGTCCCTGCTCCACGGACGTCCTTCCAGCCTCACCCCCACTGCCAGTGCCCTCTGAACGACCTCCTGGGTGGTTCGGGGTCTCTCCCCCCTCGCGATCTCATCTTTAATCGAGTTGTGCAGCCCCTCCCAAAAGAGGTCTCTTACAGGAGCCGAATCTCTGTCCCATTCCAGGGCACTGACCAAGGCGAAAAAGCGGGCATGATACTGCCTGACGCTGGCCCTCCCTTGTCTCAGCCCATGCACCTCCTTCCGTGCAAGATCCACGTCAATACTTGATAAAAAACACCCATCCATCGCTTTAATAAAGGCATCTGCATTCTGGAGCGCCGGATCCTTATCTCTCCATAAATTGCGTAGCCATGCTCTAGCATCCCCATGCAAATGGGACATGATGAATCCCACTCTCTCTTGCTCATCTCTAAAGTCTTTATGCAGCAGTTGCAGTGCGCACAGTACGTCGGCTCTAAAGTTGGGATACTGTTGCAGGTTCCCATCGAAGTGAGAGACCAGCCCGCCTGTCCGTCTCGCCAACCCAATTCCCTCCTGCCGGGGTGTCTGCTTTGTCAGCACGTCTAACCTGACCTGGAGATCCCTGCAGGCGGCAGCTGCTTCCTCCTCTCTCTTCCTGGATGCGAGAGCCTCGGCATTCAGTTGTGCCACTGCTTTTCTGAGTTCCTCTATCTGCTGCTCAGCCGTCATGTCGTCTGCCGTTCGTGAGCTCGCTAGTAGGCACCTGTTTCTCTCCCCTCCTCGAGGCTGTAGATGCCCACAATCGTGAGACGGAGCTTACTGTCAGAGCTGCTTGAAGATCCTAGCTCACAGAGGATCACGCTAGCCAGCGATCATTAAGTAAAAGTCTTTATTGAATTACAGTTTCCATTCTCACGCTGCTGCGCGCAACTCTACGTCTAGTAGCTAGATCGGCGAAGCTCCGTCTGAGTCTCCGCCCCGTGTGCACCAACTTAATATCCTAGCCTTGCTCCACCTTTTCCGCCTGACTGTCCTCCTCTGGGTCCCTCTACCCCCCGGGGCTTCTTCCTTCCGGGATTCTTCTGACGCTGACCCGGACCCTCCTGCCTCCTTGCGCCGGGCTTTAGGACCTGGTTCCCTTTCGGGGCTGCTTACTGCGCCGCCTTCCTCTGCATTTGAACTTGGCGCGCGCGCCCAACCTTCCACTTTCCTCTTAACCGTTTCTTCGCTCCCCGATGGAGGTGTGGCCACTCCTGACTCATGCCCTCCCTCCTGTGGTGAGCTGCCAGCGCTTCCCCCCTGGCTCCTTTCCTCTTCCCTGCTTCCTGGCGGTGACGCTGGTCCCGATTTCCAGCTGCTCCCCTCTGAGTCCCCTCTGGCTCTATCTTCCTGGGGTGCCCCCCTAGACTCCCCCCTTGCCCTGGCCACTGGTGCTCCTTTCTGTGAATCCTCTGATTCACTGGAAAGACTAGGAGATCTCGGGTCGTCGTCATCACTCATCTTTTCTTCTGCCTCCTCCCCTTCGCTCTCTGTTTCCTCCCTTGCCCGTGCCTCTGCTCCTAAACCCCTGACAGCGGCTATTAAAGGCTTAGCGGATTAGCAGCTAAAAGGCTATTAGCGGATTAGCGGATTAGAAAAAGGGGGGGAGCGGGGAAAAAACGGAACACTTGCAAGACGTTTTCGTCTTGCAAAGCAAGCCCATAGGGAAAATCGTCTTGCAAAGCAGCTCAGAAACGGAAAACCCTTTCGTCTAGCGGGTTTTCCGTCTTGCGAGGCATTCATCTTGTGGGGCACCACTGTAGCTAAAAACTTACGAAAAGACAATAATTAAAAAACAATTAAACATAAGTCCAATTACTTACCTGGTAGGGGAGATACCATGATCACAACATAAGTCCAATTAAAATATAGACATTTTTTGTTGTTATTATTACATAGAAAAAATCACATACAAAATGTCCCCGGTTCAAATCCGTGGCATAAACTGGCAGGGCTGAGAGAGGCTCTCTAAATCCCTTTTCAGTGTAGCTATGATGGGGCTAGATGAGTCTGCAAAAGGCAGCTCCCTCTGTTCCTAGGGCCCCAGACCCCCTGCTCCGTCTCAGTGTCTTTTGATGTCAGGAACTGGAGTGAGGCGTGGGTCAGCAATAAAACAATAAAAGCGCCCGATGTCAGTGAAGTTAAATCTTTATTCCAGGAAACAAAAGAGCGCAGGCCTGGTGAGCACAGCAATCCTTCCCAGTAGGTCTTCCCCGAATGAGGCAGTTGCGAGGACTGAAGGTCTGTGTCTTCCCACTGCTCCCTAAGACTCCCCCCCCCATCCCAGGTCCTTCCCTAGCAATCTCAGCTCTTTCATCTAGTCCCTCATTGCTCTGCTCTCTTCATTCCTCTACTTGTTCTGGGAGACTGGGGGGAGAGGAGCTGGTTGCAGCAGGAGGGGGAGATTCCCTGGATTCTTCAGCATCCTATCTCATCTCTATCTCCTGGCCTTCCTCCTCTCCTGCCTCTGGGTCTAGACCAGGGGTCAGCAAACATTTTCCGCAGGGGGCCGGTCCACTGTCGCACAGACCTTGTGGGGGGCCAGACTATATTTTGAAAAAAATAATAATGAACGAATTCCTATGCCCCACAAATAACCCAGATTTTGAATAAAAGCGCACATTCTACTCATGTAAAAACACCAGACAGGCCCCACAAATAACCCAGATTCATTTTAAATAAAAGGACACATTCTACTCATATAAAAACATGCTGATTCCCAGACCGTCTGCAGGCCGGATTTAAAAGGCGATTGGGCCGGATCCGGGCCCCAGCCCTTAGTTTGCCTGCCCATGGTCTAGAGCAGCCTTTCTCAACCTGTGGGTCCCCAGATGTTGTTGAACTACAACTCCCATCACCCCTAGCTAGCAAGGCCAGAGCTCAGGGATGATGGGAGTTGTAGTCCAACAACATCTGGGGACCCACAGGTTGAGAATCGCTGGTCTAGAGACTACCCTCTGGCACAGCCACCTCCTGTTCCCTAAACCCTATTACCTTTTCAGCTTCCGACACTTCCTCCTCCCAGTCTGCTCCCTCTTCTCCCTTTGACTTCTTGATGTCGTCCCACCACCACCAACCCCCTGGCTCTGAGCCTTCTTCCCTTGGGGGTTCCCCAGCTGCTGCCTCCCACCAGTTCCCTTCGTCCAGCCGGTCCATAACAATTGACCAGCCTACTCCTCTGTAACAGTTGCTTTGGGGAGTGCCAGGACCTCCTCTGAAGACAATTTCTCCAGGCAGTTAAGGATGCTGTAAATGATGTGCTAATCTCCTTTGGAAGGTTCCGCCTGCTATCTTGGTTCAAAATGGTGTCTCATCGGAGCAAAACATAGACCCAGACCTGCTCCTCGAACTCAGGGTCCATATCGTGCAAAGTTTGCTGACCATATATGAAGAGTTGTCTGAATGTATACAGAACAGACGGACAAACAACTTTCCGAGCTTAAGAGATTTAGTGCTGTTGAGTCCAGAAACTCGCAGGCACACAGCTGTGTTAATGGATCTGCCTGGGAAAGGTTTCCTAAGGATTGTGCAACATCTAATATGCTGGTTCTTTTACAGGGACACCTTTGTGCTCTTGTGTACTTATTGTTATAACGTCATGCTGCTCCATTAGCTAAGTGGGGCCGGTTCCCATCCCTTTGTCCTTACATGACCTGGAGGCTTTTACGGGAAGGATTGTTTTAGACTTGAGTTCCAAGCATTCTGTGTCAACCCCCCCAGCACACAAACACTACAAAGATGATATCTGAAAGACCACACACAGACTTAAGAGACGGACGCAGGAGCCTATCCGGTCTCCTTTGGCATTCAGAGTTCTGGTTCCGACTTTTTAAAAAAGCCAAGCTGTTTAGTATCCATATACCTACAGGACTGCCTTTGCCTGCATGAACCTGTTCATGTGGAGGTCCTGCCCTGTATTCTGTAGTTATTGAGTGCACTGCTGGTTGAGTACTCTGCCAGGGAGGTGCCCCCCAGACTTCGGAAGATCTGTCTGACTCCACCATCTCCGCCCCTTTTATTGGAAAACAACATTGTTCCATAAAATCTGGCCATGGCCGTGGCCTTGGAAGGCTTTAAAAAGGAATTGGATAGATTCGTGGTGAAAGAGAAGTACGTCAGTGGCTGCTACTCGTGCTGGCAGTGTTATGTAGTGGTTAGAGTGCGGGACTAGGACCTGGGAGACTAGGATTCAAAACCCCACTCAACCATGAAGCTCACTGAGGGATCAGCCAATGTATTCCATCCTGAGCTACCTCACAGGGTTGCGGTGAGGATAAAATGGGAGAGGGAGAGAAGTATGCAGGTAGGGCAAAAATGCTGTTAATTAACTAATTCTGTGGATCCAGAGGCAGCATGAGTAAAGCTGTACTGTAGCCCATAGCAGTTTATGCCACAATAAATGGATTGGCTCCTAGCTGATCTTGGTGCATTACATTGTTTTGTTAATTATAGCATTTAGTTCAACATTTACTACTAGCTCTGGGCACATGACATTTGCCTTTCCGCTTTGCAGCGAGGGCTGTTTGTGCTGCACTGAAGAAGGGGTCTCGTTTACCTCTGGAGCCAGACCCAAACCCCTCTCTGGGCCCTCTCCCCCCAAGCTGCCTCACCGAGTTGCAGCGAGATGGCTTAGGCTAGACCGAGAGTGTGTATATAAGGGAATGGCAAAAGTGCTTTGCATTTTCCACGAGCAATCAAAATCTCAGGGAAGTATCTCACCAAAACCCGTCTGCTAGGTTTTTGTCTTGGTTCCTGAGCCTCTTCCAAACACTGCTTTCTTCCACGAATGCATGACGCCTGCTATCTTTGTTATGTTTATTACGTCGTCCTAATTGAATACCCAGGGGACTTAGCCATCTCTGTCCTAAGGCAGTTCGCTGGAGGTCCTTCGGTACTAATCCCTCTCAGTAATTATTGCTTCATGGACCTCTTCCTGCTGTTTTGGAACTCTGGAATTTTCCCCAATGATGACATTGAACTTAAACACAAATGACTTGACTTAAATGGCCAAGCAGTAACGCAACTTTGCGCAGATGTGGACGATTCCTCCTCTTTATAATTCCAGCAATCTGAAAACAACTGAGGAAGTTTCTTTTAAAACATCTTACTCGTATTTCCTTATCTATTGCTCAACCCTGGTACTATATGTTTGATTTACCACTTATTCGTAAATCCCTGTTTGTCTCCCAGCAGCTGCGGTTTAAGTGTGGGCTGGAACAATTCAGACACATTTTTAAAAAGTGAACAAAAGAAAGCATGGTGCTTTTAATTACTAGTTTTTATCCCTTACCTGTTTTGAGTCTTACGTGCTCCATTTATCCGCGTGTTTTATCTTGTGCTGGTGTGTGACCGAAATATAGTTTGACACTGATACCTGTAATATCTCTGGCAACTTAACTACAGCCATCAAGAGCCTGCCCAAATAAAACACTGTGAGAATTGCTGTAAGGATGGCAGAAGTAACGTCTGCGCAGCATTTTGAAAACTTGGCATTTGCACATATAGCTTAAAATCATCAGTTTCATTTGGATACTTGTTTGAACATATGGACTGTGTCTGTTAAACTATACTTTGAACTCAGGGTCGATGGAACATTTTTATTGTTAAAGTCAGCTGACATTGTTTCGTTTCCCCCGTCTTATTTGCCTAAATAAAAGGTGCATTAAAAATAAAAAGTTGGCACACACATTTGCAATGTGCACTGACAGAGTTCTGGGCTATTAGGAAGCATGAAAAAGCAGAGTTCCCGGTTGCATGGCACTCTAACACCACATGTGCATTTGTTTACAGATGTCCTTGTTTCTGCAGAGAATAGCCTTAATGACTAAAAGGGGCTTAGCATTACATTGCTTCCTAAATATGAGCAGACTCACGCTTTGGCTAGGCTTCTGAGTAAAGTAGAGTTGCACAATTCTCTCTGCGGCTTGTGTCTGGCAGTGAGTCTGGCCTAGATGATTTTCAGGTCCTTAGAGTTTGGCTCAGCGCATAAGCTGATCCAATATATCTTGCCCTGGCTTCCAAGTCCTGGGAGACTCGCTGTAGGTGAGCGAAGGAGGCGCTTTGTAAAAGGACAAACCTCTGACAGTTACTCCCTCGTTTACTCCTGCAGAGCTGCCTGTCCATTCCTGACATCAAAACGGCTTTCAGCGACTGCATCAACAAAATCGGGAAGAGAGACTGCCTGACCCAAGCCTGCTCTGCTCTGACAGGGTAAGTTTAGAAGGGCAGCCCATCAGTGCTCTGGTGCAAAGCAGCAACAAAAGAGGGTGCATGTCCCGGGTGGATGCCGTCATAGGCTGGAGAAGTATGAAGACAGAACCCTTCTACTCTATCATGGTATAGAGGGGAAATACCAGCCCTGGCCTGTGGTTGCACCGTCTACCCTTGAGGTCGAGGGGAGGCCTGCTGCCAGATTGCCTTCTGACCGCACCAAAAGAGGTGGCTTACATGGGAGGCTGCCTCCTTGAGGCTGATGAGGCATAGGCGGCTGACGCTGCATCCGATCTCAGCCACAAAATTTGCTAGCTGGCCCTTAAGATCGCCGAGCGACCTGTGTGAGCTGGCAAGGAGTGGCAGTGCTGAGCTACAACAACAGTCGGGAGGCAAACCCTGGCAAAGAACAAAGGAGTGATTAAACCAGGCTTATGAACAAGCTGGCAAAAGGGGAAGCCAGCACTGACGCACCATCGGGGTGCCTTTGGCAAAGGGACAAAGGGTTCTGTCAGATGCCTGGTATTGGTTGCTCGTGAGTAAGCAGGCAGGGCTCCGACCTGTCTCCGACAGGTTTTATTGGTGCAAACTATTTACAGTACAGTACAGGGATGCGGGTGGCACTGTGGGTTAAACCACAGAGCCTAGGACTTGCTGATCAGAAGGTCGGCGGTTTGAATCCCCATGACGGGGTGAGCTCCCGTTGCTCGGTCCCTGTTCCTGCTAACCTAGCAGTTCAAAAGCACATCAAAGTGCAAGTAGATAAATAGGTACCACTCTAGCGGGAAGGTGAACGGCATTTCCGTGCACTGCTCTGGTTCACCAGAAGCAGCTTGGTCATGCTGGCCACATGACCCGGAAGCTGTTTGCGGACAAACGCCGGCTCCCTCGGCCTATAGAGCGAGATGAGCGCCGCAACCCCAGAGTCGGTCACGACTGGACCTAATGGTCAGGGGTCCCTTTACCTTTATTTACAGTACAGAACCACAAAGTTCATGTCTGCCTTAGTCACCTGCAGAATACGGGAGTGGCCCCTTCCAGTCCCCCACCCCCAGCATAAGAACTTAGACACCCCAAATCTCCACCTCCCCTCCTTCCGTTTCACCCCTCTGCGCAGGCTGGGCGGCGGAAACGGCTTGTGTGCCTCCTGGCCAGCTGGGCTAGGTGAGGCGCTGGGGCTCTCAGCAGCATCTTTGAGCCCTCTCCTCGCTTGGCTGGCCCCTTCCCTCCACTGGAGGTGTGGCTTTCCTCACCGCTGGACGATGAGCTGCTCCTCAGAAGCGTCGGAGGCTCTCTTTATCCCCCGGCCTCCCTTCCCTGTTCCGATGGCAGTCCCCTGACAGGTTCCATCTCCTTCGCCACCAGCCTGCTGTGTTTCTGTCCTAGTTGCGGAATATGAAACCTCCCTCTATAGCTCACAATGGAGACCTAGAGGGCTGGCAGGGAAGGAAGAGGGAAACCTGGGCTTCCCTCACCTATTCCTGCCCTCACCTGCACTGACTTCTTGGCCACCTGTGGCTACCCAGCAAGGTGACCTCGAATAGAAATGACCCAGCCTGTGATATGCAACCTTTTAAGTTGCATGACCTGGAGCATGAAGAGCCCCTGTGTGATGTTATCCTATTATTATTATTATTATTATTATTATTATTATTATTATTAGAATTTACCGTATTTTTTGCACCATAACACTCACTTTTTTCCTCCTAGAAAGTAAGGGGAAATGTCTGTGCGTGTTATGGAGCGAATGCCTGCGGGTGGCGGGGGAATCTGCTGCAGTCGTGAGCAGAGGATCCATGGTTCCCCTTCCTTCCCTCCTCCGTGGTTACAAAGCATGGATCCACATGGATCCTCAGGATTTTTGCATTGGACTACTCCAAACTCACTGTCAGATCACATGTCTGTGGCCACAGCATGAACCACAAAAATCATATATCCACTATTTCGTTTAGAATATTTTTTTTCTTGTTTTCCTCCTCTAAAAACTACGTGCATGTTATGGTCTGGTGCGTGTTATAGAGCGAAAAATACGGTATATAGCGTGTTTGTTCTCAAAATGCACCCTTCTGCAGCATAGATGTAGACAGCAGGAGATGGGAAAGGGAAGGGGCTATGGGGAGACCCTAGACCCATGATTCCCAAATTGGGAGGTACCTGGGGGGCGTGTTCCTCTAGGGGAGTGCTGGAAGTGTAAATGACAACCAGACTTTGAAAAGCTGGTATTAAGTTTACCGGTTTTGTTAAATGAATAAAGCTAAATAATTTTAATTGGGTTTTGAATAAATGTGCAATGAGTTGTTACTGTATTGAATTTTAAGTGTTGTCATCTTCCTTAGTGGGTCATGCAAACTGCTGTTCTGAATGATGCTTTTTAATAGGGTGGGGTGGGGGATGAGTTTATGGAACCAAGGGGGTGGTAGCATCAAAAGGTTTGGCCTCACTGCCCTAGAGAGTGATGGGAAGGATTTCTGAAGGCAGAAGGAACACTGCAAAGATGGGGGTGATAAGTGGTGGCCTTTTCTTTTTTTGTGTGTCCTCAGAAAAGGGGTGAACGAAGGGATCGAATGGATGGTGAAGTGCGTGGTGAGGAATATCCATCGCCCCCCCAGGCAGAAGGACATCACGTAAAGGACCACTGAGGAACTGAGCACTGGACACCTTTGTCCCGCACAGACTCACGGCTCTTTCTCTATCTTTCTCCCTCCCCACCCTCTCTCTCCCAACCCCCCCCCCCAAAGAGATCTGGCCTGGGCTCAAGGCATGAATGTCCTCTTTTGGTCTCTCACAAGAGAAGTCAGACTGAAGTCTTTACCCTGTGCTCTCTCCTGAGCGCTTAAGGGGTGTGACCGCCATCAGCTGTGCTTGTGCACCTGTGCATTGTAAGAGTGAAAGGCCTTGAGCTCCTTCTGTGTCGCTTTTAACCTGTGGAATTGACTGAAGGTCCTTGCGATGGCTAATCGGATGGAAATTGGTGCTTGGATTCGATTGGGGGGGAGGGCAGGGACTAATATCCCTATTTCCTGTTGGAAGTTGCCTTCCAAAATCCAGAATTGCATTGACGGCAGAGGCTCAAGGGTGTTTGTAAGGCAAAGTGGGGATTGGCGTGGGAGATGACGGTTCCTTTGTAACAAAGAGAACATGTCACAAATCCCACAGTGGGACTGAGGCATCGCTGGGGCTAACGGGGAGTTGTGGTCCACAATCTCTGAAGGGCACCAGCTTGGCTGAAACTGCTGTATAGGATCAAAATTGATTTTTTTATTTTATTTTTTGGTCTTATATTTCCAGTTGGTTTTGCTGATTTGATCTGCAGCATTGCAGAGACCAAAAGCCAAAGCCTGCCCTGTGATGTTGTGCTCCCACAGTGGTCTTTGCTAGAGGGAAGCTGCATTCGGAAAACGTTTTGTCTCTTGTCTCAGTCAAATGAAGAAAATTGTGGTTCTTCTGTATCTGGCTGGCACTGAGATGCTCTGTTCATTTCCCCGGGGGTCCAGGGAGACCATACAGGGATTGTTGTTTCAATAAAAGTTTCATACTCCTCTGTACAACTTTGCAGAATTCATGGCTACCTCTCTCTGGCAGAGCTGTTCAAATATCCCTTCTTAGGAATGAAAGTTGCTCGCCCCAGCCTTTGCAGCTTCTGACTCCTGCTTTGCCTAGATTATTCATTCATTTGTGATGCAAATGGCCTCTGAAACGCCCTCTCTCTAGGGCAGCTTTTGCCAAGCTGGCTCGGCCTGATGGAAGCTTTAGTGCAGGGGTCGGCAACCTAAGGCCCATGGGCCACAGGTGGGCCACGGGGGTCGTTTAACCAGCCCACGAGCTGTCCCTGAACCGAGTTGCTTGCTTGGCGAGTCCCCAGCACAGCGCGGGGACTCACTTTCGTGGCGTTGGAAATCGCGTCTGCGCAGACGCAGATGTCGGAAATCGCATCTGTGCAGACGCAGACACCGGAAATCACAAGCCCATGGAGGGATCTCCGCTGGAGTGAACCGGCCCGGCCCAGGCAAGGTAAACCTTGCCAAACCCTGCTTAGTGTGAAGCATCTGGATGGTGCTAGCTTGGCATAGGCTGACCCAGAGGCATGACTGATGCCAGCGTTGTCATCATTTTGGTGTCAGGTGGAACCTGTCCATTTATCTGGGCTTTTGGAGTGGGCAGGGAAGATTAGAAACTCCATTATGTCTGCAAACGGGGAGCTGTGATTGTAGCTCTGACTGTTCCCGCCGCCCGTCCACTCAAATTCTGTACAGTGGTACCTCGGGTTACATACGCTTCAGGTTACAGACTCCACTAACCCAGAAATAGTACCTCGGGTTAAGAACTTTGCTTCAGGATGAGAACAGAAATAGTGCGGTGGTGGCACGGCGGCCCCATTAGCTAAAGTTGTGCTTCAGGTTAAGAACAGTTTCAAGTTAAGAACAGACCTCTGCAACGAATTAAGTTCTTAACCTGAGGTACCACTGTATCTGCTTTCATTAATTGTGGTTTTACTCTGCTGCAACCCACCCTGAAAGCATCAGATGATGCAGGGAGAGGGGGCCTAGAAACTACCTTATAAATAAAGTGTGTTTTAATTGTCTTTATCCTGCTCTTCCGCCAAAAAGAAACAGCTCCCAGGGCAGCTTAATACAGATCAATACAAACAAGACAAGTCCTTGCCTTCAGGCTTATTATAATAATAATAATTTTTCAAAAAACACGGCACACAAGGAAAATGGGTTGGGGAGGAGGAGGATAGAAGCAAACTCAGGTTTAACCTCCTGGTTGCCAGCTCTTTAATGACCAGCTGGGGTGGATGAGTTCAAGGAGAGGTGCAGCCAAGGAGCTGGTGGTCTCTGCTGCAACAGAGCGCTTGCTTCTTTTGGTTTTCCCCCCTGCTGTAACCTGATGTGAGAGCTGACGGCATAAGGAGCTTTGTTTTCAGCAGAGCTGGTGATGTTACTGAGCTGGAAAGCTGCTGTCGGTGACCTTCTGCCCCCAAAGCCTCTGCTTCTCCTGTTTTGTCAGCTGTGGGTTACATTTTCCAGGTGGCTCAACAAGCACCTGCCATAATTCTATTTGCTCAGATCCAAATTACTGATTCATATTTTTATAAATATTCCTCTCATGAAATGTTGAAACCTGTTCAGACTCTCAGCCTTTCTATTTTTGAACCCTACTCTGAAGCGGATATGCTGTTCCAAATATTTTTTCCAGTAATTTGTACACGCATTCATGCTTAGAACACAAAGAGCGTTTCTTGCCAGGCTTGGTTCTGCAGAGAAGCCTCGTTTTTGTAGCATCGCAAGAAGCCCAAATTGAGTGACTTCCAGCTGGATTGCGAGAAGAGGGTGGGCCGCAAGGAGTTTGTTTTTTTCTTCATCAATATTTCTCTCGAAACTGGCTGAGTAAGGTTTCCCAGCAACGCTACACACCCTTCTTTCTCTAATGAAAATTATGCATAGTTGAAAAGCAGATTTTTTTTGCCCCTGCCAAGTTTTGACTTTTTAAAGACCTTTGGAATTTATTTTTAGTAAGGGAAGAGGTTGGTGGAGAGAACAAGACGGGAAAGAAAGTCATTGGTGAGATCAGGGCCTAGGAAAGGAATAGCTCTTGGCAATGGAAAGCGTTCTATATGCTTCCAAGAGAAGACGATGCAGGAATGTAATGTAAAAGTGCTGTCTAAAATGTATAAAATATTACTGGAATGGGACACAAAGGATGAGCAGGTAAAATCCTCAGTGATACATTGGGCAAAAGATATTGGTCATAATATAGACATGGAGGCATGGGAACGATTGTGTAATATGGATATAAAATTTACAGCATGCTATGGTCTAAGAGAAAATGATATGAAAATGATATATCTTTGGTATCTAGCACCGAGTAAATTGGCAAAAATGTATAAATCTAAATCAAATAAGTGCTGGAAATGTAAAGAGAAAGAAGGTTCTTTTTATCATATGTGGTGGTCTTGTAGTAAGGTTAAAGCTTACTGGGAAATGATATATAATGAAATGAAAAGGATGTTTAAAATAACCTTTGTAAAAAACCAAGAAGCTTTTCTTTTGGGAATTATAGGGACAGAACTACCTAAACTGTATAGAAATTTATTCATGTATGCGACTACAGTGGCAAGAATGCTACTCGCCCAAAAAAGTCCCAGCAAAGGAAGGATGGGTGCAGAAACTTATGGAATATGCAGAAATGGTGAAACTTACTGGAAGAATAAGAAATCAGGAGAACAATTTTTAAAATAAAAGAATGGAAATGGTTTGTTGAATATTTACAGATAACTTGTAAACAGATAAGAACATTGGCAGGATTACTATAATAACCTGCAGTTTCATAAGAGTATATATTTAAAGTAGATAATGAGCAAATTAAATGAATTTGGATATGCAGAAGATACTAAAAATAAGGAACTGCAGAAATAGGGGGAAAGAAGTCAAGTTTTGAAATGTCAAAACGATGGTAAACTTAGTGAAATGTATAAACTTGAAAAGTATAAATAAGAAATTTAAAGAGAGAGAAGATTTTGAGGGAGGACATGAGCCCAGTTGGCCAGTAAGCAGCTGATTGCAGCCTTGCTGCCTGCTGCCAATCAAGTGAGCATGTGGGTCTATTGGTCCCTCTAAATTACTGGAAGCCTGCAAGGCTCTCTGTGCAGCGGAAGGGAAATATCTTCCCAGGCAATCTAGGCGCTTCCTTGCAAACATGCAAGGCCCTTTCCTAGATCCTTACGATATCTCACAGGGGATACCTTTGGCCCTCTAGATCAGTGTTTCCCAAACGTTTTTGGGCAACGGCACACCTGTTTACTGAAAAAAAATCTCGCGGCACACCACCATTAAAGCCCCGCCCCGTGACGTCAGCGCGCAGCGTCACGCCGGGAGGGACGCACAAAAGTGAAAGTTTTTTCCCTCGGCAGCTCCTCGAAAGGCTTCTCTCAGCTGCGCTCAATCCGCCTCGGAGAGGATTTCCCCTCCAGTCCCATGCGTTCGTTTGGGGCATCGCTCCGGCTGCTCCCTCTCCCGCCGCGCAGGAGCGATGCCTCTCTCTGGCTCTCCCTCCGCGCAGGCTGAGGGAGGGAGGGAGGTGCGCGTGTGACCCGTCTCTGCTGGGAGACCAAACCCAGCGAGGCAGAGTCGCGCGGAGGCGCCCAGGCAGCGCTGCCGGCTGCGAGGAGGAGCGCCAGGCAGCAACAGGAGGCGCGGCCTCTCCTCGCCGCCGCCGCCCCGCCTCTCGCCGCCCGACTCGCCCGCCTCCCTCCAGGCATCTCGCGGCACACGAGGCAATGTCTCACGGCACACTCGTGTGCCGCGGAACACCGGTTGGGAAACACTGCTCTAGATATTGCTGAACCACAACTCCCATTATCCCCAGCAAGCTTAAGTGCAGAGTGTTTGAGGACCGGAACATTCGCAGGGAAACCAAAATGCTTGTTTACAAAGGTACTACCAACCTTACTGCATGCTTGTGAAACATGGACCACTTACAAACGCCATCTCCAACTTCTCAAAAGATTCTATCAACGGTGTCTGAAAAATCTTACACATCGCTTGGGAAGACCGGAGAACTAATATCAGTGTACAGGAAGAAGCAAAGATCACCAGTGTTGAAGCAACGATTCTTCAACTTCAACTTTGTTTGGACTGGTCATATTGTGCGGATGCCTGATTATCGTCTTCCAAAGCAACTACTCTATTCCGAACTTTAAAATGGAAAGCGTAATGCTGGTGGTCAACAAAAGAGGTTTAAAGACTGTCTCAAGGCAAATCTAAAAAAATGTAGTATAAACACTGGTAACTGGGAAACACTGGCCTGCGAGCTCTCCAGTTGGAGAACAGCCTTTACCAAAGGTGTCATGTACTTTGAAGACACTCAAACTCGATGCCAGGGAGAAACGTGCTAAGAGGAAGGCACAATTGGCAAATCCACACTGTGATCAACTCCCGCCCGGGAACCAATGTCCACACTGTGGAAGGACGTGTGGATCCAGAATTGGCCTCCACAGTCACTTATGGGCTCATTGTTAAAACCATGTTTATGGAAGACAATCTTACTCGGCTACGAGTGAGAACCAAAGAAGAAGATGGGAGTTGCAGTTCAGCAACAACCCCACCTCTGGTATATCAGAAGGGGTTGGGAAGCCTCTGGCAACGTTAACAGGCGTCACAACAGTTTTATGCACAATGCCTGAAGCACAGTATTTGGACTTCCAAAAATGACTTTGACAGAGTTGCTCTTTAACTCCCAAATAAACCTTGCAGTCATGGAAAATGTGGCCTTTTAATGAAATTGGCAATTGGCACAAGAACAGGAAGCAGAGAGTAGGAATAAATTGAGCGATCTTGCAATGGAGGGTTGTAAGAAGTGTCAAAAAGGAGAACAGAACCACCCCAAGACCTCCGGGTACAGGGCGGTATATAAATTCAATAATAATAATAACAAAATTTATTATTTGTACCCTGCCCATCTGGCTGGGTTTCCCCAGCCTCTGGGCGGCTTCCAGCAAAGATGAAAATACATTAAAATGTCACACATTAAAAACTTCCCTGAACAGGGCTGCCTTCAGATGTCTTCTAAATGTCAGGTAGTTGTTTATCTCTTTGACATCTGATAGGAGGGCTTTCCACAGGGCGGGCGCCACTGCCGAGAAGGTCCTCTGCCTGGTTCCCTGTAACTTGGCTTCTTGCAGCGAGGGAACTGTCAGAAGGCCCTTGGCGCTGGACCTCAGCGTCAGGCAGAATGGTGGTGGTAGAGATGCTCCTTCAGGTATACTGGGCCAAGGCCGTTTAGGGCTTTAAAGGTCAACACCAACACTTTGAATTGTGATTGGAAACGTACTGGGAGCCAATGTAGGTCTTTCAAGACTGGTGTTAGGTGGTGTCGGCAGCTGCCCCCAGTCACCAGTCTATCTGCCACATTCTGGTTTAGTTGTAGTTTTCAGGTCACCTTCAAAGGTAGCCCCACGTAGAGCGCATTGCAGTAGTCCCAAGCGGGAGATAACTAGAGCATGCACCACTCTGGCGAGACAGTCTGCGGGCAGGGAGGGCCTCAGCCTGCATATCAGATGGAGCTGGTAGACAGCTGCCCTGGATACAGAATTGACCTGCGCCTCCATGGACAGCTGTGAGTCCAAAATGACTCCCAGGCTGCGCAGCTGGTCCTTCAGGGGCATAGTTACCCCATTCAGGACCAGGGAGTCCTCCACACCAGCCCGCCCCCCATCCCCCAAGAACAGTACTTCTGTCTTGTCAGGATTCAACCTCAATCCATTAGCCGCCATCCATCCTCCAACCACCTCCAGACACTCACACAGGACCTTCACCGCCTTCACTGGTTCTGATTTGAAAGAGAGGGAGAGCTGGGTATCATCTGCATACTGATGGACACCCAGTCCAAATCCCCTGATGATCTCTCCCAGCGGCTTCATGTAGATGTTAAAAAGCATAGGGGAAAGGATGGAACCCTGAGTCACCCCACAAGTGAGGGCCCAGAGGTCTGAACACTCATCCCCCACCACCACATTCTGAACACGGCCAAGGAGAAAGGAGCGGAACCACTGTGTAACAGTGCCCCCAGCTCCCAGCCCCTCTAGACGGTCCAGAAGGATGTTATGGTCGACTGTCTCAAAGGCCGCTGAGAGATCCAGCAGAACTAGGAAACAGCTCTCACCTTTGTCCCTAGCCCGCCGGAGATCATCGACCAGTGTGACCAAGGCAGCTTCAGTCCCATGATGAGGCCTGAATCCTGATTGGAAGGGATCCAAATGGTCCGCATCCTCCATAACTATGTGAGTATTTGTCACTCAAAGTGGGGCAGAGGTTTTAAGTTCTTCCAGGATTCAGTTCTGGAATGCATGAAACAGTGTCACAAAGGAAATGTGTATAAGCTGATTCACGGCTGAGCCCAATCGACCTTGTACACAGAAATGATCAAAATGCAGGAGGAAGTAGAAACTTGTTAAACCCCATTCTGGGGTTTAAAAAGATAATGGTTTAATCAGTTGTGTTAGTCATACATCCATGCTCATCACATTCATAGCCGTGGAGCGGGATGGGCTGGGAGACAGCAACTGCCCTGAGGCTGTCAAACTTTAAGGAACGGAAATGAATTGGATCTCAAGCCTGCTTTTGATCCAGCTCACTCGCATCTTGTGCTTTTCTTTCTTTTTTTGAAATTGTTTTTATTTGGTTTTACAAATGTAAAATTAAAACAATACCAAATGCACATCCCTATATAGAGATTTCTCTGACTCTCAAAGACTTCCCACCATCCCTTCCATGGGTCTTACTGACAATATTTTCAATTGGATCTTATTTCCTAATCTATGTTTTGTATCTGTACATATTGCCCAAAGTGTTTGTTACATTACAAGCGACATTAAAATCCTGCTAATGTTTTCATCTGCTTACAGTGGTCTTCTAAATAAATTATCATTTTTTCCCATTCTTTCTTAAAGTTTTTGTCTTCTTGGTTCCTGAGCTTTCCGGTCAGTTTTGCCATTTCGACGTAGTCCAACAGCTTGATTTGCCATTCTCTGATAGAGACTCTTTCTTCTTTCCATCTTTGGGCTGGTAGCATCCATGTTGTCGCGTACATGAAAAGTATTTTGTACTCCTAATAAAATTCCTAATAAAAAAGCTTCTCGTTTTTTTTTACAAAACTTATTTTAAACATTTTTTTCAATTCATTATATATCATTTCCCAGAAGGCTTTTCTTACCTTACACCACCACCACATATGATAGAAGGTATCTTCTCTTTCTTTACATTTCCAGCAGACATTTGTACTTGCTTTATACATCTTTGCTAACTTACTAGGAGTCAGATACCGCCGGAACATCATTTTCATATACTGTATGTCAGGGGTTCAGGAGCAGAGGCAAGGGCAAGGAAGGAAACAGAGAGCGAGGGGGAGGAGGCAGAAGAAAAGATGAGTGATGACGACGACCCGAGATCTCCGAGTCTTTCCAGTGAATCAGAAGATTCACAGAAAGGAGCACCAGTGGCCAGGGCAAGGGGGGAGCCTAGGGGGACACCCCAGGAAGATAGAGCCAGAGGGGACTCAGAGGGGAGCAGTTGGAAATCGGGACCAGCGTCACCGCCAGAGAGCAGGGAAGAGGAAGGGCGCCAGGGATCAAGCGCTGGCAGCTCACAACAGGAGGGAGGGCACGAGTCAGGAGTGGCCACACCTCCATCGGGGAGCGAAGAAACGGTCAGACGGAAAGTGGAAGGTTGGGCGCGTGCGCCAAGTTCAAATGCACAGGAAAGTGACGCAGTGGGCAGCCCGGAAAGGGAGCCAGGTCCTAAAGCCCGGCGCAAGGAGACAGGAGGGTCCGGGGGGTCGGCGTCAGAAGAATCCCGGAAGGAAGAGACCCCGGGGGGCAGAGGGACCCAGAGGAGAACAGTCAGGCGGAAAAGGTGGAGCAGAGCTAGGATATTAAGTTGGTGTACAAGGGGCGGAGACTCAGACGAAGCTTCGCCGATCTAACGCATAAGACGTAGAGTTGCACGCAGCAGCGTGAGAATGGAAACTGTAACTCAATAAAGACTTTTACTTAATGATCGCTGGCTAGTGTGATCCTCTGTGAGCTAGGATCTGGGAGCAGCTCTGACACTGTATTTTTTGCTCTATAAGACACACTTTTCCCCCTCCCAAAATTAAGGGGAAATGTGTGTGTGTCTTATGGAGTGAATGCAGGCTCCATGGCTTCAGCGATAGCAGTGCAAAGCCTCCGAAGCGTACCGACCCATCTTGCTCTCCAGGCTTCAGGGATAGCCACCCAAAGCCTCCGGAGCGCAGCGGGAACTCCTGCTGCGCTCCGGAGGCTTCGCGTTTGTTTCGTTGAAGCCAGGAGAGCAAGAGGGATCGGTGCTCACCGATCCCTCTTGCTCTCCTGGCTTTGCTTCGCTGGAGAGGTGCTGCGCAGAGAGGGAGAGAATTTTTTTCTTGTTCTCCCCCTCTAAAAAAAGGTGCGTCCTATGGTTGGGTGCGTCCTATAGAGCGAAAAATAGTAGGTAGTTTTATTTCACCATACAACATGCCAAGAATTTCAAGTCTGTTTTCCGTAACCTTTCCCAATGTGAAAGTTGAATGTTATGGCCCAAATCCCTTGCCCAGTGTATCATTACCGATTTAACCTGTTCATCTTTAGTATACTATTCCAAGAGCAATTTATACATTTTTGACAGTAATTTCATAGTTTTCTAACAAATCTTTTTGAAATCTTGAGATCTCATAACTAAAACCTTTCTTTTTGTCTGTCTTGAAACCAAAGGCATCTTGCGATTACAGTCCTACCTCGTTACGTCAGTCTCCCGTTGCGTTTTTTCAGGATACAAACGCGGCAAACCCAGAAGTGTATACTTATGGGTTTCTGCGCATGCGCAGAAGCACTCTGCGCGTCTCGTGCATGCGCAGAAGCGGTGCTCTAGCTGTGGACTTTTCGGGGTGTGAACGGCACCCTGGAACGGATCGAGTCCGTAACTAGAGGTACAACTGTATTTAACTTTCATGGTCGCAGCTTTGCATGGCATGGGTTGGTAGAATAAATATATACCGTATTTTTTGCTCTATAAGACTCACTTTTTCCCTCCTAAAAAGTAAGGGGAAATAAGTGTGCGTCTCATGGAGCGAATGCAGGCTGTGCAGCTATCCCAGAAGCCAGAACAGCAAGAAGGAGTGTTGCTTTCACTGTGTAGCGATCCCTCTTGCTGTTCTGGCTTCTGAGATTCAAAATTTTTTTTTTCTTGTTTTCCTCCTCCAAAAACTAGGTACGTCTTGTGGTCTGGTGCATCTTATAGATCGAAAAATACGGTAAATGGAGAGCAGTGGAAAGCCACTCTGCATTTATTTATTTCCATCCCTTCACCTGCACAAAGCTGCGATGGTGGGCTTCCCCGACTTTTGGAAGGTGGCACGAGGGCTCTGCCGGCATTACAGACCCTTCTGCCTCTTTGCCAAAGCCAGGCAAGCAGCCCTCCATATTGCAGGTTTGGGATGGAGGCGGGGAGCTGTTCCTGTCCTTATCCACATCTGCATGGACCCCTGGAACCCAAGGCCCTCCTGTAAAATGTGAGTGGCCTGGAATCAACTCTGGCTGTGAGAAGCAAGAAACGGGGAAGGAGAGAGCTGGATCGCCTCCAGCCAGAGATCTTTTGAGCCTACAGGAAAAGGGTGGAGTTGCTAGAGAAGGTAAGCAGACGTTGGCACGAAGCACACACCGCAGGAGCCTGGGGTGAAGGAAGGGTGCGTTGCTGGAGGGGGGGGGGCAAATGAATCACCTGCTGATCTGTGAGCAAGCGCAATAAGTGGGTGGGAGGTGTGGGAGGGAGATGAATGAGCCCCCAACATGCCTGGAAAGCATCCCAGTGTGCTTCTAATCCCCTGCTTGCATCATTAATTTGGGGAGACAGCAGATCATCTCCTTTGCCTGCCTGGCTGGCTGATCATAAGCAGTCCTGAGCCTCGAATCAGATCTACAAACACCCACCAGGAGATGGGAGACTTTCACTTTCTTCAGGTGGCCTGTCCAAGTCCTGATAAACAGGTGGAACGTGTGCGTACTTCCCATCCCACACTGTCGGTCCTGAATTCAAGGAAACCGGGCAGGGCTTGTTTACACTGTTATGACGCTTTTCGTTTCATTTTCTAGTCCGCAAATAGGTCTTTGTAGGTGTGGATCAGAGCAATATGTATCTTAAGAACTTAAGAAAATCCCCTCCTGGCTCACACCATGGATCTGATTTCACCTAGACCAGTCATGTGCCGATGAATTGCTCACCATGAATTCCTCGAAGCGGCACTGCCCCTCAAGATAGCTATTTACCTAATAGCTCCTGTTATGAGTGTACAAAATCTCCTTTTAAAGCCACTAAAAATTTCATACTCTACAACATTTCTCCAATGAAAATCTGGACATCCTTAATAATAGAAAGAAAGAAAGAAAGAAAGAAAGAAAGAAAGAAAGAAAGAAAGAAAGAAAGAAAGAAAATGTTTGGTCTATTAGTGAATTCTTATTTGGGTAGATTTAGCTCATTGCTACATGGAACACATGGTTTGCATACAGGAGTTTTGGTATTCTCAATCCATTTCCTCCCCTGGAAGCCCAATAGACCAACCATCCGAAGCCATGGATGGATGTCCTCATGGCTCAGTTGATAATTAATAGTGATCCGATGAATCAAACCAGTAATTCCTTGAAATGCAAAGCAGGTTGCAAGAAAGGGCACCTTTTATTTTACTATTGATTGATTGATTGATTGATTGATTGATTGATTGATTAATATACCACCCCATACCCAGAGGTCTCAGGGCTGTTCACAGAATAAAATCAAAATATAAAACCACAAAATACATAATCAAAATGAAAACAACTACCCAATAACATGCCCCCAAAACCCACACACACTTTAAAACGGCATAGGATTTTACTAGGTTTATATTTCCTGAAGGCACAAAATGAACCATTACATTCCTTCCTTCTAATTAACTGAGTCATCTCAGGAACTTCCATATATATATTATCCAGGCGGACTTATTTAACTAGGAGGGGAAAACTTTCTAACAGTGAAACAGCTATACAAAAGCAAGGAAGTTGTTTCTGTTTGGGCGGGAGACTCTCAGGGTTTGCAGAAGTGTGTAGCTGTTCCTTTAAAAAATAAATTCACCACAACTTCCCATTCTTATGGCTATTCTTGGATTGAACCTTCTTACATTCCAAAGTCACATCTAACCACGCATTATGGAGCAATAATGGCAAGTAAGTTGCCCCTTGTTTCTTTGTTCTACCATGCTATAAAATGTTTTCGTTACTCAATGAAGTCTTTAAACAAATATAAAATCAACCATAACAATGGACTGATAACCCCCTGTGTCCCTACAGAATGCTGATGGCAGTGAAACCGAAAGAGGTGGTGGTGGGGAAACTAGGCTTCATCCAGATTGTGCAAGTTTTATCAGCTAAAATCTATGACTAACAGCACCTGAAGCACAGAACATTGAACATTAGAGTTTGCAGATGACACCACCATAATGGGTTTAATAACAGGTGGAGATGAATCAGCGTATAGAGGGGAGGTCCAAAAAATATCTACATGGTGCCTAGGGAACAACTTGCACCTTTATATCAGCAAGACAAAGGAGATGGTGTTGGACTTTAGGAGGAAGCGAGGAGAACTAGCCCTGCTGTACATCGGGGAGGGCTGTGTGGAGAGAGTCTCTTCCTTTAAATTCCTAGGAGTTTATCTAAGTGAAGACCTTACTTGGAAAATCAATACAACCCAGGTGGTTAAGAAAGCCCAACAGAGACTCAATCTCCTCAGAGTATTGCGGAAGAACGATGTCAATCAACATCTGATGACCTCCTTCTACCGGTCCACAATAGAAAGTGTCCTTTCATACTGCATCACGGTGTGGTACACTGGTTTGACATCAACTGATAGGAAGTGCCTACAGAGGGTGGTGAATACAGCACAAGATATTATGGGCTGTCCCGTGAATCCGCTGGATGAAATAGCAGAAGAACGTTGCCTCAGGAGAGTGAGGAAAATTCTCAGGGATGATTCACACCCTGGCCGGACCTCAGGCAGAAGATAGAGAAGCATGATTAGTCGCACCAACAGGGTAAAGAACAGCTTCTATCCGTGAGCTGTTAGGCTGCTGAGTGAAAAGATAACAACAGGGCAACTGACTTTCGGGTTTGGTGGGTGTGGTTCAGTAAACGAGGGGAATTAAGACTAAGAGAGCTAAATGGGGGGTCCTCATGTAATCTCACTGTATACAAGTTGTACAAGTGACAATAAAGTATTTCAATCTGAAGCACAGAACAATGAACATTAGTGTATCAGTTGAAAACAACTCCCTGAAGCTGCCGTACCTTGCTGTCTGAGTCTTCTAGGGCCTGAGGGCAGTGCTTTATTTTTCTTTAAAAAATGTTTAGGGGTACTCTCATTTTCCTACTCCTATTGAAATATTGCCCTTCAAGGAGGCCAAACTTAGATTCACAAAATGTTTAGGGGTATGCGTACCCCTGCGTCCCCCCAGGAAAAAAGCACTGGTATGCGGGAACATTTTGCTGCCAGTTCCATTTGCGAACGTGCGTGTTGCAAGCTTGTGGCTTGCACATTCCTGGAAATGAATTGTTTCAGCGCCAGATGTCTTTATCTAACCTCGTATCTTATCTCAAAACACGTAGGCGTAAATTCACCTGGGGCTTGGCAAGGCTCACTTCTGTGTAAAATATGTGTAATATCATCTGGTGCCCTTGCTCACCAGGTGATGTCTGATGCGCCCATTATGATAAGTATCTGTCTAGCAAGCTCCGCTCCGCTTACAGTTACAGAAAATGAAACTGTACATAAAGCTTGCTTTTATATAGCTGTTTTTTACTACGTCAGCTTCAGTCAGCTGAGCCATTGATGGATGAGACTGGTGGGAGTTGTAGTTCAAAGAGGTGGAGGGCGCCAGGTAGGGGAACGTTGGTCTAAGGCGGACCCCATATAGAAGCAAGTTTTTTGGACAGCTTCCTTTTTTGTTGCTCCAGAAAGGATGTTGGGAAGAGTAAGCCACAAACTATTCTGGAATACATGATTTATTTCTCTGGAAGTTTTGTACACTGTGTCCCATTACAAAGTGACCCCAGAGAGGTTTCGATGTCTCATCAACAATCTGTTTAAATAATAAGAAGAAGCAAATTTCATGTTTCATGTAGTTTATAAATGTTTGGGCCATAGGTCCTTCACATATAAGATAAGTATAGTACAGAACCCAACAGTTCAAAATACTCCATAAAATCACACTGCTGCCTAGTCTTTAAAATACTACGTAAATCACATGATGGTGGTAATTTTATTAATTATACCCTGCCCATCTGGATGGATTTCCCCAGCCACATATATAGAACTTACATATTGAAAAGGTTTAATACAGATAAAAAACATCAATTATTCATAGATGATGTTGTTGTTTAGTCATTTAGTCATGTCCGACTCTTCGTGACCCCCTGGACTAGAGCACGCCAGGCACTTCTGTCTTCCACTGCCTCCCGCAGTTTGGTCAAACTCATGCTGGTAGCTTCAAGAACACTGTCCAACTATCTCGTCTTCTGCCGTCCCCTTCTCCTTGTGCCCTCCATCTTTCCCAACATCAGGGTCTTTTCCAGGGAGTCTTCTCTTCTCATGAGGGGGCCAAAGTCTTGGAGTCTCAGTTTCAGGATCTGTCCTTCCAGTGAGCACTCAGGGCTGATTTCCTTCAGAATGGAGAGGTTGGATCTTCTTGCAGTCCATAGGACTCTCAAGAGTCTCCTCCAGCACCAGAATTCAAAAGCATCAATTCTTTGGCGATCAGCCTTCTTTATGGTCCAGCTCTCACTTCCATACATCACTACTGGGAAAACCATAGCTTTTACTATACGGACCTTTGTTGGCAAGGTGATGTCTCTACTTTTTAAGTATTCAAAGATACTATGGTTAAATAAGTCGTTGACTGCTATCTGCTTAATAACTCTTGCCTGGATTTTCTTTGTTGCTAGCGAGAAAGAGAGACCTTGTGGGAATAAAAGAATTTGACCAGTAATAAACAAACACAGAGATGAGTCTTCTTCCTCGTATACCACCATAGAAACCAGCCTGTTTACTTCCATGGGATCTATACTGCAAACTCAAAGTAGGATAAGGCAAGCTCTTCAGATCTTGCAAATAAGTCATTGTGTGATTCAGAGCAAACTCGAAGAGAACAGGGTCCAAATGATGATTGCCTGCTTCCTAGAGCAAATAATTAGACTAAGATGAAGAGTTGGGCCCTGAAGATGGGGAAATGTCCTCTCTCTGATCTTTCCTAAACAGCCTCAACCCAATATATCTGAAGGAGCATCTCCATCGCCATCGTTCTGCCCGGACACAGAGGTCCAGCTCTGAGGGCCTTCTGGTGGTTCCCTCCCTGTGAGAAGCCAAGTTACAGGGAACCAGGCAGAGGGCCTTTTTGGTAGTGGCACCCCCCGCCCTGTGGAACACCCTCCCTCCAGATGTCAAGGAAATAAACAACTATCTGACTTTTAGAAGACATCTGAAGGCAGCCCTGTTCACTGCTTTATTGTATTTTTAATATTTTGTTGGAAGCCACCCACAGTGGCTGGGGAAACCTAGCCAGATGGGTGGGGTAAAAATAAAATTATTATTATTATTATTATTATTATTTTCCTGCCCCTGTTGCCTGAGTCGATGATACATCACGAGTGGTTTCTGAGGAGCTTCTGTGGGGTCCGGCTGGCGTGACTAAAAGCTCAGTCATAGCATAGGCAGCTCATTGTTCCCTGGAAGGTACCCTGGGGAGCTCTGTGTTGTGCTAACCATTGGAGGGGGCAGGGAAAGGATGGGTGGATTATATTTCTGTGCCGGCCTAAGACATTTTGGTACCTGAGGTGTACCACGGCCTCCCCACCTGTTTAGTGAGATTGAAGTGATGGTGTGGGGGGAGTACAGAACCAGACTTCTAAATGCAATTCCAATACACACCGCTCTGTAGTCCCCACACAGTGAAGCTCAGAAAATTCAAGTTGTGGTGCTTTGTGCCCTCTGGAACTCTCAAGAGGTCACACACTTCCAACATTCCTGTTTCAGTGCTAAGGATCATTGTTTGAGGTCTGCGTTGCCCCCATTCCGCCTGCCCAATGAACACAGCAACGCATTGAAATCTATCAGGTTCAAATGCCAGTTTCCCCATAAACCTCGCATGGCCATCTTGAGACAATTACAAGATTGTTGTGAGGAGAAAAACGTGCGAGGGAAGGGATCATGTACAACACCTTCAACAGCTACAGTAAATGGAAATAAAATTTTAGCTGTAGGCTGCCTTGAGTTCCTGTCAGGGAAAATGGTGGGATATCATTCATTCATTCATTCATTCATTCATTCATTCATTCATTCATTCAGAGAAAACGGTGGGATATCATTCATTCAGGGAAAACGATGGGATATCATTCATTCATTCATTCATTCATTTGATTTCTATTCATTCAAAGCACTTTGGCCCTCCTTACTTTCAGCTCCCCAAAACTCCAAACCTTGTAACTTGCCTCATAAGGGAGTTGTTCTGACTGCCTTGAACCGTTTGGCTGCTCTTTTCTGAATCTTTCCCAGCTCTGTGGTATCCTGTTCAAGGTGATGTGACCAGAAGTGTGGTTGTGTGAGAGATGTGCACAAAGGCATTGTGACACACTGACCCTTTAACTTTCACCGTTGGCAGCCTCCCTGCCCCCAGGAGCCACACACTGGGTCAACATCTTCAGGGAGTCATCAACCACAACCTCAAGTTCCCTCAGGAGTCCATGATTGCTGTGAGAGCCATGATGCTTTCTAAATCCAACGTCAGCAGCTCAAATGTAGACTCGGGGTCATGCCCTAGACCTGACGTTCTCGACCAGGCAGAGAGATGATGGGGAAATTCTTGAGAATTCATTCGTCATGGGTGGATCAGTTTATGCCCTTTGTGAGTAGACGGATTCTGAATGGCTCTGAGGGGGTTTACATTCCACATGACTGGTGCTCCTGCTGAAACCCTGTGGAGCACTGAGTTTGACCCAGACACTGGACTCTATCCCTTCCAACATCCTCCCACTGATTCCAGCTCTGCCAGACCATTCATACACCAGGGAACTGGGGTTTATGGCACCGCAATAGGGAAACAAAGGCAGATGTGGACTACATCTGACTGAATGCAAGCAGGTCCCCTTCTAGGGACCACCATGGGGTGGTAATGGTGGGGAAGCTCAGTTCCAGACATTCTTATTTCATTGCGGTTTCTGATCTAGAAGCAAAATAGCCTTGGTCACCTCGATGGGTGACTTGTACGAGAGCGATGCAGCTTAAAGCATTTACAAATGTTTCAGGACCCCGGAGAGCTCCGAGTGAAGCAAGGCCTGGAGACCAAATGAGGTCTCTTATTCTCAGTCCAGACTTTCCTTCCTAGGTCGCACCCTCTCTCCAGAGATGGTTAAAGGATTGGTCATCTGGCTCAAAACCCAGCTCCTCATCTCTCCGATTCAATCTGATTCATTGCCTGCACAAAAGATCCAGTGTCGAGGAGCGTTCACCCCGAGATGAGTTGTAGGCTCTAGGGATGCCTTTTCAGAACTGTCTTGGTGGACAAGATCTGGCTAGAGCCAGTGTTGGCCTTCCATAATCTTCACTCCTGGTCCAGGTCAGAGCTCAAACTGCTGCCCAGGAGAGGAAGAGGAAGGAGGAGGAGGAGGAGAGTTTGGATTTGATATCCCGCTTTATCACTACCCGAAGGAGTCTCGAAGAGGCTAACATTCTCCTTTCCCTTCCTCCCCCACAACAAACACTCTGTGAGGTGAGTGGGGCTGAGAGACTTCAGAGAAGTGTGACTAGTCCAAGGTCACCCAGCAGCTGCATGTGGAGGAGCGGAGACACGAACCCAGTACACCAGATTACGAGTCCACCGCTCTTAACCACTACACCACACTGGAATCAAGACATGCAAAGTCATGGGTAGCCAATGTGATGCCCTCCAGATGTTGACGACCCTTGGGGCCCCATTCCAACTCTACAATTTTATGAATCCTCATTATCCCTGACCATTGAGAACACTGCCTGGGTCTGAAGGAAGCAGTAGGCTTCTGAACCCCAGTTGCTGGAGACCTCGAGAGAGAAGGATGCTGTTGTGCTTCGATTCTGCTTGTTGGCTTCTTTTAGGTCTATTGGGGACCAGTGTGAGAACAGGATGTTCTAAATGGATGACTAAATGGGAATGACTAAGCAGGATGACTAAATGGGAACCTTTGGGCTGATCCTGCAGGCTTCTCCTTATGTTCTTATTATGGGCTGCCTAGGAACATAAGAAGCTGTCTTATATTGAGCCAGCTGAACAAAATAACACAACACGGTGGCCAATAACAATGGCACTAAACTACAGTATCATATGAGCACTGACCCAGAGCGTATTTTCTACAGCGTTTATACTTACTTACATGTAAGACTGGCTTGTTAAGAAATTGAACTGCATCCTTCTCATATTAATTCTTACAAGTCTGGCTGATGAAGAATTGGTCAAGATTGCCTGATGAAGCACTGAACGAAAGACATTGGTTATCGGGAAACTCTGTTCCAGTGATATTTCGTGACAGATTATGTATATATCGAACTTTTATTCTACCGTGACCGGTGAAGAAGATTTAGAGACTTTGGTTGTAATTTCTGATCATTTGTATTAGTCTGTAAATAGTGTTTAGTGCCATCGTTATTGGCCATCGTGTTGTGTTATTTTGTTCAGCTTGTCTATAGTGCAACACAGGGATTTATGGATTATATTGAGCCAGAACATTGATCAGTTTAGTACAGTATTGTCTACACTGACTAGCAAAAGCTCCTGAGGGTTTCAGCCCTCACCTAAGTATTAAATCTTCATCCAAGATATCATTCTAGACATCCTCATCTTCTGAGGAAAGGCAACTGGGGAGAGGTCCTTTTCCACTTGTGGAACCCCTTATGTGAAATGCTCTGCCCCAAGAGAAGCCCACCTCTCTCACTGCTACATTTTATGCACAAAAGCAAAAACCTTATTTAATGTCCTGATTTTGATTATTTTTAAAAAGAGCACATCTGGTTTTCCTTCTTGGCTGCAAACTTAATATTTTTTTCCTCCTGCTATTTTACTCATATGCCTTGACATTTGCTGACTCATCTCCTGCCCAATTGCTATTTTATGCTGTTTTTGGATTCATCATAACAAATCTCAATTTATGGTTGCATTTATAAATTTATATATTTTTAAGAAGAAAAATGTGTTCACGGCTTCAGAAACATTTGAAGTCCAAATGACTGCCAGGAATCCTTTAAATAGCTTTAGTAAATTACCGTAGTCATTCTCCTTGGTCAAGTGCTGTCAGGAATGGGTGTCCAGGGCAGGTCAGCAATAAATCACATGGAGTAAGTGAAGTTGACTCTTTATTAGAAGAAACAAGGTTCTGCTCTGGAGTGCCAGGTCTAACGAGTGAAGCAACTCTTATTGGTAGATCTTGCCCCTGTGAGGCAATTGTGGAGGCTGAAGGAGGTCCCTACTTCCCACAGCTGCCTAAGTTGCTGTCATGCTGTCACAGGCGATTGAAGTCCCAGCAGGGGATGTCAGGACCGGGGGCAATATGGTGGGGTAAGAGCAGGAACGGGGGTCCAGAAGCCAGGAGTCAGGAAGCCAAGAGTCTGAGGGTCAGGAAGCCAGAAGTCACGAAGTCAGGGGTCCGAGGATCAGGAAGCAAGGAGTCACGAAGTCAGGGGTCCGAGGATCAGGAAGCAAGGAGTCAAGAATTCAAGGGTCCGAGGATCAAGAAGCAGGGAGTCAAGAAGCTGAGGTTCAAGGATCAGGAAGCAAGAAGCCCAAGGCAGGAAGCGTGTTGTTGTGACAAAGAGCTGAAGGGATATGCTGACCTTATATCCCTTCCAAGCTCTTGCCACCAGGTGCTGTGGGTTACCAATCAACCTCACCTGTGAGGCTGCGCTTTGCCTCTTCAGAACAAACTTAGTCCTGCAAAGTCCTATTGGTCACAGGGCCTGGCTCCTGCATGCACACCTGACAGTTGCCTCCTCTCCCAGGTCCTTTCTGTGGAATGTTATGGGAGGCAGGAGGGGATATATTGTTTAATGATATCCTTCCTAACTTGCACTAGCAAGTTCTATGTCTTAGCAGAGTTTAAACATTCCCCTTTAAACGCTCAGCGGTTTGCTTGTTGCAGGTTCTTCTGAACCTCTCTATATAAGATTCCTGGTAAGATCCCTTCTTCTCTTAAAAAGAATATACACGACAATCTTATTAAAGTGAAGACAAAAGTAGTTTACTCACATTCATTCAGTTCACAGTTAGATCCCTGAAGGCAGCCTTAGGTTTACAAAAGTATATATACATGTGGAACTATCCCATAAGGGAGTTAGTCCCAAGTGACTGCAGACAGGCAGTCACTTCTGCTCACACATAATAGAGAAGAGAGGAGCAAAAGAAGATGGTGTGCTCCTCTTCCCCAGATTAGGCCACACACACCCTCAAGTCACATGCAGAGGAAGTTTGTCCCAGTTCAGGAGGAAACAGGAAGTTTTCTCCTGGCTGGTACAAAGCATCTCCTAGCATGTCCCTTCTAGGAATATTGTACTTGACTGCTATGTGTTTCACATCCCACACATTCCAAGCAATCTGAGACTCTGCGGCCACACCTGCCTTTGCTCCTCCCTCTTCATACCTCTGGGAGACCAGGGGTAGGGGAGCTTGTCACAGCAGGATGGGGAGACACCCTGGCTTCTTCACCAGTTTGACTCATCTCAGCTTCTTGGCCTCCATCCTCTCCTGCTTTAGATTCTAGTTCTGGACTTTTCTCTGCCACAGACTCTCCCTGCTCACTAAACCCTGCTACCTCTTCTGCTTCTGACACCTCCTCCTCCCAGTCTGCTCCCCCTTCTCCCTCTGACCACTCATCATCGCCCCACCACCAAACCCCTGGCTCTGAGCCTTCGCCCCTTGGGGGTTCCCCAGCTGGTTCCTTCCACCATTCCTCTGAGTCCAGCCAGTCCAGGAGACCTGCTGAGATTCTCCTTTCGATAGCCTGTCTCTTACTGGCACTGCCTGTTTGTGGAAACCTTCAGAATTTCCTGCATCACAAATACTACTTGTGTCACCACAATGAAGTACTTCAAATCGCATCAAGTATTTTAAATAAAAAACAACTTCCTTAACTGCATAACAGTTTCCTGCCTCATTTTTGAGTAGTTTCAAAACCACAAAGCATGCATCCCAGTTATATTAACTGAGCACTCATTGTTCCACTTTCTGTAGAATGCGCAGCTCTTTGTCTTAGCAAAAACGAATTTTCTCAGAGTTGCAGCAATAAAAATCAGGAAGAGGTGAACGTCTAGCGGGAAATGTAAACGGAGGCAAATTGTTGTGGTGTCCCAGAAAAACTTCCTGTTATAATAAACTCAGCTAATGCAAAGTAGCAAGTTAGGGATCAAGATGGTATCCAACTAACTCATTCCATCAGCGCAAGGATTTCTGCTTCCCACATCCCACACCTCCTGCTGCATACCCCTAAATCTGCTCTGGGGTTTCTTCTAAACTTCCAGAGTATATTTGCAAAAGGTGGTGCCCAGAACTAGTCACTCCAGGTGGGGGCTGACCAAGGCAGAATAAAGCAGTACCTTTACTTAGAATCATAGAATCATAGAGTTGGAAGAGACCACAAGGGCCATTGAGTCCAACCCCCTGCCAAGCAGGAAACACCATCAGAGCACTCCTGACATATGGTTGTCAAGCCTCTGCTTAAAGACCTCCAAAGAAGGAGACTCCACCACACTCCTTGGCAGCAAATTCCACTGTCAAACAGCTCTTACTGTCAGGAAGTTCTTCCTAATGTTTAGGTGGAATCTTCTTTTGTTAAGGGAATACTTCCCTTGATCTGGACACTAGATTTCTGTTGCTGCAGCCGAGAATTGCATTCGCTTCTTTTTTATTTCCTGCTGCTGCCACATCATGTTAAGTTTGTGGTCTACTAAGACCCCTAGATCCTTTTCATGTGTACTTCAGAACCTTAAATATCCATCACTATCCTTCTTAACACAAGGGACGCGGGTAGCGCTGTGGTCTAAACCACTGAGCCTCTTGGGCTTGCCAATCAGAAGGTTGGTGGTTCGAATCCCAGCAACGGGGTGAGCTCCTGTTGCTCAGTCCCAGCTCCTGCCAACCTAGCAGTTTGAAAGCACGCCAAAAAGTGCAAGTAGATAAATAGGTACCACTCCGGCGGGAAGGTAAACATCGTTTCCGTGCGCTGCTGTGGTTTCAGTGTTCCATTGCGCAGGCGCCGCAATCCCAGAGTCATCTGTGACTGGACTTAACTGTCAGGGGTCCTGTACCTTTACCTTTACCTTTATCCTTCTTAAACCGGGGTGCCCAGCTGTGGTTTGTTTTGTTGTGGTGAGCATATCGCTGAAGCAGAGTGCCTGGGGCAACCCAGTCAGATAGGCGGCACACTAATAATAATAATAATAATAATAATAATAATAATAATAATAGCTGGTTCCCTGCACCGTTTGCAAGAGATGCCCTGCAGTCCCAATCACTCCAGGTGAGACTACTGAACCCAAGCCAATCTGAGGCTGTCTTGATCTGACTCGACCCAAACCAGGTCCCATCCAAATTTGCCTAATTCACTTTGGCATTCAAGCTTTGGCCAAATCTAGTGCACAGTCCCGCCACCTACCCACAATGTCTCCACCTTGTCAGGGTTTAGTTTCAGTTTCATTCATCCCCTCACTGGCTCAAGAGAAGAAGAAGAAGAGTTTGGATTTGATATCCCGCTTTATCACTACCCGAAGGAGTCTCAAAGCGGCTAACATTCTCCTCTCCCTTCCTCCCCACAACAAACACTCTGTGAGGTGAGTGGGGCTGAGAGACTTCAGAGAAGTGTGACTAGTCCAAGGTCACCCAGCAGCTGCATGTGGAGGAGCAGGGAAGCAAACCCAGTTCACCAGATTATGAACCTTCCGCTCATAACCACTACACCACACTGGCTTTGTCTGTCCCTGTTTCGCTGAATACCATACTGACAGACCCTCCAAGTGTCCCTGCTTTCCCGGATTTACAGAAGACATCCTAGCTTCAGATTTTTGACCTTGGAATGTCCTGCTTTTCCTTAGGACGTCCCTCTTTTCATTGGAGAAATGTTGGAGGGTATGGAGTTGTGCAACCCTTGAGCCTAGGAGATAAGTAACTATGCAACCTTTAGAAGACACCTGAAGGCAGCCCTGTATAGGGAAGTTTTTGAATGTTAAATGTTTTATTTTACAGATATATATGTTTTTATATATGTTGGAAGCCACCCAGTATGGCTGTGGCAACCCAGTCAAATGGACGGGGTATAAATAGCAATAGCAATGGAATAGGACATCCCTATTTTCATCAGAGAAATGTTGGAGGGTATGTAGTGGAATTACCGTAAATACTGTGTGCCTGTGTGGGCTTTTATATGTCATGTGAGTGACAGGCCTCTATCACATGCCCTGTTCTCTCAGGGAAAAGGGATGGGTGGATTATTCACACAATGTGTCCCATGTCACTCATGAGTGTGACCTATCTCCAAATCACTGCTAAGCCCCATCGAACCCATCGGTTCTTAAGCGCTAATCTTAAGCAACCTTTGCGGTACTAAACTCAATAGAAAATACTAGTCAACTCGCGATGAACGTTTTTGCTGAGCCACATCTAACCGTTTCCAGCATGAAAGTCATATTCCTCCAAGGCAGGAAGTAGATGGTTTCGATAAAGAAATGAAGGAAACCAGAATGCAAACGAATGTCAGTTAAAGGTGGCAACCAAAGCCCCATTAGATGCTGGCAAGCGGCTCAGCCCTCCAAATCTAGGTCAACTTCTTAGGTCTAATGTTCTTCCAGAAGCTGCAGTTAGTGCAGGAGTGAGACCTTAGCATAAACACCTGCGCAGAAGAAGCAGCAGCAGCAGCAGTACAAATCATTAAAAGAGAGACAACTTAGAATACCAGCTGCAACTTCTTGCCTATTGACATCAGGCAGGCGTCTTCACTGTACTCTTTTTGGCTTCTGCTACAGTTTTGTTTAGACAAGCCTAGCCAGATATGTAGAATGCTGGTGTGTGTTTTGAACTGATTGTTGATTTTTTTAAATGTTATTACATAGGTGCTTTTAAACTATTCTGGGGTTTTGTGGTTGGTGTATATATATATCTGTTAACATTGCCAGAGGTGCACAGCCCCTTCTGATATACCAGAGGTGGGGTTCTTGCTGAACTGCAACTCCCATCTTTGGCGATCCCTCGCAGCAGAGTAAGATTGTCTTCCATAAACACGGTTTTAACAATGAGTCCGTAAGTGACTGTGGAGGCCAGTTCTGGACCCACACGTCCTTCCACAGTGGGGACATAGGTTTCTGGGCGGGAGTTGATCACGGTGTGGATTTGCCAAGCGTGCCTTCCTCTTAGCATGTTGCTCCCATGTGTCCTGAGTTCGAATGTCTTCAAAGCCCATGACACCTTTGGGAAAGGCTGTTCTCCAACTCGAGCGCTCACAGGCCAGTGTTTCCCAGTTGTCGGTGTTTATACTACATTTTTTTAGCTTTGTCTTGAGACAGTCTTTATGCCTCTTTTGTTGACCACCAGCATTATGCTTTCCATTTTTAAGTTTGGAATGGAGTAGTTGCTTTGGAAGATGACAATCAGGCATCCACACAACATGACCAGTCCAACGAAGTTGATGTTGAAGAATCATTGCTTCAACACTGGTGATATTTGCTTCTTCCAGTACACTGATATTACTGTAGTTCGCCTGTCTTCCCAAGTGATGTGTGAAATTTTTCGGAGACACCGTTGATCCAATGTAGTTCATACTCTTTATCTCCCAGCCTGCTTTCCCCCCTGCGGGGTATCGGATGACAAGCAGATAAAACCTTCCTTCCCCTGCCATTCCAAGGATGATTGGCCTCATGCAATGTGTATGTAGGAATTTGCACCAAGATTGTTGGAGGGAAGGTCTGTGACTCAGCCCAGATAGGAGGTTCTCCTAAACCAGGCATAGGCAAACTCAGCCCTCCAGATGTTTTGGGACTACAGTTCCCATCATCCCTGACCACTGGTCCTGCTGCCTAGGGATCATGGGAGTTGTAGGCCCAAAACATCTGGCGGGCCGAGTTTGCCTATGCCTGTCCTAAACATCAAAATGCCAGATAAATATTGCTACTGGCCACCCCAATCTCTGACGAGATTCCAAGGGGCCTTGGAACTGAACCAAGTGAAAAGATGGTGTGGCAGAGTCTGCAGTGTCTTTGAAATGTGATATATTTCACATACGGTGGTACAGCCCCCTGCAATGCAGGAAACTCAGCTAAAGCATCCCTGACAGATGGCCATCCAACCTCTGCTCAGGGAGAGTCCACCCCCTTCTGATGAGTCCGTTCTGCTGTTGAAGAGTCCTTCTCACCAGAAAGTTCTTCCTGAGGCTTAGTCGGAATCTCTTTTCTTGTCCCTTGAATCCATTGGTTAGAGTCCTACCCTCCAGATCAGCGGAAAACAAGCTTGCTCTCTCTTAGAATCATAGAATCCTAGAGTTGGAAGAGACCACAAGGGCCATCGAGTCCAACCCCCTGCCAAGCAGGAAACACCATCAGAGCACTCCTGACATATGGTTGTCAAGCCTCTGCTTAAAGACCTCCAAAGTAGGAGACTCCACCACACTCCTGGGCAGCAAATTCCACTGTCGAACAGCTCTTACTGTCAGGAAGTTCTTCCTAAGGTTTAGGTGGAATCTTCTTTCTTGTAGTTTGAATCCATTGCTCCGTGTCCACTTCTCTGGAGCAGCAGAAAACAACCTTTCTCCCTCCTCTATGTGACATCCTTTTATATATTTGAACATGGCTATCATATCACCCCTTAACCTCCTCTTCTCCAGGCTAAACATGCCCCGCTCCCTTAGCCGTTCCTCATAAGGCATCATTTCCAGGCCTTTGACCATTTTGGTTGCCCTCCTCTGGACACGTTCCAGTTTGTCAGCGTCCTTCTTGAATTGTGGTGCCAAGAACTGGACACAGTACTCTTCCATGTGACGGGCATCTGACATCCCTCTTCAGACATCTGAGGATGACTACCGTATCACCTCTCAGTCTGCTCTTTTCCAGGCTAAATAAACCCAGCTCCTTCAACCGTTCCTCTGCTTCCAGACCCTTGATCATCCTGGTTGCCTGCTTCTGCACACATGCCAGCTTGTCAATACCTTTCATATACAGTGGTACCTCGGGTTACAGATGCTTCAGGTTACAGACTCCGCTAACCCAGAAATAGTGCTTCAGGTTAAGAACTTTGCTTCAGGATGAGAACAGAAATCGTGTGGCGGCAGCAGGAGACCCCATTAGTTAAAGCGGTACCTTAGGTTAAGAACAGTTTCAGGTTAAGAATGGACCTCCAGAACGAATTAAGTTCTTAACCTGAGGTACCTCTATATTTACACCAGAAGCTTTCAATGTAGATTGATTTCACAGCATTCACATCTCAGGAGGAGCCTGTTCTTCACGGCAGTTCGACATTGGATTCCCAGACATCAGGCCGCCAGAATTTAAGAAGGATGTTGACAAACTAGAACATGTGCAGAGGAGGGTGACCAAGATGATCAAGGGTCTGGAAACCAAGCCTATTGAGGAATGGCTAAGGGAGCTGAGTATGTTTCGCATGGGACAGAGGAGATTGAGAGGTTGGATGGTCATCTGTCTTGGATACTTGAGATTCCCGCATTGCAGGGGGTCGGACTAGATGACCCTCGGGGTCCCTTCCAACCTTACAGTTCAATGATTCTATGATCTCTGTGTCTCTCTCCCAGGCTGCCTTCCGCCAGCTTGCCAGGATGGTTCTTGAAATATAATAAAAATTGTAACTCGCCCTTCACCCCAAAAAATAACCCTCCTACCACGTTATGGGTTGGGGGAGAAGGGGAATAACAATAACAACAACAACAACAACAACAACAACAACAATAATTTATTTATACCCCGCCCATCTGGCTGAGTTTCCCCAGCCACTCTGGGCAGCTTCCAATCAGGAACTTGATGCGAGAAAAAGGAAGGGAAGGGGAGAGAGAGAGAGATTTGGGATATTTCAGGAAAGCCGTATGTGGTTACATGAAACGATGTAGCCCACTTAGGTTTTGCTAGCGACAGGAAGAACACACTGTGCTGCTTTAGAAACCCAGCTTCGAAAGGTCCATGTCTTTCATTATGAGTAAGGATGCAATCTTATGACACTGGAATTACAATATTGCCTGCAAAATCACTCAGGTTTCTCGAGGGAGGGGGGAAGACTGAAACAATAAACAAACCACAACTTGACTAATCTAGAAAGAAACCAAAGAGGGGAATTTCACTGGCATGTAATCATGTCTCACTTCCATTCCCGCCCTCCTGTTAAATAGCACAAGCCCTGGGTATTAGATAATCCCAGTATTGTCTGTTGCCTGCATAGATTGTGTAGAGAATGAATTTCCACCTTGGACAGCCATCAAAGAAGTCAAGCGCTGTCACTTGTCAACTGGGCAGGTTTAATGACATGGGTTAATTGGCTGACCAAAATATGGCACAGTGGAGTGGACTTGGTGTTTTCATGAGGACTAATACTTTTCGTGTGTGTGATGTTACTCACCGGTGCCTTTTGTGGGAACATTGCAGATACTAGGAGGGGATATATTGATTTAATAGTATCCTTCCTAACCCACGCTTGTGAGTCGGCAGCAGAGTGACATTCCCCAGTATACAGCAGGAAGCTAGTTGGTAGATTCATTTGAATCTCTTTACTTAAGCAATCCAATCTGTTTTGTTCAGGTTGGAGTATATTCCTGGTAAGACCCCTTTTATCCCTCCTAAAAAGAATAAAGACACAAGAAGCTTCTTTTAAAAGTAATAAAAAGTTTACTCACATTCAGTTCACGGTTGGATCTCTGAAGGCAGGCTTTAGCTTGTACTGTAGTTACAGATACAGTGTGGCTTACATCCTTATAAGGATGCACCCATGTGCTGCTGGCAGAGAGCCAGCAGTGCAGTCCAAGAGAAGAAAAGGCATCAAAAGAGGTAGCTGCGTGACCGGACCTTTTGTGGGGTCTGCAAGGATCACGGACACTAAATGGTCACATGGAAGGGAAGGATGCTCCAGACCAGGTGTAACAGGAAGTTCAACTGGCTGGATCAACACCCCCATCTGTGTCCACTCTAGGCAAACAAGGAATGTTGTATTTGACTGCTCCGATGGGTTACATCCCACACCTTTTACCCCTGCCTCTTTCTTGCGGCCTGTGGCAGCCTTTGTGTGCCAGCACTTAAGGCACTTTTATCAACCATCCCCAACCAGATAGGACCATGAGATAGGGGATTTCATCCCATGTGCTGTGAATGGGGAAAGGAATCTCCCTTGAAATTCAAACTGTTTCCTAGTTCTGCTGGATCTCTCCCTTTGATATAATTGACTATAACATCCTTCTGGACCGTCTAGAGGGGCTGGGAGCTGGGGGCACTGTTACACAGTGGTTACGCTCCTTTCTCCTTGGCCGTGTTCAGAAAGTGGTGGTGGGGGATGAGTGTTCAGACCCCTGGGCTCTCACTTGTGGGGTGCCTCAGGGTTCTGTACTCTCCCCCGTGCTTTTTAACATCTACATGAAGCCGCTGGGAGAGATCATCAGGGGGTTTGGACTGGGTGTCCATCAATATGCAGATGATACCCAGCTCCGCCTCTCTTTCAAATCAGAACCAGTGAAGGAGGTGAATGTCCTGTGTGAGTGTGTGGAGGCAGTTGGAGGATGGATGGTGGCTAATGGATTGAGGTTGAATCCTGACAAGACAGAAGTACTGTTCTTGGGGGACAGAGGGCGGGCTGGTGTGGGGGACTCCCTGATCCTGAATGGGGTAACTGTGCCCCTGAAGGACCAGGTGTGCAGCCTGGGAGTCACAGGTCAATTCTGTGTCCAGGGCAGCTGTCTACCAGCTCCACCTGGTACGCAGGCTGAGACCCTCCCTGCCCACAGACTGTCTCAACAGAGTGGTGCACGCTCTAGTTATCTCCCGCTTGGACTACTGCAATGCACTCTATGTGGGGCTACCTTTGAAGGTGACCCAGAAACTACAACTAATCCAGAATGCGGCAGCTAGACTGGGGACTGGGATCAGCCACCGAGACCACATATCGCCGGTCTTGAAAGACCTACATTGGCTCCCAGTATGTTTCCGAGCACAATTCAAAGTGTTGGTGCTGACCTTGAAAGCCCTAAACGGCCTCGGTCCAGTAGAACTGAAGGAGCATCTCCACCCCCATCGTTCTGCCCGGACACTGAGATCCAGTGCCGAGGGCCTTCTGGCGGTTCCCTCCCTGCGAGGTGAGGTTACAGGGAACCAGGCAGAGGTCCTTCTCGGTAGTGGCGCCCGCCCTGTGGAATGCCCTTCCATCAGATGTCAAAGAGATAAACAACTACCTGACATTCAGAAGACATATGAAGGCAGCCCTGTTCAGGGAAGTTTTTAATGTGTGACATTTTAGTGTATTTTTGGTCTTTGTTGGAAGCCACCCAGAGTGGCTGGGGAAACCCAGCCAGATGGGTGGGGATACAAATAATAAATTATTATTATTGTTATTGAAACGGAAAACTGGCAGCTATGGGCCATTCCACACATGAGCCTGGCTAGTACGTGACAACAATTTGTTTGGGGGGGGGGGAGGGAAATAAACCAGATTGAACATATTCACTTCTATTTTTTCTTTTGGAAAGCGAATGCACACTTATATGTCACAGCTGGCTAACTTCTGTACGCCGAAGTCCTGAAGCAAGCCCTTGTACAGAGTTTGTGGAATCCCCGCTGTCTGATGTGAAAAGTTCATTGCCGTCATCTCCGGGCAGGGATACGGCAGAATTCTTTCCAAGTGAGAGAGACGTTCTGTGGCAACGCATCCCCGTAACCGATATTTTGCTTTCTAATTTAAGCCCGTTTGTTTGCTCGCTGTGGCGGGTACTTGACGCACCTGCTGATGGCAGTGAGAGGCCTTAATGTCTGAGTGGTCTAGTCATGCACTCAGTGCAACCGGGGATCATCTCGGCATGTGCCTGCTTGCGCCTGCCAACTCTAGCTTCCAAGTGATTCAGCATAACTGCCCAGAGTGCTTCAGTCTGAGGCTGAAATGTATACAAAGGCAGCTGGGGTGGAGAAGTGTGAAGTCTTGAAAGCAAGATCTCAAAGCATGTGTTTCTGTGGGCGCATTGCCTGGAAACCCAGCCAGCAAACGACGTAGCAATTTTGATACCAAAATGCTGGCAGAACAATGCATATGGAAATAATCCCATAAAACCACACCCTCCTTGCAAATAATCAGTCTCTTCAGTGAGCAGAGCCTACTCTCTGCAACTTCCTGCTCATTCAGGTTCTTCGCTGAATTGTTTTTGGTTTTAAAAAAATTGTTCTGGTAAATCGACCCTGACAAATAATTACTGACATGCAGTTTTATTATGCATATTTGTTCATAAAGTGCTGGTTTTATTTATGGCTTGACAAATCGCACGCATTTAATGTTTGATATTGTTGGTACTTTGAATGGATATGTTATATTGTTATATATTAGAAGCTTTTGCTGATTGAGCAGTATATTTCTGAGCAGTACATTTTAACTTTGAACCGATCCAGAAATGCTACAAATGGATTTAATATTATCAATAATTTTTCAAAAACCCATAAGTTTGCAATGCTTGAATGATTAAGTCTAAAAATGCAAAACACCTTTTAATAACAGGCTCCAATTAACGGAACAGCAGCATGTGTATATTTAGCAGGAGAATGCATAAAGAGACGACTTTGCAAAGAAAACAAATCTTGCACACGCAGACTTTGTGTTTGGACTGTGCTCTGGGGCGAGTTCACCCGAAGGCACATTCCGGCTGCAATACCAACATAGTCTACTTGCTTTGGAATAAAACCCTCCTACAGGTACCAGTGGAGGACTTTTCTTAACGCAAATACTAGCTTCAAAGGAAGGATTTCCCCCAAGATATGCAGTAGGTAAGGAACAAATCCCCTCTCCATGCCTGGTCTGATCTCCTTCACAATCAATCCCCACCTTCTCCGTACGTTGTTTGCACGTAAACAAAGCTGCCAGTTAGATGCAAAGACATTTAATAGCCTTCAGGTGTAGTTTGACCTTCAGAGACATCATCTCTCAGCCAAAGGTGCTGGTGCAGCAAGACTTCTGATGCCAATGGTGCATAAGCCCTGGCAGAGTCTCAGAAATCCATGGTGAATTTTCAAAGAGGTGGAGTCAGGAAAGTGTGTGTGTGTGTGTGTGTGTACCTCTACTGTGCATGCAGAAAGTCTACAATACCCCCAGGTAAAGCTTGGAAAGCCACTGCCCATCCTGCCACTTCACCACCCGAGGCACCAGCAGGAAGTCAAAAACACTGTGGTAGGCGGCTGTCAATCTCTAGGATTTTTTTTTGCAGTTTTGCGAAGGGACAAATGTCAATGCTTGCTCCAGATTTGCTATTCTGTCTTTGCCCACAGGTTTGTGAACTGCAACCCTTGTTGTCTTGCACTCCTTTTTGCAGTCTTAGTATAAGCATGGACACAGTAAAATTTTATTTTGTTCTTTTTAATCCACGGCACATCATTTTAGTCTATCTGGAATCTCCTGCAGCAATCAAGAGAAGGAAATGCACAAAATTCATTCTGTGTCCTGTGGTTTATAAACAATGGAGATTGCATCTGTGTGGCTGCCCTTGTTATGCTGGCATGCGACAGGAGTCCACTATCTGCATTTTCCAGAAACAACAGGAGGCATTTTGCTCTAGCGGGCTTTCCCAGCTGGTGAAGTGGGTCATTGTGACGAGTGTCCACTTCTTAGGATTTTAGTTTTGTTTTAAATGTATTAGCCCTTTTATGTTTTGAATTGTCTCTGTCATACATTGTGTTGAGACCTTTATCTAGGAGGAATTAATAAATCAATAATACTGTAATTATTATCCAAGGCAGCAAACTTTACTCTCAAGGGAAGTTCCTGTTTCCTTCTCTTAACTTGCCTTACCAACCCATGTGCTAAGAAAACCTTAGAATTTCCACAACCAGAGAGGCATTCTTGCAGTAAATTCCAAACAATGCCATGTGGAAATCACCATTCTACTTTTGCAAAGCGCTTGGCTCAATATGCTACTTTTGCCGGTCACATTTAATCAATCCACTGAGGCTCCCCAATGGAGCAGAGCAGAAAAGCAAGAATCGAACCACATGAGAGATGGGATAAAAATGCCCACAACTTTTATTGCTTACAGCTAACAGATTGGTGTGACACAAGGCAAGTATTCAGATCCAAGAGCCACTACCTGGGGCAGGCTGGACCTGGAAGCACCAACCCAGGACCATTTAAGGGGGTCCTTACCTCCACAATCCATTCATGCATTCATCACCTTTATATACCAAGGAGCTCAAGGTGGCGTAAATGGTTCTCTCCTTCCCATCTTATCTTCACAACAACCCTGTGAAGTAGGTTAGGCGGAGAGACAGGGACTGGTCGAAGGTCACTCAGTGAGCTTAATGGCAGAGTGGGGATTCGAACCCAGGTCTTAGTCTGGCACTCTAACCGCTAGGCCACACTGGCTGTCAATCTGGACCCAGGCCTCCAGAGCCTTTTCGACCACTTGAAATGAAATTACAATGGATTTCTTTTATTAAAAAAGGTTAAAATTATGGTGTTAAGAATATTAAGAAGAGGATCTGCTGGATCCGTTTCCCATCTAGTTCAACATTCTACTCTCACAGTGCCCCCACCCCAGATCCACAATCAGGATTTGAAACAAGAGCCCTCTCCCCGCCTGTGGTTTCCAGCAAATGGAATAAAGCTTTGGAAAATGATGCTGGATTTAAAAATATGTTGTATCTACTCTCATCCCGAGGTCATGTTGAACTTCCTGAGAATCTCAGCTGTTGTTTGAAGAACCAGCGCCCGGCGCTTTGGGCTCTTACCCGGGGTGGGAACAATTCCTGGGCCCCATGCCAGGGTAACGCTTTCAACTAATTTTGACTTGTGAAAGTTTGTCTGCATAGACTGTTCCTTGTTTTTCCCTTCCCCATGTTTCATTCATGTGGAACATGCTGTTGATATATCTGGCAATATTAGGCTTATATATTTTAGAAACTTAAATGCATGCACTGGCCTTCCAGACAGATTTAGCCTCTTGATAATCCTGTCTGGTCACCAACCTCTTTTTTTGTTGTGACAATATAAAAATGCTAACAACTAAGAAAACCAGAGTTATGAATGGCAAGATAAATTAAAATATAAAAAAACAATATGCAAGTGTAACCAATCCAACATAAACCATCTCTTCCCCTGGAACAAATGGGCTGCAGTTATAGGATTGTGGAAAGGATAAATCAGTTATTATTGATATATTTATGCTTGTTTTGCGTCTTCTGTTTGGGTGGCAGGGGAGAATAAGTAGCACATTTAAAAAACACACACCCTAATACTGAGTTAAATGCTTTTAAAAAAACCAATTCCTTGGAAGTTCAGGACCCCCAGGGTGCACAATTTCATCAGGGAATACATTGCAGGAATACATCAGGGAATACATTTTCCCTGCTTGAGGGGAAATCAGACTTGTTAAAAATTGTGTCCATTAATTTTTGCTTCTTTTCAAAGAGGGGGATTTTTTTTAATAAGCAAAGCCCAAGGGAAGACAATGTCCTCTTAGATAAAGTCCCAGTCGCAGATCAAAATGGCACTGGTTATTTTTCTCAGAGGCGCTTGTGCATATCCTTTTTATAACTTGAACCCACGTCCAATCTCATGAGCTCAAGAAATGCTTTTGGATCTTCTTTTGTATATTCTGCAGTTTCATGTGATCCAGGGCTTTCCAGAGCTTCTGCACCACGGCCTGTTGCCCCAGAGTGTCCTTGAGCTGGATGAGGAAGGCATGGAGTTCCACCTGGAGCACTAATGGGCTCTTCTCATCACAACCTGCAGCAGGTGCACTTCCGTTGATTCTGTGAAGCAGTCTCTCCAGCCGTCTCTGCGACCCGACTTGGTAAGGGACAAAGTCTATTATGGCGTCTTGACAATCACTCCCGATTCCTGGAGAAGGCAGGGCGGGGAACAAAAAAGGTCTCGGTATTAGGTGGTGTGAATAAGGCCTCTAGTGCCAGGCTCATATTACAGTGGGTGGGTGGCGCTGTGGTCTAAACCACAGAGCCTAGGAGTTGCCGATCAGAAGGTCGGTGGTTCGAATCCCCACGATGGGGTGAGCTCCTGTTGCTCGGTCCCTGCTCCTGCCAACCTAGCAGTGCAAAAGCACGTCAAAGTGCAAGTAGATAAATAGGTACCGCTCCAGCAGGAAGGTAAACGACGTTTCCTTGCGCTGCTCTGGTTCGCCAGAAGCGGCTTAGTCATGCTGGCCACATGACCCGGAAGCTGTACGCCAGCTCCCTCAGCCAATAAAGCAAGATGAGCGCCGCAACCCCAGAGTCGGGCACGACTGGACCTAATGGTCAGGGGTCCCTTTACCTTTTACTATTCAGTAGACTTCTACATGTTGTTTTTAGGCACCTGATAAGCCATGCTTCAATCCAAAAAGGGATTTGTGGAGTAGGTTACAAGGGCAGAAAATAGAATCCACTGGCAACTCAACAGACCAGCATTAGAGTGATGTTTTTGAAATTCCCAGGCTCTCTGACCCAGCTTTAAAGTGTTGTGTATGAAACTTGGCATGACTACTGCAATGCATAGCTGTCAACTTTCAGATTTGAAAATAAGGGATCAGCAGCCTCAGAAATAAGGGATCAGCAGCTTCGCCTGTCCTGGGGACAGTCTTTGGGATATCTAACAATCCAGGGAAGCAGCGGGAAACGGTGCTGGAATAAGGGAATTTCCCACAAAAAAGGGAAGGTTGACAGCTATGCTGCAATGTGCTCTATGTGCATGACTCAGAAACTACAGCAGACCCAGAACGAGGCTGCCACACACCATATGTTACAGCAGTCATGGAGTATTCTGGGAACTGCAGTTTGTTAAGGGTGCTGACTACAGTTCTCAGCACCCTTAGCAAACTACGGTTCCCAGGATTCTCAATGATTATTTAAGTGGAATAAGAGTGCTCTAAAAGCACGGGGTGGACGGACCATAAGCCGGCAAGAGTGGGAGTTCTGGAAAGGGCACAAAAGAGCTCCTAAATTACAGGGCCCAGTATTTTGCTGAAGGTAAGTCACAAGTGCTTGATGTCCATTTGAAATGGGTGGGGGGGGGTACCTGTGCCTCCATGGAGCTTCTCACCTGGCGCTTCATCTGCTTTGTCCTTGGTGATGTTGGCTTTGCTCATCTTGCAAGCGGTGCAGAAGGTGTCATGGAACTGGTTCCCAGGGACGTTGACTGCCAGGCCTTGCTTAGAACAGTCCCGGTGAGGCTGGCACACCTCAGTGCTGGAAACAGAGTCGGAAAAGGTCCCCTGAGGACACGGGATACATGTAGTGTCCTCCTGCGGGTTGCCTGTAAGATGCAGCCATGGCAAAAGAAGAAGAAGCTGTGAGCAAGCACTGCATGCAAATTCCGAATGGAGCTGGGCATTGTCTAAGAACAGCGGCTCCCAAATGCCTTACCCCACCCCCATGTAGCACTTAAAAAATTGCTGAGGGTCTTGTAGGACCACTTGGTACTGGGGTTCTCTAAGGGTGTGGCAGGAGAGGATGGCAAGTGTATTGGGAAAATTCAAGGGCAATCAAACATTTAAACATTTCAGTGTAGTATAGCGTAATATCAGTATATCTATTATTTGCAGAATATGATCACTGCAGATGGTGACAGCAGTCACGAAATTAAAAGACGCCTGCTTCTTGGGAGAAAAGCAATGACAAACCTAGACAGCATCTTAAAAAACAGAGACATCACCTTGCCAACAAAGGTCCATATAGTTAAAGCTGTGGTTTTCCCAGATGTATGGAAGTGAGAGCTGGACCATAAAGAAGGCTGGTTGTCAAAGAATTGATGCTTTTGAATTATGGTGCTTGAGGAGACTCTTGAGAGTCCCATGGACTGCAAGAAGATCAAACCACACACGTGGGTCCACAAGGTTTCATTTCCTCCCACCATTTCAACACGTAAAGCTAAGGTGAACCCGTGTAACTTATGGACTTCACTTTTGTGTGTTCCCCAGTGGCCGCAGTTGTTCTGACCAAAACAAAAGTGGTCATAAACTTCACAACTGGAGGAGTTAATTGAAGAAAATCCACTACGCTAGCCTGATTCAGTAAAAAGCAGAATTCTAAGTCAGGTATAGGTTGCCACAAAGTATGTGAATAATATAACTTGTTCAAAGTCCAAAATCCAGTTTATTACAGAACATATAGAGAAGAATCTCAGCAAAACACCACTGAACCACAAAACTTCTCTGAACTGAGTCCACCCATTGAGCACACCCAGTCCGAGGCAGAGACAAAGGCCTCATCCAGACCTGTGACTTGATACCATCTCCCATTGGGCAGAACAGAGGACTTGAGCCATGTGGTCTATGACCAGAACTGTACTCCAGAAAACATAGATGTTTGCTAGAGGCACTGGCGAGAGGAAGGCAAATGAATAAGGGCTGCCAGACTGATGTTGCAATGCAGGGAGAATTTCTGGCCGGTATGCTTGCTTCTGCACCTCCATAAATAATAAATAATAAATAATAAATAACAAATATTTATTATTTATACCCCACCCATCTGGATGGGCTTTCCCAGACACTCTGGGCAGCTTCCAACAAAATATTAAAATACAGTAATGCATCAAACATTAAAAGCTTCCCTAAACAGGTGGCACACACATGGTTTCAAACCCATGCAAAGCCCTGATGGCAACTGTCTATTTTGCAGAGCCTTGCCAGAATTCCCCACTGTTCATGGAGTACAGAGCGTCACATTTTATCAGTCATAATTCCCCCTGCAAAGCCATTTCAGTGAGAACCAAGGACAAGGGGAGATGAGCTGTCCATGGAAGCTGAGCCCAGCCCTGCGTTTATGAAAGCCAGGCTGCCTTTCCAAGATATGCAACTTTCGCCTTCACTGAAATATGATGCCAGAGGATCCCCCTAAGAAAGAAAAGAGAAAGTGGAACAGCGCTGGTCTCCTGCCAAGTCACTTGGTGATCCAGGGACAGACATGACCTCAGACACCACTTAGATCATGGCCGGGGCACTTGCTGTTAGGAATGCAGAGAGCTCCGCCTGGGATGGGGACCTGTTTGGAACGCAGAGGCTTGGCCCTGCAAAACCAAAAGCAGCTGGAAGAGGGGACTTTGGACACACTCACATTTCTCCCTCCCTACAGAGTAATCGCAGCACATGTAAGAACGTAAGAATAGCTTGCTGGATCAGGCCAATGGCCTATCTAGTCCAGAATCCTGTTCTCAACCAGATGCCCCTTATGGGAAGTCCAAAAGCAGGATCTGACCACAAGAGCCCTCTTGCCTCCTGCAGCTTCCAGCCACTGCCCAACTCTCTCCCATCCTGTTTCAAAAGCCAAGAATAGAGTGTGCTCTTTATGCTAGGAGGGGAATCCCAGCATCGCCCTACAATTCAGTAGGCGCCACGGCTCAAAACGAGCCTCGTGAGAGGGTGACAAGACGGGCTGCGCCAACCAGGTTGGCAAAGGTGGTTCTACAGCTGCGCCCTGAAGGAAAAGGCAACGCCAACAAGTTGTTGTTCCTCCGGAAGAGATGCAAGTTTAAGAATGTTATAACATCAAACTGCAAAACTAAGCTGGAAACCAAGCTTTATATATATGTAAATATGATTTATTTACACTTATTAAAACTGGAAGCTTTGAATGGAGAGAGATTTCACAGCAGTCACATCTCAGAAGAAGCCCGTTCTTCACAGCAGCCTAGTTGGATTCCAGGACATCTGGGTGCCACAATACAGTGGTACCTCGGGTTAAGATCTTAATTCGTTCTGGAGGTCCGTTCTTAACCTGAAACTGTTCTTAACCTGAAGCACCAGTTTAGCTAATGGGGCCTCCCGCTGCCGCCGCCACGCAATTTCTGTTCTCATCCTGAAGCAAAGTTCTTAACCCGAGGTACTATTTCTGGGTTAGCGGAGTCTGTAACCTGAAGCGCCTGTAACCTGAAGCGCCTGTAACCTGAAGCGCCTGTAACCCGAGGTACCACTGTATATGAAAGGTATTGACAAGCTGGCGTGTGTACAGAAGCAGGCAACCAGGATGATCAAGGCTCTGTAAACAGAGGAACCATTGAAGGAGCTGGGTATGTTTAGCCTGGAAAAGAGCAGACTGAGAGGTGATACAGCAGTCATCTTCAGATGTCTGAAGAGGGATGTGAGATGTCCGTCACATGGAAGAGAGAGCAAGCTTGTTTTCCACTGATCCGGAGGGTAGGACTCTAACCAATGGACTCAAATGACAAGAAAGGAGATTCTGACTAAGAATCAGGAAGAACTTTCTGATGAGAAGGGTTCTTCCAACAGCGGAATGGACTCACTCAGAAGGTGGACTCTCCCTGAGTGGACGCTTTTAAGCAGAGGTTGGATGGCCATCTGTCAGGGATGCTTTAGGTGAGTTTCCTGCATTGCAGGGGGTTGGACTAAATCAGGCATAGGCAAACTCGGCCCACCAGATGTTTTTGGACTACAGCTTCCATCATCCATAGCTAACAGGACCAGCAGTCAGGGATGATGGGAATTGTAGTCCCAAAACGTCTGGAGGGCCAAGTTTGCCTATGCCTGGACTAGATGATCCTGGTGAGCCCCTTCCAACTCTACAATTCTATGATTCTAACCTCTGTGATTTACCAGGGACAGCCAGCCTAAACTGAGGGCTGTCCCCAGTAGAGCGGTGCCTGTTGGGTTCAAGAGTGAGGGTGCCGCTTGCAATACGTACCAAGCTGAGCAACTCCGGTTCCCAAGGGGCAGCTAGAGTGCTTTATGCAGAAATCCAAATCTGAGTGGTAGCCCGCCTTGCACTGGCACGCCCGGTTGTGTGTGCCGTTGCACGGCCGCACCTCTTCTTCCAGGCTGTTGCAGAAGACGTTGCAGTACAGGCACTTCTTGAGGTAGTTCCAGTATTGCGTGTAGTGGAGAGCGGGGCAGGGCTGGCAAACGGTGTCCTTATCATTGGTGCACTCTTCAGCCACGTACGTCCCCGGCGGGCACTGCTTGCACACAAACACCTCATTGGTCCGGCGATCTCGCCTGCTGTAGGTGGGGTAGCTGCCGGAACACGGGGGGCCCAGGAGCAGGATGTAGAGCACCACCCACTAGAAGGCAAAGGGGGAGAGTGCAAGTGAGCTGGATGCAGCAACCGTGTTCCTTTCCCAGTAACTGTCCTTGACAAAGGTTTCTGCCATTGGGTGAGATTTCTAACATTTTGCTAGTATCCTCGTGGTCAGATCCTGCTTGAGGAGTTTTCTCCCAAGTATCTGGTTGGCCACTGTGAGAATGGGACGCAGGATTAGATGGGCCACTGGCCTGACCCACCAGTCTCTTCTGAAAAAAGGTAAAGTTAAAGGACCCCTGACAGTTAAGTCCAGTCGCGAACGACTCTGGGGTTGCGGCGCTCATCTCGCTTTATTGGCCAGGGAGCCGATGTTTGTCCGCAGACAGTTTTTCCGGGTCATGTGGCCAGCATGACTAAGCCGCTTCTGGCGAACCAGAGCAGCACACGGAAACGCCATTTACCTTCCCGCCAGAGCGGTACCTATTTATCTACTTGCACTTTGACGTGCTTTTGAACTGCTAGGTTGGCAGGAGCTGGGACTGAGCAACGGGAGCTCACCCCATCGCGGGGATTCGAACCGCCGACCTTCCGACTGGCAAGCCCTAGGCCCTGTGGTTTAGACCTCAGTGCCACTCACTCTTCTTAGGTTCCTTTAAAGGGTAGCTTTTAATGTTTAACAGACTATTGTATTTTAATATTTTGTTGGAAGCCGCCCAGAGTGGCTAGGAAAACCCAGCCAGATGGGTGGGGTATTATTATTATTATTATTAATGAGCACAAAAGTCTTCTTCTACTGTTCATCCCCACCTCTGTGACCAAAAAGCCAGTGCAGGCTCCAAGTCCTCCTTCCCCTGCAGAGACAACAGCCCTGAGACTAGGAACAGGCTGCCTTTCCCTAAAGCAATGCATGCAACCCTCGCTTAGGATATTGGCTCACCTGCCCCCTGCCCCCTCCTGTGTTCCTTGTTTCTCTTTAACATATGCGAACTCTGCTTGACTTGGCAACATCCCAGTTCAACTGCTTCCAAGAAGTCCATACGACGAGTAGGAAGATAGCCCTCCTTCCTTGCGCTTCACAACCCCCTGCACCCTCCCCAGCAGTCAAAGGCAGGCTGCTTCTGAACATTAGCTGTCATGGCTAATAGGCCTTGATGCCCCAACCCTTGGCCAAGCCATAGAGTCATGAGAGAGAGAGAGAGACTTCTTCCATTCTCTCTGCACCAGGGTTTCCCAAACTTGGGTCTCTGGCTGTTGTTGGACTTCAACTCCCATCATCCCTAGCTAGCAGGACCAGTGGTCAGGGATGATGGGAGTTGTTGTCCAACAACAGCTGGAGACCCACGTTTGGCAAACCCTGCTCTACACCAAGCGTAGCCAATGTGGTGCCTTCCAGGTGACTACAACTCCCATGTTGGACCCTCCAACTCTACCCTGTTCAAGCGTATTTATGCTTGCAAACCTAGACCTCTGAAAGCAAAAGGGAGCCGGGAACTCTACCTCCGAGAGCGTCCTGAAAGAGTTCCGCTTGCTGTAGAGTTGCATACTACTTCCGAGGGTCTTGACAGTCCTGCTCGCTCTCTTGGAATCAGGTGGGGTCTGCTGCAGCACGGACTCAGCTTACGGAAAGCGCCCTTCTCTTGTGTTTGCAGACGATGTAGTTCTGGGAAAGAAAAAGTGAAAGGAAACAGAGTGTTAAGAGACCGTAAAGAACACAATGCGCAGGAATGCGGAGGGACGGAATGTTCTGTTCTTTGGAGAGTAGAATGAACCTTCTTAATTTGTCCAATATTGGCTGTTTCCCTTTTGGGGGGGCGGGAGGAATATACAGGACAGGGGGCTAGTTTTCAGAGCTGCCCTGACCCTTCCTCAAAACCACAGACAGGTGTGAGGATTAGACAAGTGGAGGATCATGTGAAGAGATGGTATCCATGCCTTGTGTTGAGCTGATTGAGTATCTGGAGGGTTGTGTGGTCTGGGAGGGTGAGCTGAGCCCCTGGGAATGTTACTCCCTCATTTAAGGAAATTGAAGCCTTAGAGTCCTTATCTCAGGCCTAGCAGCATCCCATCCATCCATCCACCCACAATGTAATTAGTGTCAAGGCTGGATTAATCATTAAGCAAAATAAGCGCGTGCCCAGGGCATCAAGGGCACCACATAGATTTCCCATCGCTGGATTTTTAACATAAATGGTCACAAATTGCTTAGCTGAGCATTCATTTTCTCAGTTGAAGTATATTAAAAAATCCCAACAGAACAACGATACAACAAGGCAGGCTGGATGCCTCACCTCAACTAAGCATAGAGGCAGATGCATTACGTCAGGTTAGTTTTGAGGATCTGTACAAAGGCTTTGCAATCAGAAAAAAGTAGAAGAATGCAGAAGGTACATAAAGAATGGAGAATATTTAAAGACTATCTGAAAAATCACTGTAACCAAAAAAATCTCCTGGCAGACCTTGAATGATTCTTGCAAAACTAAGGCGATAAATAATAAAGTACTCTTGACAAGAACTGGGAAAGCAAAAATAATAATAAGGTGCTGCATGTAGAATAACGAAATGAGAAATAGGACAACGAGAATAATCAGAATCTAATTTTATTTTAATCTTTTTTCTTCTTCTTCTTTTCTGGTATGAGAATAAGGGTCTAAGATAGCATCTACCTCATGCTCTCAGCATCTCCCTCTTCTTTTCTCCTATGTCCTATCCCTCTTGTTCCACTCTTGTTCCAGCCTTATTTATTTTTTATTTTTTACATTGAAGGCACATGAACCAGCTTTTGCTGGAAAAGCAGGGTAGTCCAGGCTCATGAGCATCTGGCAAGGATAAGATAGTCCTTTCTTATTTTCACATTCTGTACTCCCAATACTCTTAAACTGTTGATTTATGCTGTTAGTCAGTTTATATCCCACTGGGTCCTAGGATCCTCTCCATGTTCTTATTCCAAATAAAAGATGGTTGCTTTAAAAGCACTGGCATAAGTTCTTGAGAAGGAGGTCCAATTTCTAAGTCCAGTGCCCAGACTTTTGGCCACTGAGTAGGCTGGGGAAGAAGTTTTTATCATTTTGTGCTAGCTGATGAAGCTGTCAGGAGTTCAGCCTACACTTGAGTAGGACCCTGGTAGAGACACATGCCCAATTAGCATGTTCCCTCCCTCCCTCAATCGTTCGGGAGCTTCAAAAGCTTTCTTCTGCCCGAATATCACAGCGACCGATGCCAACCGACACCGGCACACTTAGGGATCCGCAGAGTTTGCGCAACTTGCGTGACAGACCTCAGCAACTCAGCATTTTGGCTAATCTACTTTATTTACATATAAACACACAGAGAGCACTGCAACATGGCTCCCTCTCTCTATAGCATCAGACAGCAAAGAGAAAAAGAACAAAGGACAATAGTCCCACTTCAGGGAACACAGTAACACAAACATCCTGTCTCCGTCACTTCCCACTCTATGGAGTCAAAACAAACACCATCATGTGACAGACAAAAATCCCATTACTGCAATCATAAATCAGGAATTCTAACAGAAGCCTCAGGCATAGAGACCCTTGCTTAGAGATGCACAAATCTCTGAGATTTCCCAGAGAGCTTGCATTTTGTTCCCAGTATCTGGTAAGAGCAATGGGAGGTGGCACTACTACCAGGAGGGTCTTTAATTGGACCAGACACCCTTATCCTGACAACAGCTGTAGTCCCACTTACACTATTTGCTAAATAGATGAACTCATGCACACAGAAGCTGTCGAGACAACTGTTTATCTGCTATTTCTGACAACACATTTGAGCATTTCAGGATTATGGCATGGCTGGGTTTTTTGGGGACTTTCAAGCAACCATCAACTAAGGTAAAGGTAAAGGTACCCCTTCCTGTACAGGCCAGTCTTGACAGACTCTAGGGTTGTGCGCTCATCTCACTCTATAGGCCGGGAGCCAGAGCTGTCCGCAGACACTTCCAGGTCACGTGGCCAGCGTGACAAGCTGCATCTGGCGAGCCAGCGCAGCACACGGAACGCCGTTTACCTTCCCGCTGGTAAGCAGTCCCTATTTATCTACTTGCACCCAGGGGTGCTTTCGAACTGCTAGGTTGGCAGGCGCTGGGACCGAACGACGGGCGCGCACCCCGCCGCGGGTATTCGAACCGCCAACCATGCGATCGGCAAGTCCTAGGCACTGAGGTTTTACCCACAGCGCCACCCGCGTCCCTTAACCATCAACTAGTTCCACACAATCCAAACCATCTATGGTGTGAATCTGTCCACGGCCAGTTCAATTCATTTCCCTCTGAGCTCCCTAGTCTACATCCCCCTGTCGCAAGAAGCATGTAACTTCTTGCTACCTATGGATTACACCACCTAGCCTTGGATCATAGCCCAATGTCTTATCTTAGAATGAGGTTTCTTTGAAGACAGGTGCATTAAGTAGAAGATGCACAAAGAGACTGGAGCTGACATACGACTCATACACAATGTTAAATAGGAACCAGCCATCTATCTATCAAATGACAAGAAATGAGGTTCCAATTAAATTTCAGGAAGAATATTCTGACAGTAAGAGCAGTTCAACACCCTCAATAATGTCTACACGGACTGGCAGTGGCTCTCCAGGCTCTTTGCCAGGCAGTCTTCCTATGTCCTACCTAGAGATCCCAAGGAGCTGGCATGCTCTGACCCTCAGCCACAGCCCTTCTCCAAACACATGCTAAGCCAAGCAAGATATAAGATGAAAAGTGTGTGTTATGCTTATGTGAAACAAGACACAGACCTCATATCCTAATAGCGCAAGGATCTGGGAAGCATCCAGCCACACAAATCTTTTCAATTAAGAATAAATCTTTACCCAATAAAAGTTTATTACTTAAATAAACTCTGTGTGGATCCCAGACATCTCTGCTAGGACCAAAAGAATTAACCACAGTAGCCCAACTGAAGTCATCTCAGACACGCTCCAGATGTTTTGGGTTACGACTCCCAACAGCCCCAGCCAGCACAGGGTCAGTTAGAGATATAAAACCAGAGCAGGGTTGCATAATGTGGAAGGCTGGCTTAAGAGAATGAAGAAAACCTCACTCCTTTTGAGCAAAAAGAACATAGTCGCCACAATGGAATACCAAGGCACCTTTTGCAGTGGATTATTATTATTATTATTATTATTATTATTATTATTATTAATAATAATAATATACCACTTTATATTTTAAAGGGGAAAAATCTCAAAGCAGTTTACAACACTTTAACACATAAAATAAAACAATCCAGAAGAAAACAATTTCAAGCTTCAAGGAAAATATTTCAGATCCTTTCTCTAAGTGACATTTTGCTTTCCCCACATTTATTTCCCCATACTGCCCCACAGCAGAAGTGCTCTAGGAAGCCAGTGTGGTGTAGTGGTTAGAGTGTCAGGCCAGAACCTGGGAGATCAGGGTTCAAATCTGCACTCGGTTATGAAGCTCACTGTGGGTCATTGTAAGGATTAACTGCGGAGTGGTAGCGGGTGAACCATGTACTCTTTGGAGAAAAAGTTGAGATGTGAATGCAATAAATAAGCTCTTCTCCTTATCTCCTTAAGAAAGCTGGAGGGCCCACCCAGACAGAGATGTCAGTCGCCAATCTGGCATCAAGACATCTCCACATGGTTGCAAAATGTTCCTGGGGAATTTCTAACACTGCTATGCATGCAAACACTGCTTTTCTCCCTAGCTTATATACTTCCCAATTTAAATGTATAAAGTTACATGATTAATTTGGGTGGGTAGCTTAGACAGAAAGGCATTTATATCCGTAAGACAGGATTCTTTCGAAAAAGAGACTTGATGAAGTGGTCAAATCAGCCAATTTGGGCGGATCCACAGAACGCATTCAACACAATTTAAAGCACTTCTCTCAAAGGATCCTGGAAACTGTAACCTCCCATCACAGAGCTACAATGCTAGCACCCTTAACTACAGTTCCTAGAATTCTTTGGGGGAAACCATGTTGAATGTGCTTTAGAATGCATGTGGATTTGCAGTATTATAGCACTTTAAATAAACCCTATAATATAGCAGAAGAATTCTGCTCAACAAAGAACAGTCTCTTTCGTACACCTGATGAACATTTAACGACAGCCTCATATGCACATCTGTACACACAAACACACACGCACGCACCTGTCAAAAACTTCATGTCCTTAATGACAGCATCACATGTACACCAGCACAGACACATGCATGTCTCATACCTCCCACCAGACACAGACACACATGCACCAGTCGCACATGAACACACAGGAAATCGTCATCTCTGCCACGAAAACAGCACTGACGACCCCTACCTTCCCTCGGAATGCACATCTACACAGGCACCGTGCCGAAGAGGCTAATAATAATAATAATAATAATAATAATAATAATAATAATAATTTTATTATTTATGCTCTGCTCATTTGGCTGGGTTTCCCCAGCCACTCTGGGTGGCTTCCAGCACATCTAAAAACATAACAAAACGTCAAACATTAAAAAACCTCCTGATACAGGGCTGCCTTCAGATGTCTTCTAAAGGTTGTGTCGGTCTTTATCACCTTGACATCTGATGGGAGGGCGCCACCGCAGAGAAGACCTGGTGATGATGATGGCGATGATAACCAACTATGTTTATAAGGGTACCTATTGAGAAGAGCCATTAAAAAGCAACTGTACCAAAATGTGGAAATAATAAATATTCAGGGGCGGCGCCAAACTTTGTCCTCGCTCAGGGCGCAGTAGTACCAAAGTCCGCCCCAGCATCAGGTCCAGACCTGTATCTGCACACATACCAGACACAGACCCACATGCAGCCGGCGCGACCACGCGAACCCTCAGGAAACGGTCATCTCCGCTAAGAAAGCAGCGCAGATGACCCTACCTGAGACACGAACCATCGCCACGCGTTCCCTCGGAAGGCGCATCTCCGCGCGCACCCGGCTTTCTATTCGCTGCAACGCCAGAAGCGCTTCGCCACGGCGCGTAAAGGCGCACGCCGAGGCGCACGCGGGCTGGCGGACCCCGCCGAGCCTCGCGCGCCTCTTCCGCCGCCGGAGCTGACTCGGCCGGCGCCGCGCTCCGCCCCTGCCTGCCCTTTACCTCGGCTCGCTGCGGTTTCGTTGGTGGGCTCGCCTTGGCGCGGCCTTTGCTCCCCGCCGCTTATATGGTGACTCCCCGCCGCTTCTTTCCAGGTGGCTCCACCCCAAGGGAAATCCCAAAACGCGTTTCCAAATTTGCGCGCTTCCCGGAAAAGCGATGAGGACAAATGGGGGGTGATTGGGTTCATAGCTGTCAACTTTTCCCTTTCCTTGCGAGGAATCCTATTCCGAATAAGGGGATTTCCCTTTTAAAGAGGGAAACGTTGACAGCTTCAATTCGGTTCGAGGATCCGAAGCGCAGCGACCCGCTCGAAACAGCGGCAATTGGGTAATCGATCGCCCAAGGGGCAGCTGACGACCCCCTAGAGGGTCGTGTATGTTTAGGTCCCATTCTGCGGTTTCTTCCGCCATGGATCTGGATGGCTCTGGTGCCACTCTCTGTCCGCAAAATTCATCTGGATGGAGCTTATTCTCCCTTCCCTAAATCGCCGGTTCTCTGCTCCCCGCCTCGATTCTGGCATGTGTGCAGGCATTTTTGAACTTTTGTTCAGGCACCTTAAAAATAATAAATCCCAGGGAAGCAGCAAGTGCTAACGTAAGGTTGTGGCTGGGAGCATCTAGCTTGCATTGAGAAGTTCCTGGGTTCTATTGCCAGCGCCTCCAGGTGGAGCGGAGAATGTCACCTGGCTGAAACCCTGGAGTGATGCTGTCAATCAGTGTAGGCAGTACTGACCTGGATGGACCAACGGGGTTGATTTCATGAGGCTAGGTTCTTAAGTGCTACTAACCTCAGTTATGATTCATGGAAGGTGACGGGGGAGCGGGTAGGAAGATATCAATTTCCTTTTAATAAGAAGAAATACTGAAGCCTTTTGCAAGAGTGATTTTTACCAAAGTCAGAGATTCCCAAACTGGTCTATGGACCACCATTGCTTTGTTTAAGTGTTCCGCAGTGTATCTGTGGATAGTTGATTGAAGACGAGAGGTGGCACATCTGTCACATTAAATATCAATGTTGCATTTAAATTGCATTTAAATTGTGGCTTTTATTTCTTACATTGTGTTTCTATTGTGTTTCCAATTTGAATTCTGTTGAATGCAAAAGAATACAACATAAGAAATTTCTAAAAGCAATAAAAACACAATTAACAACCATGCGGCATCTAGCACAGCAGTTTATGATTGCTACCACAGGCACAAAAACTATAAAGTGATCTGCCAAAACCCTCAGCAATTTTCAGATGGTCTGTGAAAGTCGTGGAATCACTGTATGTAGCCAGGCTGCTTATTAAACATTGAACTCCTTTCTGGTGAATTTGGCTCCAACCCACACCAGTTTCTTGCTGTCTAAAGAGCCACAAGAGGGAGTATAAGCTTCATGCTAGATAGAACAAAGTACAGTGGTACCTCGGTTTATGAACTTAATCCGTTCTGGAAGTCTGTTCTTAAACCAAGGTGCGCTTTCCCTAATGAGGCCTGCCGCCGGCGGTGCCCTTCCACCGTGTGGATTCCGTTCTTAGACACTACTTCCAGTTTTGTGGAGTTCGTAAATCGAATCGTTCATAAACAGGACTGTTCTTAAACTGAGGTACCACTGTACTAGGATTTAATCCATGGCAGTATCTCTAATTCAAAGGGTCAGGATAAAGGTAAAGGGTAAAGAGACCCCTGACCATTATGTTCAGTCGTGGCCGACTCTGGGGTTGCGGCGCTCATCTCGCTTTACTGGCCGAGGGAGCCGGTGTACAGCTTCCGGGTCATGTGGCCAGCATGACTGAGCCGCTTCTGGCGAACCAGAGCAGCGCACGGAAACGCCGTTTACCTTCCCGACGGAGCGGTACCTATTTATCTACTTGCACTTTGACATGCTTTCAAACTGCTAGGTTGGCAGGAGCAGGGACCGAGTAACAGGAGCTCACCCCATCACGGGGATTCGAACCGCCGACCTTCTGATCGGCAAGTCCTAGGCTCTGTGGTTTAACCCACAGCGCCACCCGTGTCCCTTAAGGCTCAGGATAACAACTTGCATATATGTCAATAAACAGGCATAGGAGTTGCAGGTCAATGCTATGCCTGTTCATTCAGAACTGTGCTCTGTGGAACATATTCCCAAATAAATATGCATAAATAAATATGCCCACATCAAATTAGGCATGCCCTCAATTCTCTCGTGCTGAAATCCATCTTCAGCTTTACCTAAAGCACTTTGCAGAGATTTTGCTTTACTCTGTCAATCCCATTAGTAAGTATCATAAGCTTGGTTTGTATGGGCTGCTCCACTACAAGCCGAATGTGTGAACTGTCTCTCCTGAAAGAGTATTGAGATATTGGACAGTATGGTGATTAATCCATGATAGGTCTGTGTGTGAGAAGAGAAGACTCCCTGGAAATGACCCTGATGGTGGGAAAGATGAAGGAGAAGGGGGTGAAAGGATGAGATGGCTGGACAGTGTTCTTGAAGCTACCAGCATGAGTTTGACCAAACTGCGGGAGGCAGTGGAAGACAGGAGTGCCTGGCGTGCTCTGGTCCAGGGGGTCACAAAGAGTCAGACAATAGTTTGTGTGTGTGTGTGTGTGTGTGTGTGTGTGTGTGTGTGTGTGTGTGTGTGATGAGACATCAGGCTGCTGTCCCCCTAAGCCAGGGTCAGCAAATTTTTTTAGCTGCGGGCCGGTCCACTGTCTATATATATATATATATATATATATATATATATATATATATGATATTTATTCAAAGTTTAAGATTTCAAAAAGAGAAATGAACAATACAAAATATAAAAAGGAATCCAACAGTAACAGAAAAAAAGAAAAAGAAGGTATAAAAATACATTCAATTAAAAAAAAATTACATAAAAAAAGAACAGATTAAACCTTTACATAGCTTTCTTCCTTTACTTATTTCCTTGACCTCCTCACACCTCCCAATTTTGTATTCTAATTCAAATCGTTTTTTCAGCAAATCCTTCCAACCTTATTTTCATTTAAGTAATTTATTTTAAAATAATATAGTTTAACGTCCTCTCTTTCATCACTTTCATCAACTCATTTTAGCTTAATCCTTTATCTCATATCTACCAAAACTACCTAATTTTCTTTTTCCAACACCTTTCTAACAGTCCTTAATTTTACAATATTTTTGAAGATATACTTTAAATTTTTTCCAATCTTCTTCCACCGACTCTTCTCCTTGGTCCCGGATTCTGCCAGTCATCTCAGCCAATTCCATATAGTGGGCCGGTCCACTGTCCCTCAGACCTTGTGGCGGCACGTGGGGAGGGGAGCTGGAAGAAGATGTGAGGGGGGCAAGGAGTCCTCCTCCCCAACCCCCCAGCCCCAGCCGCTGTGCTTACCCCCCCAGGGGCTGCCGCCACCACCACTACCACCACTATGGCTGCTGCTTCTTGTGGGTAGACTGAGCAAGCTCGTCCGCTCCGCTCTCTGGCCCATAGAAGCACCAGGACGGCTGCGGTGGCAGGAAGATGAGCAGCGCGAAAGGGCTGGCTCCGGAGAGGGGCTGCTTAAAATGACGTTCAGCCAGCTCAGCCCAGCCCCCTTCCTCCTCTAGGCAGGGCAGGGAGGAGCCAGGAGGAGGGAGGGAGGAGGCGCTGCCACGGTGTGTGTGAGGGGGGGAAATGGAATGGTGTGGGGGGAAATGGCGCAGCCCGAATGAACAGAATCCCCATGCCGATCCACAGACAGTCCAGGGGCTGGATCCTGAAGGCAATTTGGGCCTGATCCGGGCCCCCGGGCCTTAGTTTGCCGACCCCTGCCCTAAGCAATAGGTGTACACATGTATCATGCTTTAGCTGTGAGCTGTTTTGCCTCAGGAGTTTTAGTCACCATTAAATAATCCTTGATGACTACTCCAAATCTACTCCAAATCTTCTGAACTTCTGTCCCTTCCAACTCTGTTTCACAGGATCCTTGGAATTACTCGGAACTGGCTAACAATGCAAGATGCTAAAGGAGACGGCCCTTCCATCTGGCTTAGCCGGGTCAAATTATTTCTATTGCTGGATCTCCCAACATTAGCATTATACAAACACCTGGTTACTTCACTTCCAATGAAACTTCTGAGTAAGCGTGTTCCGTAAGGGTGAAAACTTGAAGCCAGGTTTCTGGAACAATTGTCCAGCTGTCCAACCACAATGTCACACTGGCTCTTTGTGATGCACGTACATTTAATAAGCATCTCTAAAGTTTTCTGGCAGCTATGAGCAAAGACTAAACAACACAGCCCTTCCAAGCAGGCTTTCAGTTTAATACCAGAACAGAACCATCTCTTCCATGAAGCATGTGGAGACTATTCCCTCAGGCAACAGAAAATTGGCAACGCCACCATCCCAGGACTCTGGTTTACTTGCTTCAATTCCTCCCTGCCCTGTTCCTGCTGCTGCTCTCAGCTGCACACCCAGCAAGGCCCTCTGCTACCCGCTCGCCTGTTACCAACCTCACCTATTACTTGTTACTTTTAAGCTTTTCTTCTAAATAATAATAATAATAATAATAATAATAATAATAATAATAATATATTAATTATATTCCGCCCATCTGGCTGGGTTTCCCCGGCCACTCTGGGTGGCTTCCAACAGAATATTAAAAACACAGTAAAACATCAAACATTAAAAGCTTCCCTAAATAGGGCTGCCTTCAGATGTCTTCTACAAGTCAGATAGTTGTTTATTTCCTTGACATCTGATGGGAGGGCGTTCCGCAGGGTGGGTGCCACTACCAAGAAAGCCCTCTGTCTGGTTCCCTGCAACCTCACTTCTCACAGGAAGGGAACCGCCAGAAGGCCCCCAGAGCTGGACCTCAGAGTCTGGGCAGAACGATGAGGGTGGAGACGCTCCTTCAGGTATACTGGGCCGAGGCCGTTTAGGGCTTTCAAGATCAGCACCAACACTTTGAATTGTGTTCGGAAATGTACTGGGAGCCAATGTAGGTGTTTCAAAACTGGTGTTGTGTGGTCTCGGCGGCCGCTCCCAGTCACCAGTCTGGCTGCTGCGTTCTGGATTAGTTGCAGCTTCCGAGTCACCTTCAAAGGTAGCCCCACATAGAGTGAAAATGTTGAAAACACATTTCTACTTGTGGCAGTACAGGCACTCTCATCACCTGAGGAAGGACCCACTTGGCCCTTTGAGAGCCAGTGTGGTGTAGTGGTTAAGAGCGGTAGTCTTGCAATCTGGGGAACCGGGTTCGCGTCTCCGCTCCTCCACATGCAGCTGCTGGGTGACCTTGGGCCAGTCACACTTCTGTGAAGTCTCTCAGCCCCACTCACCTCACAGAGTGTTTGTTGTGGGGGAGGAAGGGAAAGGAGAATGTTAGCCGCTTTGAGACTCCTGAAGGGGAGTGAAAGGCGGGATATCAAATCCAAACTCTTCTTCTTCTTCTTCTTCTTTCTAAGAATAGGTAGGGAGGCGGAGGAGATGTATCATTATTGCCACTGCTGAACTGGCAGCAAAAGAGGGGAAAGTGGACAGGAGTTGGGGGAGGAGAGAGGAGAAGTGGGGGTGGCAGCTCAGGTGGTGCAATCTCTTGTGTGGGAAACCTGAGACCCAGGGGTCTTCTAGGCCTCTCTGTCCAGCCCAGGGTACATTCCCCAGGTCCGCCCCCCCCCCCATTGCCAGCCCTCTTCTGAGCTGTCCTTGAGTGTGCTAGTGTTATGTACTGAGTTGAATAGGATCCAAAAGGCAGCAGTCTGATTGGTCCTAGAACAATAGGATTCAGAATGCAGCAGTCTGATTGGTCCTAGAACAATAGGGTTCAGAATGCAAGCAGTCTGATTGGTCCTAGAACAATGCAGCAGTATGATTGGTCCGCAGGAGCCACCCAATCCAGCTCCAGGTGGAAATGAATCCGCAACCTGATTGGCCTACAGGAGAATCCCAGAATTAGCCAATCACGTGCGGCCCATTGTGTAAATAATGTATATAAAGCAGATATTTTGGGGGAACTTTCATTCGTCACTACTATGAGCTGAATAAAGAGCATGAAATCCACACTTGACTCTGAGTATATTTCAGCTAGTCTGGCTGGACTATGTCCTTGAACTGTCAGAATGTCTCTGGCTTCGCAGGTGGGAACATTGCATCTGTGTGCGTTTGCAGAAACCTCTGGCTTAAGTTTGTTAGAAGGTCGCCTTCCTTAGAGTGCCTACTTTCCTCTCTGGTCCTGCCCATGGCTCGACATGTGGCCTCTGGAAGGTTGCCCACAAGAGAACATGGACCTTGGGCTGAAAGAACACACCCAGCCCTAGCTCCCCAGTTTAAGAGGGACCGTACAAAATGAAAGGCTGGTTTGGAGAAGCAGGAAACCCGAGTAAATTCAGGAACATAATAGATTTTTAAAAATCCGACGCGATTGTGACTGTTCAGAGGACAATGACGGGAAATGCTCACTTCCCCATGTCTGAACAGCCAGTGCTGCTCCAGAGATAACATCACACAGTACTTTTATAACGGGGCATTCCGTGGTCACCAATCCTTACTGCAGGACCTCCAGAATGTGCCGTTGAGAAATACGAAAGCAGAAAATTTACTAGATCAGCATTAAGTTAGTATAAGGTAAAGGTAAAGGGACCCCTGACCATTAGGTCTAGTCGTGGCTGACTCTGGGGTTGTGGCGCTCATCTCACTTTATTGGCCGAGGGAGCTGGCGTACAGCTTCCGGGTCATGTGGCCAGCATGACTAAGCCGCTTCTGGCGAACCAGAGCAGCACACGAAAATGCCGTTTACCTTCCTGCCGGAGCGGTGATGGGGGATTCAAACCACCGACCTTCTGATTGGCAAGCCCTAGGCTCTGTGGTTTAACCCACAGCGCCACCCGCGTCCCTTCGCATAAGTTAGCATACTGATCTCGAAACATTGCCTGCTCACCTGGATGAGATCCAGTAGAACATCATCCTGTGCCTTTTGTTGTTGTGTAAATGCTGGCAGATGTAACGTTTATTGCTAGGGATGGATTGGGGGAACTTGGGGGAACTTTCTTTGGTTGTAAAGTGTTCAAATTACTTGCCCTCAGCAGTGTATTTGAGACACATCATGTAAATAAAATTGAGTCAGCTTTGGGCGTAGGCGGGTTGGGAAAGGGTGTGAATTTCTCCCCCCCCCCTTTGTTTTGTATTGCCAGAGAATTTGAGCAGTTCCCCCATCCCCACACCCGCACAGTAATCATCATCATCATCATTTGAAATAGTGGTGGTTTCCCCTTAAAACATCCTCCGTCTTATTTGGTAATATAAAAGCAAAATATGCAAATTAACCTCACCTGCAAACTTTCAGTTGTTTTACAGCTTTTGTTAGCTAACTCGTTTTTACTAGCCTGGCCAAATTGTAGCTTCAGAGGCTGGGATTCACGTAAGAAGCCCCACCAGGATTAGAGAAAGAATTGCAAATAAAACCACCAATATCATAATGCTGTTGCAAAAAGCTATCATGTGACTGTGTTTTGGAATAGTGTGTACAGTTTTGGCAGCCTGACCTCAAAAAATAATAATGGAGCAACTCCCCTGTGAAGAATGGTTGCAGTGTTTGAGATGCTGTGGAGAAAAGGGGAGTAAGAGGCGAAATTATTATTATTATTATTATTATTATTATTATTATTATTATTAATCCTGCCCTTCCCAGCTGGGCCCAGAGTGACTAACAACAATAAAAGTAACACAACATTCCAAAATCAATTCATTTTAAAATCAGTTCAAAATCAAATTAATGGCAACCATTGGGCTAGAGTTCTGCGAGGATTACCAAAGGAGGATTACCAATATAAGTTTATTAAATTATGAATAGCATGAAGAAAGTGGATGGGGGAAAATCTTTTCCCTTGGAATACTAAAACTCCTGGACATCCAGTGAAGCTGATTGGTGGAAGATTCAGGGCAGATACTCATTCACAGAGTGCATCATTTATCTATGGAGCGCCATCAACCAGGCCATCAACTTGGACGACTTGTAAAGAGGATTAGACAAATTCATGGATGAGGTGGCTATCAATGGCTATTAATCATGACGGCTGAGCTCTGTCACCACAGTCTGGAGGCAGCATTGCTTTGGAATACAGTCATACCTCGAGTTAAATGTGCTTCAGGTTGAGCATTTTCAGGTTACGCTCTGCGGCGACCCAGAAGTAATGGAGCACGTTACTTCCGGGTTTCGCTGCTTGCGCATGTGCAGACGCTCAAAATGACGTCGTGCACATGTGCAGAAGCGGCGAATCGCGACCCATGCACACGCAGATGTGCAGTGGTGGGTTGCGTTCGGGGCTCCAGAACGGATCTCGTTCTCATCCTGAGGTACCATTGTACCAGTTTCATAGGCGCCGACTCCATGGGGCTTGAGGGGGCCCGAGCCCCCTCAAAAATTCGTTTGGGGGGGCTCAGCCCCCCCAATAATCTCGGGCGGCGGTGGGCGCGTCCGCGGCTTTTATACGGCGCCCGTGCACCGCCGACGCTGTGGCTGCCCGAGCCCGAGCCTGAGCCTGAGCCCGACCCGGAGCCCGAGCCTGAGCCTGAGCCCGACCCCGACCCGGAGCCCGAGCCCGAGCCCGAGCCTGAGCCCGACCCCGACCCGGAGCCCGAGCCCGAGCCTGAGCCTGAGCCCGACCCCGACCCGGAGCCCGACCCCGAGCCCGAGCCTGAGCCCGACCCGGAGCCCGAGCCCGAGCCCGAGCCCAAGCCCAACCCCTTCAGTCAGTCAGTCAGTCAGGAAGGAAGGAGAAATGGGGAGGGAGACGAGGGAGGAAAATTGCGCGCAGGGTGAAGAAAGGAGAAGGGCGAACGAGACGAGCTTCCAACCCAAAAAAGGGCTGGAAGACTGGGAGGATGCAGGATCGGGAAAGAAAGCGACGCCTTCCCCGCCCGCGACGTCGCCCGCTTGTCATTGGCACCGCAGCGGCCCCCAGAGGGGCTGGGCACCGGCGCAGGGCCGCTCCGCAGCCGCGGAGGACAGCTGCGCGGCTAGCAAGGTGCGCCGCGTAGAGCGCGGCCCTTGTGTGGCCCGGTGGCCAGGCAAGCTCGGGCGGGGACCCCCATGCAAATCTAAGACAGGAGAAGAGGGCAGAGCAAAGGGGGTCCCTTCCCCAACCTCCGGCTCTGAGACTTCCCTGAGCCCCAGAAAAGCGAAAGGATTTTCTCTTCTTCTTTTTTATAAATATTTTATTAAGTTTTCAAATACAAAGTTAGAAACATACACTGAAGAAAAAAGTAAAAGAACAAGAAAAAGAAAAAAAGAAAAAGAAGAAAAGAAAACCAACCATTCAACACATTTTTTATATAACTAACTGGACTTCCTCGCATCTCCCTTACCCTGCATTCTTTATAATAAAGATATCAGCAAATTATTACCTTGTTTCGTACCTTATTTTGTACTTTTCAAATACTATACCTCTAAATTTAACATACTTTTCATCAGTTACTTATATCTTAAATTAAACATAGTATTACCTTAGATTTTGACCTTTTCTTACATAAAATATAATTTCCTGATTCCCAAATCTAATTGCTGAAGCTATAGTTTCCGAATCGTGTAAATTTTTAACATTCATACAACTTATATTGTTTTTGTAAATAGTCCTTAAATTTTTTCCAGTCCTCTTCCGTTGTTTCTTCTCCCAAATCTCGGATTCTGCCAGTCATTTCAGCCAGTTCCATGTAGTCCATCAATTGCGTCTGCCACTCTTCCAGTGTGGGCAAATCTTGTGTCTTCCAATATTTTGCGATAAGTATTCTTGCTGCTGTAGTTGCATACATAAAGAAAGTTCTATCCTTCTTTAACACTTTCTGGCCAACAATGCCCAAGAGGAAGGCCTCTGGTTTCTTGGGAAAGGTATACTTAAATACCTTTTTTAACTCATTATAGATCATTTCCCAGAAGGCCTTCACTTTTGGACAAGTCCACCAGAGGTGAAAGAATGTCCCTTCAGCCTCCTTACATTTCCAACATTTATTATCAGACAGGTGATATATTTTTGCAAGCTTGACTGGGGTCATGTACCACCTATAAATCATTTTCATAATATTTTCCTTCAAGGCATTACATGCCGTGAATTTCATTCCGGTGGTCCATAACCTTTCCCAGTCCTCAAACATGATGTTATACCCAATATCCTGAGCCCATTTTATCATGGCTGATTTGACTGTCTCATCCTGAGTGATTTTCTCTTCAACCTGCCCTCCATCCTCTTGCAGAAAACTCTTTGCTTGCCCTGCCCGTATCTCGTTTTTGCTTTTTAATTCCACACACGCACCCTTCGGACTTCGTGGCAATCGGGCGCGCGGGTGCGTTTCCTAAGAGAGTGAGGACCCCCGCCTCCTCCCCACCTGCTCCCTCGCCAGCCAGCCAGCCAGCCGCGCGCCCTAGCCGGAGAGCCCCGGCCGTCCCCGTCGCGCAATCGGCTGGATCTCCCTTCAGCAGGCCGTGCTCACAACTCGGCCCAGGGACCCCCAGCAGCGGATCTCCGGCTCAGCTGAAGAATCCGGCAACAAGCCCCCTCCTCCCCAATCGCTCCGCCGAAATACGCTCCAAAACCCCCCAGATAGGCCGCTGGCCGCCAAGTCTAGTGGCGCCCTGAGTGAGGGTCTCTCCCCAACACCGCCACCTCGAACTGCGTTCTCCCGGCTACCCGAGCGAACCAGCGGCAGGACCCCGGTATGGGCCCCCCCAATATTTTTTATAAGTCGGCGCCCCTGACCAGTTTCTAGAAATCACAGGAAGGGAGAGTGATTTTGTGCTCGAATCCTGCTTGCGGGTTTCCCACAGGTATCTGCCTGGCCGCTGTGAGAACAGGATGCTGGGCTACACGCACCACTGGCCTGATCCAGCAGGGCTATCTTATGTTCTTATGCCCTGCACAAGGACTGCTGCTTACACAATGGTTCTTCTCCACTTCCTTCCCCTGGGCCCCCTTACAAGTGGCTCTGGCAGAACCCCCAGAATAGTGCAAAGTGGGAGTGCCATATCACTGTCATACAAAAAAGTGTCCAGAGTGAGGAATTAACTATTAATTGCCAAAAGTATACTTAGGGAAGGGACGCGGGTGGCACTGTGGGTTAAACCACAGAGCCTAGGACTTGCTGATCAGAAGGTCGGTGGTTTGAATCCCCGCGATGGGGTGAGCTCCCGTTGCTCGGTTCCTGCTCCTGCCAACCTAGCAGTTTGAAAGCACATCAAAGTACAAGCACCGTATTTTTCGCTCTATAAGACGCACCAGACCATAAGACGCACCTAGTTTTTGGAGGAGGAAAACAAGAAAAAAAAATTCTGAATCCCAGAAGCCAGAACAGCAAGAGGGATCGCTGCGCAGCGAAAGCAGCAATCCCTCTTGCTGTTCTGGCTTCTGGGATAGCTGCACAGCCTGCATTCGCTTCATAAGACGCACACACATTTCCCCTTACTTTTTAGGAGGGAAAAAGTGAGTCTTATAGAGCAAAAAATACGGTAGATAAATAGGTACCGCTCCAGCAGGAAGGTAAACGGTATTTCTGTGTGCTGCTCTGGTTTCGCCATGCTGGCCACATAACCTGGAAAAACTGTCTGTGGAAGCAGACATATGCCGGCTCCCTCGGCCTGTGAAGCAAGATGAGTGTCACAACCCCAGAGTCGTTTGCGAATGGACTTAATTGTCAGGGGTCCCTTTACCTTTACCTTTATACTTAGGGAAAGGCATGCCCATCAGTCACACTTAGTTACTCCTAGGTGAGCACCTGATGAGGCAGTTATCTATCTCCCCGACCTGAACTGTGTGCAAGCAGGTGAAGGCTATGCCTGCATGAAACCTGTTTCTGCTCCTCCATCTTCCATCCACTCTTGGTCCTGGGAGACAGTGGAGGAGGAGAGTGGGGGGCTGAAGGAGAAGGTGTGGAAGCCCTTGACTCAACACCAGCCTGACCTATGTCTCCCTCCTCTGCACCTGTTCTTCACTCTCCAATCCTGCAGCTTCTCTTTTCAGCAGGTGCTGAAAAGAATACAGTGAAGGTGCCAGCCTGGTGTCAAGAGGTGGGGAGTTCCAAAGTGTTGGTGCTGCCACACTAAATGATCGCATTCTTACAGATGTGGTGCGGGTATTCTGCAGCACATGCAAAACTGCCAATTCTGCTGATCAAAGCAGTAACTAAGTAGCTTGGGCTCTCCGCCAGTGCCGAATTTATGTTTAAGCTAAACAAGCTATAGTTTAGGGCCCCCTTGGATGTACTTTTCAAAAATATAAGATTAAATAAATAAATAAATAAATAAATAAATAAATAAAACCTACATGCAGCAGCAGTGTTTTGTGTTGTGTAGGCTCCTATGATGTAAGTAATGGGCCCCGCCTGCTAGCCTGCTCCCTAAAATATCCCTGGTTTGCTCATTTCTATATATAGGGTGCCTACATTCTGCATGGACTGGTTGCACAGCAACATGTGCAAATGGCTTTATATACCTATCAGGTCCATAAATTACCATTTAGCATATATTCAGCACACAAAAACAGCGACAATTTGTTGTTGACAAAGGACAGCTGGACATATAAAGGGCCCCATTACCTTCAGTAGCTTAGGGCCTCATCAAACCTAAATCTGGCCCTGCTCTCCGCCATCAGAAGTTACTTGTTACCACCCAAAGGAAGACTTGGGAACTCAGTTCTGCCTCTCTTGGGACTAAGTAATGCTTGAACTCTATGCCTCCCCACAAACAAAAACAAAAAACCCCAGGGGTCAATCTATCTCCCCACCCTCCACTTTAAATACTTTCCCCAGAAATCTCTCTCTACAAAACCAGGATAGCCTATCAGTGAACTTTGCCACCAGAACCGGGAAAGTATCTGTGATAGCTTTCTTCCTTACAAGGAAGAGAAGCGGAACCCCAATTGGGAACATGTGCAGAATAGCACAATGCAGATATTAATAATTTGTGCTGTGCTGTGCTTCCTTGCCAGCCAGTTGTGCTGTCGCTTCTAAGGCAACCCAGTACGTGCCCTTGTGAGTGGGAGCCACACAGCCATTGACCCAGCTTCCTCTTCCTTGGAAAAGGCCTTAGAACATGTTGGGTCATTGGTTCATCTAGTTCGGCGCTACTGAAACTGGTAAGTGACTCCCCAGTTTCAGGTGGATCTTGTCCAGCACTCTGGATCCCTTCCAACTCTGCAACCCTACGATTCTAAGAAATGTGAGCAATTGAACCTTGGGACCATTGGCATGCAAGCCAGGCCCTCTGCCACTAATCTCCAGCTCTTTATCGGGAAGGATTCTTACACAAAGACACAGCACAAATCCTTGCGGCAACCTCCTTTAGAAATCCTTGGACTCTTGTGACAACCTGTGAGAGCCACTGCGGTGTGGTGATTAGTGTCAGACTACGACCGGGCAGACCAGGGTTCAAATCCCCCACTTGGCCATGAAGCTCACTGGACCAGTTCAACCTTGGACCAGTTACTCAGCCTAGTCTACCTCACAGGGTTGTTGTGAGGATGAAATGGGAACTATGTAATCCTCCTTGGACTCCTTGCAGGACAAGTGGGATACAAATGTAATTAATAATAGGAGTAGGGTAGTAATTAGCATTCCAAACGAGGTCTCTTCCTACAACCAGGGGCAGAGGAGCATTCCCCACTCTTGGTGGGTATGCAGAATAGGGCCTTCTTGGTGGCTGCTTCCAGGCTTTGGAACTTCCTCCCTGGAGAAGCCAGACTGCCTCCCTCCTTGTCCTTTTGTTGGCAGTTGAAGACTTAATTGTTCCAACAGGTTTGGGGGAACTGACTGCTTTTAATGAAAGGGTTGGTGCTGTTCTGTTTGTTATCTGTATGTTTTAATTGACCACACACACACACATGCGGTTTACTGGATTGTGTTTAATGGATTTTAAATGGACTCTCCAATATTTTAAACTGTTCCTATTTTATCTGGAGGCCACTTTGAGTCTCCGTCAGGGAACAATGTGGGTTATAAATAAATACAATAATACAATTGCCTACTAATTTCCTTATTTGCAGTTTATTTTTTTTTATAAAATTTTTATTGATTTTACAAAGTTTTTTAAGAAAAACAAACAAACACTTAAAAAGACAAACATACACGTATAGTTTCAAACATATTTTCATAAACCTCTTTTCTTTGACTTCCCCATACCCCCCCTCTCTGCATCCCAATGTCCATAATTCTACAAACAACTCCCAATTATTACTTTCCAATCTCTGTCATCTTAGTCCTCTTTTGTATTCTAACCTTATATCCCTGTACCCCTTTGTTTCTGAAATCCACAACATTTTAACATTCATTAAGTTTATAGTAGTCCTTAAGATAACTTTTAAATTTTCTCCATTCTTCTTCCACCGTCTCTTTTCGTTGGTCACGGATTCTGCCTGTCATCTCGGCCAATGTCATATAGTCCATCACTTTCATCTGCCATTCTTCCAGAGTGGGTAAATCTTGTGTCTTCCAATACTTTGCGATGAGTATTCTTGCTGCTGTTGTAGCGTACAAGAAAAAAGTTCTATCCTTCTTTGTCACCAATTGGCCGACCATGCCCAAGAGAAAGGCCTCTGGTTTTTTAGGAAAGGTACATTTAAGTACCTTTTTCATTTCATTATAGATCGTTTCCCAGAAGGCCTTAATCTTCGGGCATGTCCACCAAAGGTGGTAGAAGGTACCTTCAGTCTCTTTACACTTCCAACATTTGTTATCGGGCAAATGATAAATTTTTGCCAGCTTGACTGGGGTCATGTACCACCTATAAACCATTTTCATAATGTTTTCCTTTAAGGCATTACATGCCGTAAACTTAATGCCGGTGTTCCATAACCATTCCCAGTCAGCTGTCATAATGTTGTGTCCAACATCCTGTGCCCACTTAATCATAGCCGATTTAACTGTTTCATCCTGTGTATTCCATTTCAGCAACAAGTTATACATTCTAGATAAATTCTTAGTATTGGGTTCTAACAGTTCGGTTTCTAATTTTGATTTTTCCACCTGGAAACCGATTTTCCTGTCCTGTTTGAAAAATTCCACTATTTGGCGATATTGAAACCAATTTTGTACTTTATGTTTCAATTTCTCATGACTTTGTAGTTTGAACTTATCTCCATCCTGTTCTAAAATTTCCCAATACTTCGGCCATCCGACCTCCATATTGAGTTTCTTCACTGCTTTAGCCTCCACTGGTGACACCCATCTAGGGGTTTTATTTTCCAATAGATCTTTATATCTTATCCAAACATTAAACAATGCTTTTCTGACAATGTGATTTTTAAAGGCACTGTTAACTTTGTCATACCAAAGATATGCATGCCAACCAAAAGCATTATTAAAACCTTCCAGATCCAAAATATCCGTGTTCTCGAGGAGCATCCATTCTTTCAGCCAGCAAAAAGCTGCTGCCTCATAGTACAATTTTAAGTCCGGCAGGGCAAAACCCCCTCTTTCTTTAGCATCTGTCAATATTTTAAATTTAATTCTGGGCTTTTTGCCCTGCCAGACAAATTTCGAGATATCTTTCTGCCACCTCTTAAAACATTCCATCTTGTCAAGTATCTGCAAGGTCTGAAACAGAAATAACATTCTAGGCAATACATTCATTTTGATCACTGCGATTCGGCCTAACATTGACAATTTCAAATTTGACCATATTTCTAGATCTTTTTTAATTTCTGACCAACATTTTTCATAGTTGTCCTTATACAAATTCACATTTTTAGATGTTAAGTAAACCCCTAGGTATTTCACCTTCTTGACCACTATCAAACCTGTCTCCTCTTGAAATTTCTCCTTTTCCATATCTGTTAAGTTTTTCCCTAAAACTTTAGTTTTTTGTTATTTGCAGTTTATTGCTTTTAAAGAAACATTGTATCCTGCTTTTCCTCAGGTACCTTAAAAAAAAAAAGGATGACTAAAAGCATCAATAAGCCAATAGAACAAAATAAATTAGATGAGGCCAAACAGCAGGGAAAGAGGGACACATTCTGCATCAGAACAGCAGAGAAGGTGAAGCAGCAGTCAGGTGCTCAGCAACCTCTTGGAAGAGCCACACTTTAGCCACATGGCAAAATACAGCTAAGGATGGGGCCACAGGAGGCAGGGGAATGGTCTACAAGGTTGCCACAAGTGAAAAGATCCTGCCCAGTTTCTCTGGTTTGTAGATATGGCCATGTGTCCAAGAAAGATTCGCAACCCTTGCTTTGTTGTTGTTTAGTCGTTTAGTTGTGTCCGACTCTTCATGACTCCCTGGACTAGAGCACGCCAGGCACTCCTGTCTTCCACTGCCTCCTGCAGTTTGGTCAAACTCATGCTGGTAGCTTCGAGAACACTGTCCAACCATCTCGTCCTCTGTCGTCCCCTTCTCCTTGCGCCCTCCATCTTTCCCAACATCAGGGTCTTTTCCAGGGAGTCTTCTCTTCTCCTGAGGTGGCCAAAGTATTGGAGCCTCAGCTACACGATCTGTCCTTCCAGTGAGCACTCAGGGCTGATTTCCTTCAGAATGGAGAGGTTTGATCTTCTTGCAGTCCATGGGACTCTCAAAAGTCTCCTCCAGCACCATAATTCAAAAGCATCAATTCTTCGGCGATCAGCCTTCTTTATGGTCCATCCATACACCACTACTGGGAAAACTATAGCTGTAACTATACAGACCTTTGTCAGCAAGGTGCTATCTAGGTTTGACAACCCTTGCTTTAGAGCTTTTAAAAATGAGGAACAGCCCCTTGACTTGAGCCTGCAAATGAATACTATAACCTGTCTTTTGTTTTGGAAGGGATAACTTGTCCCAGTTTCCAAAGCTGAATCAGACTATGACTGGTCTCACTGCTGCGGTTGTGCTTGCCTGCTAGAGGTTAGGCTCTCCAGAAGAAAGCTGTGTCACTTTGATGGTCATGGAAAGGAGGAGCGGAATGGCAGTTGCCAGGTGACTTTAGCAGTAATACTTCTAGGACTTGCCTCCAAAGCTGCTTGAGAGCTAGGTGGCATATGATGATCTCCAGGGGGCTTAATCTTAGGTTTGGTTTGCATTCATCTGTATCAGGAGACAATGGAAGAGTGCGCCTTTGGGGTGAAGTCAAACTGTTGGAGAGTTACAGTGCCTGCTGTGGCTGTAGAGAGAAATGCAAGGGAGAGATGTTTTGCTGGGCAGCTGAAGATGTCTGCAACATGGCCTTTCTTCTCTCTGCGCTCCTCCCAGCGGTCATTCCTTCTCTGGTCACTGCTATGGATATGTGACCTAACTGGTTGTCTCCAGGCTCCACAGTTATCTTATGGTTATTGTTTTCATAATAATAATCAGGGTTTTTTCCCCAGCCGTAACTCAGTTCCAGCACCTCTCAGGTGGGTGCCATTGCCATTGTAAGAGAACAAGGGAGGCGTTCATGGGGAGTTCTGGCACCACTTTTACTAGAAAAATAGCACTATAATAACGTTCTTTTACATACTGCCTGTCATCTCTTCTGATAAAGAGCTGCACATTGCAACAGGGACTTGTCAGGTGTAGGAAGTTCTTTAAAAATGAAAGAGGCACAATAGCAAGTTTTGGGATTCACCCAAACTCTTTTTCATTTAAACCTCTGCTGCATTCTTCCTTTTCCTTGTGAGTCACTCTCAAATTAGCCCTACCTCACAGAATTGTAAAGAACTCTAATCCCTTTGTAAGGTGGGTATTGCAAAATGGGAATGACACACAGTAGAAAGCTGTTCAGCACGCTATACAAAGCCCCTTATAATGAGCTCTCTGGTGTATAGGGGAGTGGTCTTTCACAGCCGTTCCCTAGAACTGTGCAACCTAGAAAGGTCAGGATCTGAACCTAGCTAGGCCTTATGCAAGCCGACCACCAAGTCAAACCATTGGCCTGCTAGTCCTCCGACTGGCTTTATTTCTTACAGCTCACGGGCAGAAGAGTCTCTTTGACCCTTGCTACTTTAGAGCCATTTAATTGGAGATGGTGGAGTTCAACCTGGGACATGCACTGTATGCAAAGCATTTGATTTGCACTAAGGTACGAGGCCTTTGCAGCATAATGAGGTCACCGCAGAAATTAAGGGTGCAGCTTTTGAAATTAGTCAGTTCCCGGCAGTTTGGTTCATTTGTATATTTCCCAGCAAGACTCGGTGAATTTATTATTTCGCCTGTTCTTGTCCCACTTGGGTCAACAGGGATGCAGAAGAGGAAGACAAAGACTTCTAGTTCTCCATCACAGTCATTAAGCTTGGGAGTTTCCATGCCAGAATCTTTGTTTTTGTCCATGCACAAACCTCAGAAGACCAAAAGATGTGTGTGAAAGTCCTCCCTGAGGGACTTGGCTGGGGAAATTCAGCTGTCAGTCCTGCCACAAAGCAGAACTGCTCCAATATTTCTCTGCCCGACTACGCCTTCCCAGTAAAACATATTGCACCAAGACATGTCTACCTGATCAGAAGTCACGTATAGGCCAGGCCTACCAGGAACTTAACTGAATTCTGGTATTTGACCCGCAGAATCATACTATGTCAACACATTGGATTCTATCTTCAGAAAAAATAAATGTATGCAAATCTTTTTATAAATTTCATGATCCAAAGCTAAAAGGAGAGCTAGGTAGAATGCCATCCATAATCCCCAGTAAACGGAAATTTATTGTAAGACATATTCCAGCCATCCTCACACTTAAACTAATGTTTAAAAGGGGACAGAATGCACTACTAGAAGGTTTGGGAGTGTCCTTTCCTCTTAATTATTATTATTGTTAGTTAAATTTACCGTATTTTTCACTCTATAACACGCACCCGATCATAACACGCACATAGTTTTTAGAGGAGGAAAACAAGAAAAAAATATTCTAAACGAAACAGTGGATGTATGATTTTTGTGGTTCATGCTGTGGCCACAGACGTGTGATCTGATGGTGAGTTTGGGGTAGCCCAATGCAAAAATCCTGAGGATCCATGTGGATCCGTGCTTTGTAACCACGTTTTAAGTGGGGAAGGAAGGAAAAGCACTCAAGGGACAAGGAACATGTGTGGGGTGTGTGGAGTAGGATGCTGTTAATAATGCAAAAGAGGGGTATAATAGGAGAAGGCTCCTCTCCTCTCCCGCTTTGCTCCTTTAAAGCAAGCAGGCTCTGCTTCTCTCCCTCCTCCCCTGCTCGCTGAAAAACTTTGCTGCTATTTAGCCAGCTGAGTGGGGAGGAGAGAGGGCCAGAGAGCCTGCTTGCTTTAAAGGAGCCAACCGGACAGGAGCTGCTTACACTCGTGTAAGCGGCTCCTCTCCTCTCCCGCTTTGCTCCTTTAAAGCAAGCATGCTCTCTGTCCCTCTCTCCTCCTTACTCAGCGGCTCTTCTCCCGCTGTGCTGTTTCAAAGCGAGCCATGGAGGAGGGAAGGAAGGGGAACCATGGATCCTCTGCTCACGACTGCAGCAGATCCCCCCCACCATCCGTAGGCATTCACTCCATAACACGCACAGACATTTCCCCTTACTTTCTAGGAGGAAAAAAGTGAGTGTTATGGTGCAAAAAATACGGTATATACCACCCTTCATCAAAAGACCACAGGGCTGCTTACAAGTAAGCATGTAATTTAATTCTGGACTGGTGAGATGTTGGCAGAAAAACAGGCTAGCACCATATGCAAGCCTTAGCCAAGTTACACTTTTCTACAGAAAACTAAACTCTGCTGAAGCTGCATAATTCAGGAGTTTCTTATGCCAATTAATTGAAAACCTGATAAAACACAGGCAGATATGTCTTCTTAAGAGGCTACGGTCAAAGCCTCATGAAAATTGATAAGGGATAAGCCCATCTTTCAGTTTCATCCACCCAGTAACTCAACTCATCCTCCAGGGAAAGTCTTCAAACTCATCACAGACTCATGACATAATTCTATAATTTATTTTAAACTGCTGCTATGTAGAAGAGTTAACTGCTTTTATAAATGCTTCCACATTGATATATTACGGGGTCTTCCCTTAGAACAAAGCCCTTTTGAATCCTCAGGGGGAATTCCTGAGGGAATATTTGTCTGTTTGTCTGTTGGACTGTGGCTTTCTGAGGAGTATTGCCCTTGGAAATGCCCCTCTGACCCTTTCAGGACTTGTGGGGAGAAAGAAAGAGAGTTGGATCTCTAAAGGGAGGCAATTTAATCCTTATATTCTGGCACCTTCAGGGAGAAAAAGAGCGGGAAACTCCTCAGCTGGAGGGCAACTGCCATGTCTCTGCCCACACGATTGCTCACATCCTTGTCTGTTCTGAGGAGAAACGTGTCTCACTTTTCTCTGCAGAAATAAACATGGCACTCCAGAGGAGATCCCACAGAAGTGCCACTTCAAGGAGATTCCTCACCAAACATCTCACGCCTTTCTGAGGGGGGCAATAAGCAACACAGATCACTTAAAGCAGGCATGTCCAAAGTCCATTCTGGGGGCCGGTTTTTCTGGCAGTTGATTTATTGGGGTCAAATCCTAAAAAAATCTCAACCATTTTGAGGTAAAATTGCAAAAAAAGCTCAACAACTTCAAACCTAAAAAAACCACAACTTTGGTCAGCCCTCACGCATGTTCACTTCATCAATTTGAAAAAAGTTTGGGCACCCCTGACTTAAAGGCTGACAAGTTGTGAAGGAATCTCCTTGTAACTCCTGGACACAGAGAGAACACACTGGAAATCCATATAGCTGCAATACAACATATACCATGTGGCCTTTCCTCTGTGGTTATTCCACATAAATCCATAGTCCCCCTCCTTGAACCTGTCCCCCTGGTGTTTTTTTTTGGGGGGGGGGGAACAAAGAGGACAGCAATACTTTGTCAGTGCATTCTGACTTTATATTACCGGTAATCCTCCATGATTATCCTTCATGCATAATCTCCCAGTGGGCTCCCTTTGCCCTGGCAGAGAAACTCTGAGCAAAACCCCCTAACATCAGCCATCAAGGCAAGAACAAAGCAAAACAAGACCACTCAGACGTCTTGGAAAGAGTCCACTCAGCCTTCCAAAACATTACTGATGTTTTGCGGGAAAAACACTGTAGGTGGCTAGGTGGGAGCAAAAGGGGGAAACTTTTAGATGTGTAGCCAGGGATTATGATGTGAGCTCAGGCGCCACAGGCTGTTTGTCAGCTGCAAAATCCATCTGGCCTTTGCCAGAGAGCCAGGAAAAAACTTAAGGTGAAAGTCTGCCTTGAGAAAGAGCAGATTTCAACTGCCCCTCTGTAAGCTCATAGCAGAAGCAGTCCGAACGGCCTTATTAGTTGGTTCCTCATAAACTGGAAGATACTTTATTTACTCGAATGTAATGCGCACCTGTTTTGGCCAAATTATGTCATGAAAATTAGGGTGTGTATTAGATTTGATAGCATGTTAGTTTCGATTGTTGAAAAACACCGCTGACATAGCAAATACTTTTTGGGTTTCAAAGTTTTGAAAACCGAGGCGCGCATTAGATTCGCATAAATACGGAAACTCCTGGAGGAAATTAAAAGAAGAGAATCCACAGAGCTTGAAGGCAATCTGTGAGAGCTCTGGTGCCTTTTGGATCTCAGTTTCCTTTTGCCTTGTGCATAGAAAATCTCCCCCTGTCAGACTTAAATGAATGAGGAGGAAATAACCTTCTGGGAAATGAAGCTTCCAAGCTAGAATAGAAACTTAGGAAAATCACCTTCTCCCAGGAAGGAGACTGGCACATTAGAAAGTGTTTCTCACACAACAGTGAGAGGGGAAAGAGGCGATCCCGCGGGGTTATTAGCGTGGAACTTGCCAAAATAAATGGAGCAGAGAAGGCAAGATCACTCTTGACTCGAGCAAAACTCTAGACACCAGCGGTGGTGTTACATGATGCTCCTGCTGAGCCAATTTATTGGTAAGATTCAGTACAAACCCTCCATTGCTCAAACAGTCCCTCCTTGAAGCTCTTGCCGCAGAGCAGGGGAGATCAGGCATGCTGGACCCACCAGTGCAAAATGGGGCAGAAGGAAAACACTAGTATTATGTGCCATGGGCCTCACTGGCCGAGCAAAAAACAGCATTTCTCATGGGCGTAGCCAGGATTTTTGTTGGGAAGGGGGACAGGCTTTCGTTAGGGGGCAGAACATCAGATTTGTATTGATTTTGATTGATTTGAGGGGCAACTGCCCCTGTAGCCTTATGAGGCTTTGCCCTCGGGTGGGAAAAAGTATTGCACCCGGGAAAGGGAGATGGGAGTCAAAACAGACACTCAAGGAATAGTTTCGGAGAAAAAGCTTTATTTCTACCATCCGGCTGGTTGAAGGAGCAAGTGTGATGATTCACAAGCAAGCACGGGTTCACAGTCATTTGCACAGAGCATATATTCCCCTTCCAGTTCCCTCCCCTTTCTCCTCCTCCTCTGGAGTCCTGCCCCATGTTGAGTTTCCTGAGCATGAACAGAAAGCTCCTGTCTTTGGGAAAGGGGGGTGAGAAGCCAAGGGGGGTCGCCGAGCCTTGCATTCAGCGTGTCCAAGATATGTTTCTTTTCTCTTGCTCTATTGGCACAGTTCCCGGAAAGAAAGTTGCAATCTGGTTAGCAAGGCCAACTAGCCTGGGAAACATACCGTTTCGCTACAGCAGAGCAAGATAGCAAGATGCTTAGCTACCGTATTTTTTGCACCATAACACTCACTTTTTTCCTCCTAGAAAGTAAGGGGAAATGTCTGTGCGTGTTATGGAGCGAATGCCTACGGATGGCGGGGGGGGGGGGATCTGCTGCAGTCGTGAGCAGAGGATCCATGGTTCCCCTTCCTTTCCTCCTCCGTGGCTCACTTTGAAACAGCAAAGAGGGAGAAGAGCCGCTGAGTGGGGAGGAGAGAGGGACAGAGAGCCTGCTTGCTTTAAAGGAGCAAAGCGGGAGAGGAGCCGCTTACACGAGTGGAAGCAGCTCCTGTCCGGTTGGTTCCTTTAAAGCAAGCAGGCTCTCTGTCCCTCTCTCCTCACCACTCAGCTCGCTAAATAGCAGCAAAGTTTTTCAGCTTGCTAAGCCGGGGATGAGCAGGGAGGAGGGAGAAAAGCAGAGCCTGCTTGCTTTAAAGGAGCAAAGTGGGAGAGGAGAGGAGCCTTCTCCCCTTATGCCCCTCTTCTGCATTATTAGCAGCATCCTTCTCCTTGTCCCTTGAGTGCTTTTCCTTCCCTCCTCACTTAAAACGTGGTTACAAAGCACGGATCCACATGGATCCTCAGGATTTTTGCACTGGGTCACCCCAAATTCACCATCAGATCACATAACATGTCCATGGCTACATCTTGCACCAAAAAATCACACACCCACTGTTGCCTGGGGCCACAGTGGTGCAAAAACGTGGTTACAAAGCATGGATCCACATGGATCCTCAGGATTTTTGCATTGGGCTACCCCAAACTCACTGTCAGATCACATGTCTGTGGCCGCAGCATGAACCACAAAAATCATACATCCACTGTTTCGTTTTTAATATTTTTTTCTTGTTTTCCTCCTCTAAAAACTACATGCGTGTTATGGCCGGGTGTGTGTTATAGAGCGAAAAATACGGTAAATGCTTTTTAGCCTTAGAGAAAATAATTTGAAAAGTGCAATTTGAAAAGTGCTTGAAGCTTTGAGGCCTGGGGGGGGGTGACTTCGGGCCTCGGTGGGGCACCTGTCCTCACCTCCTTCACCCCCATGCCCCCCCCCGGCTATGCCCACGACCTTCCTGTTTAGCAAGTGTATTGACTGGACCTGACAAAGCTCCACACCTCAACTGTGACTTTCAAAGACACCCTGAAGAAAGAGAAGCTGCAAGCATTCAAATAGCCTCCTAGAAAAAGGACAAACACACAGAGAGAGGCAGGCAGGAAGAAAAACATGGCGGCATATAATGTGTGTGGGAAAATTCAAAACGCAGAGTCAGAATGGTCAGACCCACAAATAAGAGAATGTGAGGGGTCACAAAAGACAAGCCTCTAAAGAGAGCTAGATGAACTCATCCTGCTCCTAACCATAGGCAGGGAACCTAGCAAGTTTCCCTTCAAGGCTGCCATCTTGGTGAGAGCAACGATGATGGACGAAGAAGCCATGAAGTTAAAATGGAGCTTGCACAGTGAAAAAGAGCGGGAAACAGCAGGAACTCCCTTCTGTCAGGACTTCTCTCAACCGCCACTTGCTTGCATTCTTAGTGGGTTAGGTAACGTAAGAAGCGCTGAGCACTAATTGAAACCACCTCTGAAATGGAAAGGGAAGGGGAGATAAGGGCCATGGGAGATAAGTGCCCAAGCGCCAGTTTCTGTGTAAAACGAAAGGCTGGTGCCATTTGAGGATGGGCAATAAATAAAACGGCGCTCCTGGACACATGGGCGTCCCATGAAGCAGAGTGTTGGAAGGTTCGGGACAGAGAAGAGAAAGCACTTCATCATGTGGCGCATAGTTAAATTATGGAACTCCCTCCCATGGAACTTGGATGGCTTTACAAGAGGATTAGACAAATTTATGGAGGGTGCTGCTATCGATGGCTACCAGCCATGATGGTCCTGTTCTGCCTCCATGGTTAGATGTAGCAACGCATCTGAATACCAGAAGACTAAAGAAGATGAGAGTGCTTTTGTGCACATACCCTCCAACATTTAGCCTATGAAAATAGGGATGTCCTATTCCATTATGAATGTTTTATGTAGTTTTTATGCAGTTTTATGTAGTTTTTCAATTTCATTGTTCTGCAAGGGACAATGACAATAAAGATATTGTAATCGTAATCGTGATTATGATTATTATTTTATTATTTATACCCCACCCATCTGACTGGGTTGTCCCAGGCACTCTGGGTGGCTTCCAACACATATATAATCATAATAAAACATTAAGAAACTTCCCTCTACAGGGCTGCCTTCAGATATCTTCTAACGGTTGTACAGTTACTAATCTCCTTGTTCTCTGAGACATGGAGGAGAGGAAAAAGGAAAACTGGGACATTCTGGGATCAAATCAGAAACTAGGGTGGCCTCTGTAAATCCAGGACTGTCCCTGGAAAATAGGGACACTTGGAGGGTCTGCAGGCATTGGCTGGTCTCTGTAAGAACAGGATGCTGGATTAGATGGGCCTGATCCACCAGGGCTCTTCTGAGTGTTTCTATCCCAAACACGCAGGATATATAGATGGATGAAGAAGGCAAAGGAATCCAAGGAAATTTGGGGCTGAGGAAAACTAGCATGAGAGGAACACAAGCACCAAATCATCCCCAACCACAGGCAGGGTTGATCTAGTGAGAGGGATCAGTTCTCCTCCTGGAGAGGTGGCCAAAGACTTTAGTGGACCTCTGCCTCTTCCTTCCTCGTGTCATCCTCATGGGGAATATCACCCATCACCAAAACTTTCTGACAGTAAGAGCTGTTTGGTAGTGGAACGGTCTCCTTTGGGAGGTTGTGGACCTCCCTTCCTTGGAGGTTTTTAAGCAGAGGTTGGATGGCCATTTGCCACGGCTGCTTTCGCTGAGATTCCTGCATTTGCAGGGGTTGGACTAGATGACCCTTGGGACCCCTTCCAGCTCTACAATTCTATGATTCTATGATCTTCAGGTAAAGGACAAACCACAGGCCACAGGCATGCACCCCTGAATATCAGGTTTTCACTTTTAAAATATGAGCAGAAAGACTGCACCTACACTGGAAACCCTGAGGATGGAAATTCATGGGAAATTGTTTTTCAGGATTATGTGGGGGTTTTTAAGTACATGTGCCCTTGCAACTCGGAATTTAATCAGGCTGAGAGAAACAAGGTTAGCTATGCCAAGCCTCTGACCTTTCCCAGTTGCAGACAGCCTCTGACACAGTATTTAGATTTAATTGAGCAGAACCTTAGGGCTGGAATTGCTGGAACCAAACAATATTCCTGGTTTTCTGGAAATCCACCACAAACGCAAAAAAGGCTTTCTGGTTGATCTGGGGAACTGATTTCGGCTGAGTGGCCAAAATTTCTGTGACAAATCTACCCTCATGCTACAGAGGGAAACTGTGGATTTAGTGCGCTCCGGTTTTTTTAACAGAGAAATCTGGGTATGTATCCTTAGATGACCCATGGTGATTTTCAGAAGATTTTTTTTTTTTTTTGGCTGAGCCTCACAGTTGTGATGGATGCATTTACTTCCTCTGCAAATTACAAAGAAGAGGGTAAGTTTGTGAGGAGAGAGTAGCTGCAGTAGCAGCATAGGTGCGAAAAGTAGAGAAAGTGAAGCATTTCCTCAATGTGGGAGACGCAGCAGGAAGCAAGAGGGAACTCTTTCTGGCTTAAAACCCAGGGACAACCAAGAAAGTAAACTCCTTTCAAGAACAGGTATATTCAGGCAGAAGGAGAAGAGGGAAGAACTTTGCCCAGTGTTGTCACTGAGAGTTCAGTGGTGAGAAGACTTTCAACCCTCACCTTGGGTAGATTCAAAAGCAAGCAGGGCTCTGCACCTTGTGGAATTTGTTTCATCTGGAATAACTTCTGGATTTGGAGAGCTTGCCATTCTCCAATTCTCTGAGGGCAAATAGCCCAAATGTTTTGATTTTACATAACAGCTTTCCTTTCTTGCCAGTCCTATATCTGGTCTAAAAATGCATGAATTCTTCAGGCTTCTGACTGGTCCTCCATTTACAGTAAATTAATGAAAAGAAAGGTCTATGTCAAGGAAGAAGGATAAAGTGCCCACGCTTCGATTGGAACACACTCTTTATTTGCATGCAAAAATCCCCTACAGTTTTTTTAAAACCCTGAAAAGGCAGAGAAACCTTTTCGCATGAAGCTGTGGTCTAAACCGCTGAGCCTAGGGCTTGCCGATCAGAAGGTCAGCAGTTTGAATCCCCACAACAGGGTGAGCTCCCGTTGCACAGTCCCTGCTCCTGCCAACCTAGCAGTTCGAAAGCATGTCAAAGTGCAAGTAGATAAATAGGTACCGCTCCGGTGGGAAGGTAAACGGCATTTCTGTGTGCTGCTCTGGTTTCGCCAGAAGCGGCTTAGTTATGGTGGCCACATGACCCGGAAAAACTGTCTGCAGAAGCGGACAAACGCCGTCTCCCTCGGCCAGTAAAGCGAGATGAGCGCTGCAACCCCAGAGTCGTTCGCGACTGGACTTAACTGTCAGGGGTCCTTTACCTTTACCTTTAAAGCCCACATGCTTGAATTTATCTAAGTGTAGGTCCATTTCCAATATTTGCTTTGGCTTCTGGGCAACAGGGCTACAGCTTTCCCCCGGAACAGTGTTGATAGGCAGCTGCTTAGGAGAGGTTAGCCCAGAAACTATCACCCTTCTCCATTTTGTTCTTTCTCCAAGGCTAGGCCTTAATGTTGCCATCAGGCCCTGACACCCTCTTACCCGACCAACTCTGCCCTGCCACAAAGTTCCCTACCCACCTTCAGGGGATGGTGCACAGCTAGAAGATTCATGCCCAGTGCCCACATGCTTCTTGTTTCAATGGCTGCTTTCCCATCTTGCAAGGGAGCAGTGGCTCTGCAGGCATGCTCTGTCATCCTCCACAACACGGCGTCCCTCAGACTCCCACAGAGGTGGGGCAGAATGAAGTCCTTGCCCAAAAGAGCGCCTCTCTTGAAAAAGAAACCAACTGCTGAAGTTCAAGGTCAAGCGGTGTCGCAACAGCTGGGATTCCAGAAGTTGGCCAGCAGCCTTCTGCCTCCTAGCTAGGCAGGGCTGAAGGGAATCCCTTCCATTGAGACCATTGTCACCGGAAGCCCCTTCAGTCTACTGGAAGGTGGTTCTTTAGAGGGCAGAGACTGTTCCACCCTGAAACCTTTACATTTCCACACAATAGGTGTTATGTACTGAGCTGAATCCTAGAACAATAGGATCCAGAATGCAGCAGTCTGATTGGTCCGCAGGAGCCACCCAATCCAGCTCCAGGTGGAAGTGAATCAGTGACCTGATTGGCCTGCAGAAGCAGCCAATCAGGCTCCTGGATGAAGTGAATCAGCAACCTGATTAGTCTGCAGGAGCAGCCAATCAGGTTTCTGGAGGAGATGAATCCACAACCTGATTGGCCTACAGGAGCAGCCCGGAATTAGCCAATCACATGGGGCCCATTGTGTAAACAATGTATATATAGCTAGATGTTTTGGGGAAAGTTTCATTCATTGCTCCTACCACAACCTGATTGGCCTACAGGAGCAGCCAGGAATTAGCCAATCACATGGGGCCCATTGTGTAAACAATGTATATATAGCTAGATGTTTTGGGGAAAGTTTCATTCATTGCTCCTACGAGCTGAATAAAGAGCATGAAATTCACACTCGACTCCAAGTATATTTCAGAAATGATTGCATAGAAATAGTGTAACAATTGAAGCCGTGTATTTCCATAGTTCTAGTTACAGGTAGGCAGCCGTGTTGGTCTGCCATAGTCAAAACAAAATAAAAAAAATCCTTCCAGTAGCACCTTAGAGGCCAACTAAGAGTGTTATTGGCATGAGCTTTCGTGTGCATGCATACTCCTTCAGATACACTGAAACAGAAGTCACCAGACCCTCATATATAGTGAAAGGGTGGGGAGAAATATTACTCTGAAGGGGGGTGGGAATGGGTGATTAGCTGATAGGTGTGGTAAACCTGTTAACGACTGCAATTGGTCTTAAAGGAAAAAGCAAGGGGTGAGATGGCTAAAAATAGCTTTATCATGTATAATGAGATAAGAATCCAATGTCTCCGTTAGATCAGGTCTCTCCATGGTTTTATGTTTGGTAGTAAGTTGCAATTCAGCAACTTCTCTTTCCAGTATTTTCTGAAATTCTTTTGTAATAAGACAGCTACTTTGAGATCTTGTATAGAATGTCCTGGGAGACTGAAGTGTTCTCCTACTGGTTTCTCTGTCTTGTGATTCCTGATGTCAGATTTATGTCCATTTATCTTTTGGCATAGGGTTTGGCCTATTTGTCCAATATAGAGAGCTGAAGGGCACTGTTGGCATTTTATGGCATACACAGTTAGAAGATGAGCAATGAAATAGTTCTGAGATGGTATGTTTGATGTTGTTGGGGCCAGTAATGGTGTTGTCCGGGTGTGTGTGGCAGCAAAGTTGGCCTCTAGGTTTATTGCAGGCTCTGGTACCAGTGTCCATGTTAAGTCTGGTTGTTGTATTATTGTGGGTGAGGAGTTGTTTAAGATTAGGTTCCCACCACCCTTCTGAGTAATACCACTCCCCACCCTCTCACTATATACAAGGGTCTGGGGACTTCTGTTTCAGTGTATCTGAAGAAGTGTGCATGCACATGAAAGCTCATACCAATAACAAACTTAGTTGGTCTCTAAGGTGCTACTTACTTGGGACGCGGGTGACGCAGTGGGTTAAACCACAGAACCTAGGACTTGCCAATCAGAAGGTCGGTGGTTCGAATCCCCACGATGGGGTGCGCTCCCGTTGCTTGGTCCCTGCTGCTGCCAACCTAGCAGTTTGAAAGCACATCAAAGTACAAGTAGATAAATAGGTACCGCTCCGGCGGGAAGGTAAATGGTGTTTCCGTGCGCTGTTCTGGTTCGCCAGAAGCGGCTTATTCATGCTGGCCACGTGACCCAGAAGCTGAACGCCGGCTCCCTCGGCCAATAAAGCGAGATGAGCGCCGCAACCCCAGAGTCGTCCGCGACTGGACCTAATGGTCAGGGGTCCCTTTACCCTTTAGCTTTTAAAGTGCTACTTGAAGGATTTTTAAAATTTCCATAGTGTAACCATTAGGAAGGGCAAAGTATGGTAAGATCCCATTGATCTGTCTCCTGATGTTTTCCACTGTTAGTTAAATGTGGGGTGACTCAAACTGGATCACGGAAGAAGTGCCTTTTTTTATTTTAGCGTGTACAGGCACACGCAAACACATGCTTCCCTTGCCATGCAATTCCCCCCAATTTGAATTGCTCTTCTGAAGCTTTTTGCAAAAATGAATAAACACATCACCTGCTCAGACACCATTCCCAGCTGCAGGTTTGCTACCTCCATCAACTGGATTGCAGCCTTTTTGCTTCCTTCCTCATAGAAGTCCATGACACCTATTGATTTCTGTTGAGACAGACTGACTGGAACCCCTTCATAATCCTAGTTCTTCCTGTCAACCTGTGTTGGCAGGGCTCTCCAACGTCAGATCGTAGTGAGGCTGCGCGTGGTGGAATGCTCTTCCATAATTGCCCCTGTCCTTTTGCAAAGAAAACTAGGATTTCTAGGAGAAGGGTTCTAGCTTGTCTTCTCCCACTGACACACTGGTTATCTACGTGCAAGCATGTTTTATTTTTAAAGATCATTTTCATTCAGATAATAATAATAATAATAATAATAATAATAATAATAATAATAATAATAATAATTTATTATTTATACCCCGCCCATCTGGCTGGGCTTCCCCAGCCACTCTAGGCGGCTTCCAAAAGAATATTAAAATACTATAATACATCAAACATTAAAAGCTTCGCGAAACAGGGCTGCCTTCAGATGTCTTCTAAAAGCCTGGTAGTTGTTGTTCTCTTTGACATCTGGTGGGAGGGTGTTCCACAGGGAAGGCGCCACTACCGAGAAGGCCCTCTGCCTGGTTCCCTGTAACTTGGCTTCTTGCAGTGAGGGAACTGCCAGAAGGCCCTCGGAGCTGGACCTCAGCATCCGGGCAGAACAATGGGGGTGGAGACGCTCCTTCAGATATACTGGACCAAGGCCGTTTAGGGCTTTAAAGGTCAGCACCAACACTTTGAATTGTGCTCGGAAACATACTGGGAGCCAATGTAGGTCTTTCAAGACCAGCGTTATGTGGTCTCTGCGGCTGCTCCCAGTCACCAGTCTAGCTGCCGCATTCTGGATTAGTTGTAGTTTCCGGGTCACCTTCAAAGGTAGCCCCACGTAGAGCGCACTGCAGTAATCCAAGTGGGAGATAACCAGAGCATGCACCACTCTGGCGAGGCAGTCTGCGGGCAGGGAGGGTCTCACCCTGCGTACCAGATGGAGCTGGTAAACAGCTGCCCTGGATACAGATTTGACCTGCGCCTCCATGGACAGCTGTGAGTCCAAAATGACTCCCAGGCTGCGCACCTGGTCCTTCAGGGGCACAGTTACCCCATTCAGGACCAGGGAGTCCTCCACACCTGCCGCCTCCTGTCCCCCAAAAACAGTACTTCTGTCTTGTCAGGATTCAACCTCAATCTGTTAGCCGCCATCCAACCTCCAACCGCATTAAATCATGTGAACCACCTGATGCATTGCAGGCAAGGCGACACAGATCTACCACTTCATGAGAACTAGGCCACCGTGACAATCCTGTCAGAGGTCTAAAAATAAAAAGAGACGCTGTCTCGAAAGGGGCCACACATGTCAGAATGATTCTAACTGGTTTCATAGGCGTTCCGTTTAGAATACATGACTGAGACGTTATGATTTAGAGGCCCTTATATGCAACTTCCTTTAAAAAACCGCTTTGTCATCCGAAAGAGCTGATATATAACTCTGGTGGTGATGATGAGGAAGTCAAGTGGCTGAGAGTGCTGATAGCAAGGGACTTTTTACAAACCTAGCTGTTCTGCATTAGCTGGGAAATTAGATGTCTGCCTGAGCCTTTAGTGTCATCAGCCCAGTCCTGTGAAATATTTTATTTCATCTCTGTTATGAGAATTATAAGATATGAAATAAATGTACCAGGCAAACACATACATAAATCGCATGTCTGAAACAGTACAGGAAAAAAGTCCTGGAACCATTTTGTCTCTCCCAAATTGACCTCAAATGTTTCTCTGTAAGGTCAAAGGAAATGGGAAAACCTCAACCATTGTCTCTTTGCTCACAAATCCTGTCTTAAGGGCCCATCTGTGCATGAATAGGGTGAGCCTGTGACCTGGACTCAGGAATTAAGTATTTATCGTCACAAAAGAATGGCCAGGCTCTCCAGGCATAGGCGCCGACTCCATGGGGCCTGAGGGGGCCCGAGCCCCCTCAAAAATTCGTTTGGGGGGGCTCTGCCCCCCCAATAATCTCGGGCGCCCCTCCAGCAGAGCGCCACCGCCGCCCCTCCCCCAGCCCAAAATGCACAGGGTCGGGCTGCATGCCTCCTGCCCTCCCTCCCGAGCAAAAGCTCCACCCAATTTCCTTCGGAGCTGATTAATAGGCGCAGCACGCTCTCCCCTATTCGCTCACGAGGAGGCGGCGCCACTTTATCTGCATATTCATGAGCTTATTTATTATTCATGAGCTTTCCCGCCCCCCCCCCCATATTTTTTATAAGTCTGCGCCCCTGTCTCCAGGTAAACCCATCAACAGGTTTCCTGCCAGGCAGGATTTCTGCTGTAGACTGCCCCTTCAGTGATGTATGCATGATGTATTGGGGGGTGATCTTGGGCTAAAGGTAAAAGTAAAGGGATCCCTGACCATTAGGTCCAGTCATGGCCGACTCTGGGGTTGCGGCACTCATCTCGCTTGATTGGCCAAGGGAGCCGGCGTACAGCTTCCGGGTCATGTGGCCAGCATGACTAAGCCAGTTTCAAAAGTCTATATAAAGGCTTGTGCACCATTGTTCTGGGTTTCTCCTCCCTCCTGCGTGGGGTGAGTGGGGACCCTGTTGCAACAGTTTAATAAAGATCAGGCTTACTAGCTGCTTTGCTTCTCAATAATCTCTGGTTGGCCTCTGTTATTTTCTCCTGCCGATAGAGAACCTACAAAAGGACTCTTGGGTGCCCCATAAGGGGAAAGGAGTGGGGGTTTTCTTATAACAGTCTCATTTACTGCATTTATAACCCACCTTTCCTCCAAGGACCTCAAAGTGGTGCACATAGTTTTCTCATTTTATCCTCAGAACAACCCTGTGTGGTTAGTTAGGCTGAGAGTCAGTGGCCCAAGGTGACCCAGTTAGAGTCAGGGCTGGGTGAGGATTTGAATCCTGGTCCTCCAAGATGTAGTCTGACACTCTACTACACCACATTGGCTCTGCCAACAGAAATTCAGCAGCGGCCTTCTATGCCAACTTTTAAATGCCTGCTGAAAGCTTTTATTTATTTATTTATTTATTCCGCCAGGCCTATGCAGTCAATTAAGAGTACATCTCCCCAAAACGGTTTATTGATGCTTGTTTTTAATTCTCTCTCTCTCTTTTCATTGAAAGTGGTCTTTTTGATGCTTTTATTGCATGATTTCCATCTTTTTAATGTAAACCACACTGATATGTTTTGTGATTTAGAGGTATATAAATACTATTATTGGTGTGCCCTGGTCCATGGGATCACGAAGAGTCGGACACGACTAAACAACAACAACAAATACTATTATGGTAAATAAAAATGAGATCAAGCTACATTAAAAAAAAAAGAGAGAGAGAGTTAAAATGTATACATTGGATATTAAAAGATTGACTGATGTGGCATATGGGAGGGAAGTAGACTGGCTCAGTTTTTTTGGGGGGGGCAACTTATTGAAATATAGCAACAAATGCAAATCAAGAATACTGGGAAATTAAATGAAATTACAAGAGCTGGACAGGGTATATAGAAAAGTTAGCTACAAGAATAGCTCAAGACAGTCATATTTTCTGAGATGGAGCAGTTAGTGAGTGTTGTGCACCCAAGTCCAAAATCTAAGAACTAAAGTCCCACCTGATGCGGTAGAAGCACTTTGGGTCTCCCATTTCTCCAGAAACCAGCAATTTCTATGTTACTTTTTCTGCAACAGCCAAAGTCCACAAACTTTATGCACCATAAATAAAGATGAATACAGTGGTGCCTCGCAAGACGAAAAGAATCCGTTCTGTGATTCTCTTCGTCTAGCGGTTTTTTTGTCTTGCGAAGCAAGCCCATTGACGGATTAGAGGATTAGCGCTATTAGCGGCTTTTAGCGGCTTTTAGCAGCTTATCAGCTTATCAGATCAGCTGATAAGCAGCTTAGCGGCTTAGAAAAGGGGGGGGGAGGAAAAAAACCCTGCAGGAACTCGCAAGACATTTTTGTCTTGCGAAGCAAGCCCATAGGAGATTCGTTCTGCGAAGCACATCCAAAACGGAAAACTCTTTCGTCTAGCGAGTTTTCCGTCTTGCGAGGCATTCGTCTTGCGGGGCACCACTGTATATTGTTGCATTTTCCATTGTTAAGCTACGGAAATCCTGGTCGCAGCCAGCGTCCATGTCAAAGGTTCTTCGGAATGAAAGGTTTTCATCTGCTCATCCCACAGCTTCAGCAAGAGGGTTAGGGATAGAATATTTTATTATATTAGACTTTTTTAAAAAATAAACTCCACACCAACATGATGAAGCATGGTGGGATCCCACCATGAGTAGGAAAATGTCTCTCTATTCCCACATTTAGTAAATCCCATGAGCTCGGCTTGAACAAGGGATACCAATGCCTGTCCTCTGTGGCCCCAAAGTGTTTTGAATTTGGTTAGAGCTGTAGCAGCCAGGGCTTTAAAAGCCTGATCCGTCAATGTCGTGTCAAAGCAGGTAGAAATGTAGCCAATTTAATCACGGGACACTTATGTTTAATTTGTTCCACAGAGATAAGATTGTCGATAACATAAATATCACACAATCTAAAAAGATTCCCCCTCCACCCACGATTCGACAACTTTACGTAAAGTCAAGTCAGTGACCCAAGAGGAAGCAGTGGCAAACAGAGGAGAGAAAGGCAATGCTGCCATTTCTTCCAAATCCTGAATGTGTTTGGAGTATATGGGTAGTAAATTTGATGTACACCTGAAGGAGATCATTTGCAAAAATGCAAAACACATACTGTAGCTCTCTCTGTGGCAACACCTGTTTAATGGAAATCCAATTTTTTATCAGCCTTCCTAGAATAAAACGGAGTTGACTCAACTGAAATTTGTCGTGGTGTGATGTTAGTTGTGGGAGCCCCCAGCTGCCTCCACCCAGCTTTGTATAACAATTGTTAAACACTAATCTAGTGTTGGTTTTTCCTGAAATACAAAATACAAAATTAAGAGATCATTTTTTAGCACAACAGAATGGAGAGAGATACGGAACACTTGAAATAGGAACAAGAATTTGCGAATCACCATCATGTGCCTTGTCCTAATCTGCCCTAGAACAGGTAATTATTTAATGGTATTTTTCATTAGATATAACTAAATGAATATTGTTTGTTTAGATTTCATGGTAGGGGAAGAAATGGAGACAGTGAGAGATTTTACTTTCTTGGGCTCCATGATCACTGCAGATGGTGACAGCAGCCACGAAATTAAAAGACGCCTGCTTCTTGGGAGAAAAGCAATGACAAACCTAGACAGCATCTTAAAAAGCAGAGACATCACCTTGCCAACAAAGGTCCATCTAGTTAAAGCTAGTAGTAGCTAGTAGTGATGTATGGATAATAATAATAATAATAATAATAATAATGGAATAATGGAAGTGAGAGCTGGACCATAAAGAAGGCTGATCGCCAAAGAATGGATGCTTTTGAATTCTGGTGCTGGAGGAGACTCTTGAGAGTCCCATGGACTGCAAGAAGATCAAACCTCTCCATTCTGAAGGAAATCAGCCCTGAGTGCTCACTGGAAGGACAGATCCTGAAGCTGAGGCTCCAATACTTTGGCCACTTCAGGAGAAGAGAAGACTCCCTGGAAAAGACCCTGATGTTGGGAAAGATGGAGGGTACAAGGAGAAGGGGACGACAGAGGACGAGATGGTTGGAGTGTTCTCGAAGCTACTAACATGAGTTTGACCAAACTGCGGGAGGCAGTGGAAGACAGGGGTGCCTGGCGTGCTCTGGTCCATGGGGTCACGAAGAGTCGGACATAATTAACGACTAAACAACAACATAGCACAAGATAGTGAAGAGGAATTTCCTTCTATCACCAGAACTCTGGGCAGGATTTCTTAAACTTTGGCTTCAGTGTCAATTTGTAGCTCAATTAGTTGTTCTTCCACTACCCCAAGTGTCTTGTAACTTGACTATCTTGTGACAACTCAGAATCTTAAATATAAATAACCGTAACCAAAGAAAATCGTTTTGAAAGCTGTAAGAGCAGTGGAACTTTAAATGTGAAGCAAGGGAGATGTTTCGTTCTAGGCTCTACCTCGTCAATCACAATTAAGTGACCATCGTGCTTGGAGGGGCCCACCTCCAATACCCCCTGTTGCCCATTTGCCCCCTAGCACCCCCCAGGTAGCCCCGCCCCCAGAGGGCGCTACTGCACCCTTTGGGAACCACTGTGTTCTAAGTCAAGGAGACTAAATATATTCAAAGAAACATGTGCAAAAGAGGCAATATGGCAGCCTTCCAAGATAAGACATAAACAGCAAATAAAAACTCGCATAATAAAAAACAGGGCCAGATGAAATCATAGTTGGATGGAACCTGCAACCCATGTGGTCGTGTGGTTAAATAAGCTACATGAAAACCACCAGACGGTGAATCCTGAGTTGGTGGTGAACTTCTCTGATGTGGCAATAAATAAGGCTTTGGAAAATCAAGTTTGTAATAAGAGTGCATAGAAGCATCCTTCCAGCCTTGAGCGCAACGGAATGGGCAGCTGCTGGCTAGCAAATGAGTTATCGTTACGTAAACTGGCGCTATCTCCCATGAGTAAACACTACTAGAAACTACTAATTATTCAGCGCCAAAATCTTGCCTCATAGAAGAGTTGCTTTTGGTCAGTCACTCAGTAGACTAGACTATGTTTATTTGGAGGGGTTGTGTGCGTGCCACGGAAGCATGAATAGGCCAGTTTTGGTTTCTGAATTGTTCGTTTTTCCAATCTAAAGTTCAGTTCTCCACATCACTTTGAAAATTCGTCAATACTGTAGTGTACCTTTCTCCTAATATTTACAAATTTCCCAATATACACATTTTTGCTAAGGAATTTCCCTTAATGCAACGTTATTTTTATTAACATACAAATGTTTATGCATACTTTATATCCCACCATATGGATCCTTGCACAATTACTTGGTTGCCGAACTGTATCACAAAATTCAAAGAAGCATGAATGGTGAAGGATGGATGTGTTTCAGAATGTGAGAATTGGGCAGTTTGGCCTTTAAATATGAACAAAATGACACACACACATATTGCTAATACATGCATTTCATAAACAGCTTTAAACCCTCAACATCTTCATTATTATAGCATGGTGCTTCTGATCTCTGCAGTTGGCCGGAGATGTGGGGCTTGTTTATCATTTGAAAAAGGCATAAGACATAGAACTCATTTCTAAGAGAGGCTTTCTGGACCAAGCTGACCTAACCACATCACCCGAGAAGTGTGCTCTGTAGGAGGGAATTCTGGGGCCAGTTCTCAGATTCTGCACTCCCTTAATAAAGGTAAAGGTAAAGGGACCCCTGACCATTAGGTCCAGTGGTGACCGACTCTGGGGTTGCGGTGCTCATCTTGCTTTATTGGCCGAGGGAGCCAATGTACAGCTTCCGGGTCATGTGGCCAGCATGATTAAGCCGCTTCTGGCGAACCAGAGCAGCGCACGGAAATGCCGTTTACCTTCCCACCGGAGCGGTACCTATTTATCTACTTGCACTTTGACATACTTTCGAACTGCTAGGTTGGCAGGAGCAGGGACCGAGCAACGGGAGCTCACCCCATCGCGGGGATTCGAACAGCCGACCTTCTGATCGGCAAGTCCTAGGCTCTGTGGTTTAACCCACAGCGCCACCCGCGTCCCACTCCCTTAATAGGCATACCCAAAAATATTGCCACTGTTTAATTTGAGCTGCTACTCTATGAAGCAAGCCAGGATTCTATTTGAGGAACACTCTGTGCATAAATGAGAAATATTTTTTAGGGTGTGATTATTTTTCACAAGGTTTCCATTTAAATAGAAATATTAAAAGGTATTTCATTGTTCTCTGTGCTCTCACCTTCTCTAAGAGCTGACCCACATTTAGAGGCATCATGCACAACTTTGCTAGGGCTGCTTCACTTCAGAACGTGGATCATCGGATCACATTATTGCAAAGCTCACAAGCAGGGCATGAAGAGAGTTGTCTTCTCTAATAATAATAATAATAATAATAATAATAATAATAATAATAATACCCCGCCCATCTGGCTGGGCTTCCCCAGCCACTCTGGGCAGCTTCCAACAAAATATTAAAATACAGTAATCCATCAAACATTAAAAGCTTCCCTAAACAGGGCTGCCTTCAGATGTCTTCTGAATGTCAGGTAGTTGTTTATCTCTTTGACATCTGCTGGGAGGGCATTCCACAGGGCGGGCGCCACTACTGAGAAGGCCCTCTGCCTGGTTCCCTGTAGCTGTTCTTCTCGCAATGAGAGAACTGCCAGAAGGCCCTCAGAGCTGGACCTCAGTGTCCGGGCTGAACGATGGGGGTGGAGATGCTCCATCAGGTATACAGGACTGAGGCCATTTAGGGATTTAAAAGGTCAGCACCAACACGTTGAATTGTGCTCGGAAACGTACTGGGAGCCAATGAAGATCTCTCAGGACCCGGTGCTTGCCCCTGGCGGCTTGTATTCAGAGATACATAGTGGAGCCTTGGAGGCATGGAGTGTGTAGGGAGACCAACAGTAGATGGAGCCAGAGCCAAGAAATTCCGGTTTCGTTCCCATCCTCCCTGCTGCTGAGTTGCACAAGTGTAATGCTGAGTCTATGGAGGAAGAAGCTGACAGCCAATGCCACCCACTAGACTGGGCATAGTAGGGGGCTGGCTGAGGGCAGATTGAGGTTGGTCAGGCACTGCCCCCTTTGCCCTAATGAACCAGTCTCTACTGGAAGTACATTGTCTCTGAATGTGGATGTTCCATTTAGCTGTCATGGGCAATATAGCCACCGCTAGACCTATCCTCCACAATTTAATCCAGTTCCCATTTAAAACCACCCAAGAATTCACCAGGGAACAGGGCAATGTCATTGTGCAGCATAGTTCCCGCTAGGCATTCTGCACCAGGAATCTGGCCAGGCAGCTGAGGGCAGCCCACCTGCTGCTTGGAAGCAATTTATTTTTCTTTGTTGAAAATGGCATCCAAGAAAAAGCCTCTATTACTTTGCGAAGGTTAAGACCACACCCTGAAAATTCTTAGAATTCACCCATTTCCTTGAAAGCAACTGAATAGCCTACTTATTTCCAAGAGAGTCAAAATTAGGTGGGTGTATTTGTGTTCTGTAAGTTAGTTATTTGAACTGTGCAGTGGGGTTGGCTAGGGCCTGAGCCAAATTGGGCCTATAGAGAGATTCTGTTGTCAGCTGAGTTAGGTTGAGACCTCTATGGACTGCTCTGAGTTGGAATGGGTGGCCCAGCGCAATCCGAGACTGTCAAGGAGTGGGGCACAAAGCAGGCAAGAGGTGGGAAAACTCAATGAAAAGGCCAAGACTTGCCTGACCGTTAGCTGCATGTTCCCAGAAAGGAGGAGCCTGATGGTGCAACGTCTGTTGAGTGGAGGCATTGGTCCTGCGAGGTGCTCCTCCTCCCTAAGCAACTTCGCTACAGGAAAACCGCTTGCAATGAAGCACCATGCAGAATTGACCCTACTGCTCTCGGTCAGGAGAGGTGGAGATGGTCTGTAGCCAGAAAGCAAGGGGAAAGTTGTTCTAGCCTTTTGCATGGTTAAGGACAGTTATTTGCATAGAGACTTCTTTGAATCAGAGGCGGTATACAGTCTGGCTCCCCATCCACTATCATTCACCGTAGCTTTAACTCCCAGTACTGATCCCCTGCCCACCAAACAGATGCCCAGGAGTCCTAAATTTTAGTGTAAGAGATGCCTACGACCTTGGAAGGCTGTGCTCACCCTCCTCAAATAACTGTTTCCCTAGTGTTCAGTAGTCTTAAAATATTCTGTGTTTCCTTTCATCAGTTGCTCCATACACAATTTTTTCTCCTCCGTATGCAGTGATCTCCCACAAAACCCTGCATTATTTTCAGTAAATGAATGCAACCACATTTGTTTAGCTTTACCTCTGAAGCCATGATTACTAACCCAAATGCTTTATTGCCAAGTGACACACCATAAGCAAAAAACTGTTAATTTTGTTATGTGGAGGGCTGGACTGGGGGAAAGAGAAACCAGGAGTCTGATTGTACAAGCAGATATCCATCACTGGATGCTGTCCACAATGTTTGGAATGCTGCTGATATTGAAGCCACACGGCGAATGCGTTTTTTATTTATTGACATAGTTTAACACATACTATTTCCCAATTTTGAAAACTGATGCAATTTCTCAATTCACAAAAATACTTGCAGTTTATAAAAATATAAAAGCATTTAATGTACTTAAGATTTGTTCCATTTATTTTCTATTTTTTTTTGCAACAGAACCAATTGGTTGTTGCAGAAACCCTTCTGAAACATCAGAAAGCAGAGTAGAGCAGAATCCCTTCTTATCAACAGAAGTTTCCGACACGAGGCACAAGCAGCAAAGTTCAGAGGCTTTCTATTTAATTAGCCGGAGCACCAGCTCAGGACTCACCAAAATTACACTGACTATCAACTATCAAAATTGACAGCTGACTATCAATACACACAGCCTTCTAATGAGCAGATAATCCACCTCAATTTGAGGTTTTCATTTGGTCAGTTTCTCTGAACTCTTTTGGTAGGCAGCTGGCAAACAGATCACAAGGCCTGCCAACACCTCAAAGAGTTTTTTTAGCACCTACAAAGTGATTGCTTTTACAAAGCAGGCATGGAAGTCACAAACTGTCCTCAGAGACAAGCTATAATTATCTTGCCTCACCGAAGAGACTCTTATAAGAAAAATGATTTTATGCTTTTGTGTAAAAACGTCACTCTAAGAGCCCAACACCTGCAAAAGTGTTAGAATGTTTGAGAGTATCAGGGGAACTGTAATCCTAAAGATCACTCTGTCCTTTCACCTTCTGCTGCCGTTTGTCATCGTGAAGACAATGCTGCTTCTCCAAGCTTCTGCTGTGCGCTGAAAATCTCTTCTGATGGAAGAACTTCAGCAAGAGGGTGGCGGCATGAGGTGGCAACATCAGTCCAGAGAACAAAGAGCAGCTTGCTTAAAACAAATGTACACATTGCTTCCTTTCCATGGTCCTGGGCTATTTTTGCCTCAATGTATACCTCTCTCACTGGGGATCTGGCCAATAATTCATAGATAAATGTCTCTTCTTGGTATCAGCTTTGCATTCCGGGCACTTCTTGTCAACCTGAGGGGTGAGGAGGGGGTGAAGCAGAAAACAGGGGGGGAAATGAACACTGCCCAACATGAGCAACTCCACTAAGAACAATAAAGATGTTTGACGTCTGCCATTCTGCCAAGAACTCATACAATGGCCAAGAACAACAAGAAGTAAGCTTTTGGTGCTCAATCTGTGGCATCTGACTCACACATGATTAACCCAAATTATATCACTCATTTTGCTTCCAAGATCTGGTAAGGATGTATGACTGGGGAAGAAAGGTTTAATGGGAAGGGGGAGAGATGCTTCAAAGAGCAGTTTGCTCTGAAGCACCTCCCCACCATCCCTGTTACATGCGTCCCGAAAGAGGTTTTAACAGGTGAGGGAGGCACTTCAGAGAGCCGTTTTGCAAATGACTCTCTGAAGCACCCCGCTTCTTTAAAGGGGTTTGGCGATAGAGGATGGGTCAGGGGTAAAGGGAGGGGTGTTTGCTCAGGTGGGGGGGGAGCGGGGTTGGTGAGCAAAACAGGTAGGGGCAGCAGCAGCTAGTTTAGTAAATAAAAGCAAAGCACACAAGGGTCAGTCATGTACTTGAAAGCCAAATCTAAGAACCTGCTTCCTTAAAGCCAAGAATTGCAGAATGGCTTTTGCAACTGAAGGTTACCGCAGGGTGAAAAAACTCTTTTAATGAACTTCACAGAACAATAAGCCACAATAGAGAAGCAATGTAAAGCTTGCAGAATGCTTGGCCAACTGAGGGGGATAATCAAACTTTAGTTAACAGTTTGATTTCTAAGTATCTTCTGCTCTTCCTTTATCTCATGAACCTGCATATTTTACTTAAGGTTTGGGACAGATAGGGGTTACACACCACACTTTGGGTGTCTTATGGATTTATTACTGAAGCATTTATTCATCTGACAGGTTATTTAATTATTTATTATTCTAATAAAAATATGAAGTTGACACACTTTTGCCCTCCACTTTGTTTTTGGTCAAACGCAAAAGGCTGCCACACGTTTGTGACATTTTGGTTAGTTCTAATAAAAGGCATTGCCCAACTCTGGATTTTAGAGCTCAGTTCTAAGTTCCTGCTTCGTTTAGGCAATCCCAGTCTAGGAAAGGAGGAAGCAAAACTGTTCCAAAGGTGTTAAAGAAGTGAACTCACCGCGGTTCTGGGTAACAGTTGCTGACCTCAGTTTTCATTGGCATTGCCTCCCACACCCCCTGATAATGTCTGAGTCAGGTTCTTTCCCATCAGGGGGAAAATCAGTTTGCTGATTTTTGCAAACTGGCCATGCTGCTTGACCATGCATGTTATTTTGTTGGCACTTCATGGAAGGCGATGAATGCTTCAAGGACCCAACTCATAGGTCACTTGTCAGGGAGAACTTTCCGAAGGCATAATTCCACATGCTGCTCACTGTATTTGGTAACCTAAATAGGCCTCATTTCTCTGTGATGATTAGATGCTTTCTCTTACTGCCCTGTTGGTGCCCCAAATTGGCAGAGAGCTCGCTTGATACCTCCTGATGACCTACATGCCTTAGTGAGACAAGAAGAGCTAAGTTTTGGCTGCCAGGGCTGCTTGGTTCAAGACCCAGAGTACACTGCAATCATGCCTGGCGCATTACTCCTGTAAGAAAGGGGGTTGGCTTCACACTCTAAGGGGCAGAAAAGTTTTGGGTGAGCTGTGTCACACGGAGGAGTTTGGGGTGAACTTTCAGGGAGTTTGGAAAGAGCTGTGCAGGGATGGGGATTGGCAATGGGGTGGAGGTGGCAGGTAGAAGGGGATGGGGATTGGATGTAAAAGCTGTGTAAGGGGATGAGGTTTTGGGGCGAGATGTAATGGGAAGCGGGGTGGGAGTTGGCAGGAGCCCCTACTCAACAAGCTCTGTTTCAAATAAGCATAAAGGATCACTGCCAACTGGTGGTTTTCTTTCTCTGGAACTGTTGCAATTCCATGATTAAATGGGGGGGGGGTTAACTGTCAGGAGCTCAGCCTACACTCGAGTATGACCCTGGTAGAGACACATACCCGACTGGCATGTTCTCTCTCTCCTGGTCGTTTGTTCGGGAGCTTCAAAAGCTTTCTTCTGCCCGAACATCACAGCAACCAATGCCAACAGACATCGGCACACTTAGAGATCCGCAGAGTCTTCGCAACTTGCGTGACAGACCTCAGCAACTCAGCATGTTGGCTAATCTACTTTATTTACATATAAACACACATGGAGCACTGCAATATGGTTCCCTCTCTCTCTAGCATCAGGCAGCAAAGAGAAAGAACAAAGGACAATAGTCCCACTTCACGGAACACAGTAACACAGACATCCTGTCTCCGTCACTTCCCTCTTTGTGGAGTCAAAATATACACCGTCATGTGATAGACAACAATGCCATGACTGCAATCATGGAGCAGGAATTCTAACAGTAACTCCCTGTCCTTGCTGCTCCCTCAGTCATCCTATATTCTCTCATTAATCAGCTTAACCGGAACAGTGATAGCCCAGAGAAGAATTGCATTTGCATATACTTACCATGAAACGGGGAACATTTTTCAACTGCAATTTCATACAATTTAAACTGATCAAGAGATTAAAGCTTGCAACCCATACCATTTCAATGCGTAACCAGATGACTGACTCATGTGCTCCAAAGAACGAACATGGAAAATCACATATTGTCCTTCTCTGCAATGCACACTCCCTGAATAAAGCTGAATGACCAGGTGCTATTGGTACCTTCTGAAAGCTCTGTGCATGCTTGTTTGTGCCAGTGCCTCATGAGAGAGAGGAGGCCTGTGGCTGCAATGGACCACAAGAACAACCCATTTTTTTTCTGTTACAGATAGGTAGCCGTGTTGGTCTGCCATAGTCAAAATAAAAAAAAATCCTTCCAGTAGCACCTTAAAGACCAACTAAGTTAGTTCTTGGTATGAGCTTCCGTGTGCATGCACACTTCTGGTATCTGATACTTCTGGTATCAGTGTATCTGAAGAAGTGTGCATGCACACGAAAGCTCATACCAAGAACTAACTTAGTTGGTTATTAGAAGGAATTTTTTCCCCATTTTTTTCTGGCAGAGGAAAACTGTAACAACTCCACAGTTGAAAACAGATTTTAAAATGTGCAAGTCACACATCTTGGGAGGCAGGGGAAGTAAGTAATGGCCAGTAGTGGTGAGCAGGGCAGGATGCAGCTGCTTACCTGACCTCCTATCACACTGTTACTACGGCTTACCAGGAGGAACAAGGCTGTGATGCTGGTGGTGCAGACACACTGCCAATCTGGCACTAACCCTGCCAGCTATGACTGGGAAAATGGCTCCATTACAATATTATGAAGTAGCTGCTCTACCAGTGAACAGGGAAACCAATCAGACAATGTTGTTTCGAGGAAAGGAGAAAGCAAAACTTCGACAAGCAAAACCAACCTTTAGGAGACTCTCCCAGCACAATTTGCAACAAGTGAAGTCACACAGCTGGCATTTAAAAGGCACACTATGCTCAGATTTGCATTTTCCACACTGGAACCCTTCTGGAAAATTGAAAAAGAGTGTGACTGTTAAGAGGCGGATTCCTTTTGGCAGCTGAAGTACTGCCCCCCTACACAGTAATGGCCTTTTTTGCACAGATAAAATACGTACAACAGAAGCTGTCAGATTTATTGCTGTTTGATATTATAAGCTCCCGGAGGACTGCAGAGATGAAGGAAAACACACTCTGACCTCTAGCCTCTTCTGGGAAGAAGCCAGAATGAACACAGATAGGAACTAACTAATGGAATTGTCTTCTTCTCAAATTTTGGCAACAGCAGCTAGTGGCAAGGTTGGAACGCCTTTAGACAACTGAATATATAAAGCTCCTATTTACTTAATGAGGCCATTAACCCATCCAATTTGTTACTGTCTACTCTTGACTCATACATTCTCCAAGGCTTTAGGTAACCAAATATTTCCCACCCTTAAAAACTGAGGTCCTTTAGCTGATGGTGCAGCACACTGAAACTGGGATCTGGTGCATGTAAAGCATATACCCTGTCATTGAGCTACTGCATTCATAATGTATTACTGATGCAGTTGAGGTATCCTTTCTTTTGAAGGAAGAAGGGCTTCTACCTGATCCAATATTTAAGGTAAAGGTAAAGGGACCCCTGACCATTAGGTCCAGTCGTGGCTGACTCTGGGGTTGCGGCGCTCATCTCGCTTTATTGGCCGAAGGAGCCGGTGTACAGCTTCCGGGTCATGTGGCCAACGTGACTAAGCCGCTTCTGGCGAACCAGAACAGCACATGGAAACGCCGTTTACCTTCCCGCCGGAGCGGTACCTATTTATCTACGTGCAGTTTGACGTGCTTTCGAACTGCTAAGAAGCTGGGACCGAGCAACATGAGCTCACCCCGTTGCGGGGATTCGAACCGCCGACCTTCTGATCGGCAAGGCCTAGGCTCTGTGGTTTAACCCACAGCGCCACCCGCGTCCCTTGAACCAATATTTACGTACCCCTTAATGGTGAGATGGGCACGCTGACAGAATCCATGGGTGTGCGGACACTGCTTGGACCTCCCTTGGAGTTCTGTGATTCCAAGTTACTTATAGGGGTGGCATTACTTAGCATCTTCTCTAGCATCTCACTCTTGGAGGAACCTGCAGAGGAGATCATACAGTTACATCTCAAAAAGCACACACAACTATGTATGAGCAGTTTTTTCTTCCATTTATTTATTGTTTATTTATACCACCCATCCTCCAGGATTAGGACGCGTGGTACTTGCTCCACAATTTAAATAACTACAGGGCTGATGGCCAACATTCCTTTCCTGGACACTCAAGAGAGGGATGGCCAATCGACTCTAGTTTAACTCAGATGAAAAATTTATATAGGTCCAGTTTAATCAGGCTTCAGTTTTGGATTTGGAAACTATCTCGACTGTCCAATGGGATAACCACTGCTGGGAGACACACAGGAGGACACAAATGCTAATACAAAGGGCAGGAACATGTTTCTCATTGAAGACAAAAGCCAACACGACTAAACCCAGGGCACAGTTCAAATAACAAACTAAAACCAGTGTTATTAGCAACTACAGTGGTACCATGGTTTGCAAACTTAATCCGTTCCAGAAGTCCGTTCTTAAACCAAAGTGTTCTTAAACCAAGGCGTGCTTTCCCATAGCAGTGGGGGGCTCAATTTACAAATGGAACACGCTCAACAGGAAGCGGAACATGTTCTTATTCCAAGGCAAAGTTCACAAACCAAAACACCTACTTTCGGGTTTGCAGCGTTCTTAATCCAAGCTGTTCATAAACTAAGCTGTTCTTAAACCAAGGTGCCACTGTATAAGCAAAATAGAATGCCCACCATATGCTTCCAAGAAAAGGAAAAGGTTCCACCACAGAACCTGTTTCGTACCATGAGACAGGACTGATCTGGGGCTGTGAATTGCCTTTAGGTAGCTGTTGTAGCTGTTATCATATTGTAGTGTGAAAGAAGAGAGCGATAGGACTGGTCTGGGAAGATGAAAACATCTTTACAGAGGAGTCAAACTTACAAACTGCTCTGCCTCCTTCTGGTAGGTGGGGCAACACCAAAACATCTGTATTCTCGGGATGAGTAATCAGGAAACTACCGGTCTTGGGGGGGGGGGGGGACAATGGTTAAGAACACTTCGGCCTAGATGTGTCATTGAAAATAAGTTATCCATTATGGCAGTAACACACTGCACCATTAGTCAACAAAGATATGTAACACATCAGATGCAGTGTGAACTGCCAGCTTCAGACACTTTCAGCCTTCGTCAGCCTGCTCTGCCCGTTTTATAACAATATACTCACAATCTAAAAATCTGGGTGAGAGTTGTGGCTACAGCTAATCCTTAATTCATTCTTCCTTAGTTGTCTGAGTGAACACAAAAGAGGTATTGATGAACAATAATTTAATTTTATCTAAAAAAAATTAAAAATCCTTCCAGTAGCACCTTAGAGACCAACTACCGTATTTTTTGCGCTATAGGACGCACTTTTCCCATCCAAAAATGAAGGGGAAATGTGTGTGCGTCCTATGGGGCGAATGCAGGCTTTCACTGAAGCCTGGAGAGCGAAAGGGGTCGGTGCGCACCGACCCCTCTCGCTCTCCAGGCTTCAGGAAGCTATCCGCAAGCCTTGGGAGCCCGAGGGAGTTCTCGCCGGGCTCCCAAGGCTTGCGGACAGCAGCCTGCAGCCCAAAGCCTGGGGCGCGCTGAGCAGCGTGCCCCGGGCTTCGGGCAGCTCTCTGCAACCCTTGGGAACCCGGCGCGACTTCCCGCCGGGCTCCCTAGGCTTGCGGATAGCAGCCTGTTCTGGGGGCTGGGGTCAGGGGAAGCTCGGGCTTCCCCCACCCCAGCCCCACACCTGGGGGGGGGGGGGGGAATAAAAATTTTTTTCTTTATCCCCCCCCCCCCCCAAAAAAAACTAGGCGCGCCCTATGGGCCGGTGCGCCCTATGGGGCGAAAAATATGGTAAGTTTGTTATTGGTATGAGCTTTTGGGTGCATGCACACTGCTTCAGATACACAGTTTATCTGAAGAAGTGTGCATGAACCCGAAAGCTCATACCAATAACAAACTTAGTTGGTCTCTAGGGTGCTACTGGAAGAATTTTGTTTGTTTGTTTAGACTACGGCAGACCAACACGGCTACCTGTAACTTAATTTTATCTGGTGAGCAAACAAAGAGGCCACACTTCTGCCTCATTTTTGCTTGTTGTGCCAGGGTTGGGGGTGCCACATTTTTCCTATTAAACAGCAAATTTCACTGCAAAAAAAAAACCAGGCTGCTGTATCTTATCCTTAATCTTCCTCTGAATTCACTGAACAGGAGAAGGCTGCAACTTCTTTTTATTTCCCTTATCGGTGGATGGAAAGAAGAAAACCTGGAGCAGACTTCTTTGGGGAGGAGGGGAAACTGTACTGAAATAAGCAACTCAAACCTGGGATTGGGCTGGCAGCTTTATCCTGAGTTTTACTCTCTTCCACTGTGCAGTTTGAGTCCCTCAAGCCAAGGGAGCCCTCCTCCTGTGCTGGTAACAGAGTCTCCTCACTCTCCTCAGGGCAACTCATTCCAGTCAGCTCTTTACACATCTGTCTGAACTGTTTTTTGTGATGGGGGCGCACAAACATGGAGAACCCTGTGAACATAAACAAATAATGACATGCACACACAGTTGGAGCCAGCTCGTTATAAGCCAGGGAATTCCAGGGGAATGGGGAAAACACTTTACTTCAAAACGATCAAGACCAAGAACAACAAAAAAACCCTCTTGGCTGATCACTAAATCCAGCCTGTTCTGGTTTCCAGCTACTGCGGCGGAATCATTTTACTAGCCAGGAAGACTCTTTGAATGTCATATTCACACAAGAGCAGCAAAAATGTTTGCATTCTTGTCTGCCTCCCGAAAAACACATGCTGGGGAAATCCTCTTGGGAACCAGTTTGGAATATTGCATGATTGTCTTAGACCTACAGAGGTCAACTATGATAAGTCTGAAGCCTTGCAGTTTTCTGGTTAAATATGTCTAGTGCCAAGGATGACTGTACAAGATCCAGAGCTGGCCTGTTGAGTCAACTTGTCTGAGTGTAAAGGTGCTTCTAAAGTAATCTAGTGAGATGAAAAGACAGAGTGCCTCTTCCGCACGGTACTTAATCTTTTACCTCCTTGGAGGTTGATGAGCTTATTAGCGGAACTGTTGTCTATCCAAATCAATACCTGCATTTGTAAGAACTCGATTATTTAGTGTGGCAGCACCCACACTTCAGAACTCCCTGCTTGCTGATATCAAAGTAGGCGCCTTCGCTGTATATGAACTATTGCCCTTAACCTATGTATTTCCCAGCATGCTTCTGGTTGGAAAGGTGAATTTCAAAGCCTAGATGTGTTTCAATCCACAAACCTTTTCAAATGAAATAAATTCGGATAAAAATGCAAATTTCTCCCCCATCTGTATCTGATACTGATGTGCCATAAAGAAGTTCAGCCACGGGTGTCGCGCAGCTTGTCAGTGATGGCAACTGAACTCACTGCCCCACCACACTGAGGAACAGGCTTAGTGACATGTGGGTGGAAAGAGCAGAGTTCTGCGGGCAGCAAGACACTCTGAGAAACAATCAGGCAGATACTTGCTTTGTAGCAGATGGAAATGTTCTGGCTTCTCTGTGGTGAGGGCTGCAACCACAGACACCATGGCATCGTAGTCATCAGTCTTCTTGTATGCTGACAGGGCTGAAAAGAAACTGCTGAAGCTGCTTTGGTCCAGAGCCACCTTGAGGTCACTCAGGTAGGCTGATCGGATTATTTGGTTACGGCTCTCCTTTAGGGAGCTGGGCATTTTTTTGGAGGGCTCAGCAGTCACACAGGCACTGTTTCCTCCTGTTAAAAAGCACAAGGCAAGTCACATAAGGACAGGATCCTAAATGTAGCCGTCTGACATGGATGAAGCAAAGTTAAGAATGTTCCTTGTTAGGGTTTTTGGGGTTTCCCCCCTTTTTGGAGGAGGTGGGATCCTGTTTTGCTAGCACAGCAATTTATTTGCATACTTCCCAACATCTCTTAATACACACTGATGTAAGCCATAGGAAAAGTTTCCTCCTTAGTGATGGATGTGCAATGCTGAAAAATGGTAACAAGAAAGAAATTTAACATGTACAGGGTACGCAAATCATGTGTGAGTCAAAACTAACTCAATGAGTCAAAAGTGACTCACAGATTTATTTAATCTTAACCCTGATATTGGGGTTAGAGAGCCTCTGGTTCTCCAGAAGTTGTGGGAATCAAATTCTCATCCAACCTGCCAACATGGCCAGTGGTCAGGGATGCTGGGAGTTGCTGAACTACAATATCTGGAGGACCACAAGTTCCCCATCCCTGTTTTATTTGCTGCCTTTCACAACAAACCCCAAACATCTCATGATTGCGTTAGAAACCATTAAAATACAACTAAGTAAAAAAAAAAATCATTACAATTATAAAATTAAAAACATAGGGTTGTTCGATGCGGGGGGGGGGGAGAGTTTGTGTGCAATCTCGAGATCTTAATATCAGCCCAATGAACGTGTGAAGGTTTGACTCAAGGGACCACTTTTCTTTCTTTACTTTCATTGACATACAGGAAGTAAAATCAACTTTTATTGCTCCTGCCATTAACATACTTTATGCATTTCTTTACAGGAAGCATACCTGCACCGTCCGACCCAAAAGTTAGGTGGGAACCTCCTTTATTCAAATGCTGCTCAGTGTTCAGCTGCCCAGTTGAACCATCTGAAAAGGTAGTTTTCTCATCACATTTCTTCTCTAATATCAAAGAGAACGAGATACAAAAATTGCTTGAATGAAGGTGGGAAGTCTTGAGAGTACTTTAAGAACAAAAGAAAGGAAGTCCAACGAAGTCATTGCAATGTAACCTTATTCTTAATCCTAAAATGACAGGAAAATCCCTTTCCCAAACAATAGGAAGAATGAACAGAATAACAACTTCTTCCTAAGGGAGGCCAATTCTGACCATTTTTATTTAAAATATACCACATAGTTGTATGCCATATATACCGTATCTCATTAAAACAATACCAAAGTGGTGTACAATAAGAAGTACAATTGGTGCCTATCTGAAGGGTAGTTTTCCAGTGGCAAGGCAAGGCTATCGGACTGGGTTGAGAGAGCTGTATATGTTTGGCCTGGAAAAGAGAAGACTTGATAGCCATCTTCAATTGTTCTTGCTTGCTCCCAAGGGTAGGACCTGAACCCATGGCTTCAATTTCAATGAAACATCAGGAAGAACTTTCTGATGACAGATAGGTAGCCGTGTTGGTCTGCCATGCACACTTCTGAACAGTGTATCTGAACAGTGTATCTGAAGAAGTGTGCATGCACACGAAAGCTCATACCAAGAACTAACTTAGTTGGTCTTTAAGGTGCTACTGGAAGGAATTTTTTTATTTTAACTTTCTGATGGTAAGAGATGTTCAACAGTGGAATGGATTCCCTTGGAAGGTGGTGGACTCTCCTTCATTGGATGATTTTAGGCGAAGTTGGGTGGTCATCTGTCATGGATGCTTTAGTTGAGATTCCTGCATTGCTAGATGACCTTTGAGGTACTTTTCAGCACCGCAAGGCTGCTGAGGTAGCAGTGCTCCAAAATGGCACTTGGTCATGGTTGCAGTAAGCCTCCTCAATTAGGTCTGAGCAAGACATACTCATTTAGAGAACAAAAAACAGAACTAGTATGCTGAAATGGTCTGGCAGAGCCAATATAATATCAGTATAATATTGAGTATGCAACAGATTTTTTGTGGGAGTATTTCCTATCAGTGCAAAGGAGAGGTCTTGAGGTCTATGAAAGACTGGATTCACCACAGAAAAGCTAGATTAGGGAATGAAACACAAGAGCATCTTAGTCACTGACATATCATATATTAGTCACTGATTTATGGAATTTTGGACACATCCAAAATACCGTAAATCATGAAGTTGGAAGAGACCCTGAGGATCATGTAATCCAACCCCCTGCAAGGCAGGAATGTGCAGCTGACCCTGACGGGGATCGAACCTGCAACCTTGGTGTTATCAGCACCAGGCTCTAGTCTAACCAAGTATGTTATCCACCCAGCAGAGGATAGTTCTGGGTGGAGAATGATATTCTAGGAGGGAAATTCAATGGAACTTTGGTCTAATGAGCCAAATGGAGCTTTAGTAAGAGACTGGAAAGTTCAGTTCAGGGTCCAGGTAGGAAACCAGTGGGGCCATGGGTTTATATAATATTTTAATTACTTTTAGGGAAACATTTGAAGTCAAATTGACACGGGGTGATTTTCTTCCTCTTGCAAGCTGGAGCAACTCCCTTAAAAGGCCAGGTTACAACATCTGGGGATTTTTAGTTTTGAAAATAAGGCAAGCAAAGGAGGATATAATCAAGATTTTTAAAGTTATGCATGGCGCAGAGAAAGTGGAGAGAGATGATTTCCGTGTTTGCTGCTCTAGAAACCTGTCCTTTGTTAAGGAAGAAACTCTCACAGAGTTAAGAAACCCATGATGCAATGCAAGGTCCTACCAGGTTAGGAATAACTGAATACAGCCCCTAAATGGAATATGCAGGGTGCACCCCAGAGTTATTACTAAAAAGGCTTTTATTCTTGGCTAGGACTTATAGGAAGGAGCTAAACTACTGGCTACGCTGGCTAGGAGTTGGAAATCCAACAAGATCTAGAGGATCACAGGTTACCTGTCCCTGATTGACAGCTTCCACAAAATGGTTAGGACTCAAGGAGGACGGTGCTGCCAGGTTGTTCCTATGTTATATCCACTAACCATGCAGGCATAAGCTTCTTCTAGCAACGGCACGGGCACTGAGGGTTTTTAGCACTTCTTCCAAAGAAGCTGCCATAGCTTGTTGGCAGTTTAATATGTTTCCCTCGATGATAGTGAAAGGAAGATATTTAGCCCTCCCAGAATCAGAGCGTCTCTGCAAATGTAGTAAACAGGAGCCTGATACTTTGGAGCATATTTTCTTTTCTTGTGATTTTCGCATTTATGCCAGAAGACAATTATTCGAGGCCTTACAACTCAATACGCTGAATTCTATGATACCAACGGTTCAGGACCTGCTTTTGGACAGGAATGATCAAATTACTTTAATAGCGGCTGAATTTTTGGGTGCTGTCCATGTAGAAAGACTGGGCCATTATAAAGAGATTTAGTGGTTCTCTTAATTGATTGGTGATGCGGTAGTGTTGTATTGTATTATTTATGCAAATCGATTTCCTTTGGAGTTAAAGATCTGACTGGGACAAACCTTGTTATGCTGAGCTCGTATTTTGCACAATTTGTACACGGCGTCTGTTTGATAATGTGTGGTCTGCTATGCCTAATAAAGGATTTTTGAATTTGAAGTAGCTTGTTGGCAGGGCACATGCTTTGCTTGCAAAAGGTTCCGGGTTCAATTCCTGAAACCCCAGAGAGCTGCTGGCAGTCAGTGCAGGGAACACTGAGCTAGGTGAATTAGGCGTAAGGCAGCTTCCTGCAATCCTAAGTGAACAGCATTCCAATTTCAGAAAAAGACTGGAAAGAGAAGCTGCTGAATTGCAACTCATTACCAAACTTAAAACCATGGAGAGACCTGGTCTGAACAAAGACATTGGATTCTTATCTCATTATACATGACTAAGCCATTTCTCACCTTCTCACCCCTTGCCTTTTCCTGTAAGACCTATTGCAGTCGTTAAGAGTCGTCAACAGGCTCATCTCAGCTATCTGCCAATCTCCCATTCCCACCACCCTTCTGAGTAATACCCCTCCCCACCTTCTCACTATATAGAAGGATCTGGCAACTTCTGCTTCAGTGTATCTGAAGAAGTGTGCATGCACACGAAAGCTCATACCAAGAACTAACTTAGTTGGTCTTTAAGGTGCTACTGGAAGGAATTTTTTTATTTTGACTATGGCAGACCAACACGGCTACCTATCTGTAACTGGAGCATTCCAACTGGCAACTCCGGTATGTATGGCTATGAGAGTGAACTTATGAAGACCTGGCTCTGGGTCATTAAATAAGAACAGACTTGCCCCTTCAGCTGTTAGGCTACTCTAGCAGCAATGGAGGTAACGGCCAAGGCTGCTCAGAGGCTGTGGCTTAGAAGTTACTCCTCGACCCCAGCTCTTTCCTTCAGTCACTAGGATCTTTAAGGACTTAATGATCAGATGGGCAGCAACTTGGGATGACAGAGCAATGATGCAAGCATTCTAAAGACAAGAATCCCTCCCTGATCCTGACTGAGAACACACAGAGAGGCAGGAACTCTCAGAGGGCTGCCAGCTCCTCAAAAGTAAGGCTGTTCTCACCTTGGTTCTTGGCCAGCCGCAACCTCTCCTCCAGCTTCAGGCTGTGCTCAGGTTTGTAGCCACAGCCCACTCCCGTCAGGGAGCAGCAAGCTTCGTCAAACTGCTTTTTGTGCTGCGGCCGGACAAACTGGTAAAATTCTTGCATAGAAAAGAAGGAAGGGTAAGTTCATAGAATCAAACACTGAAAAGGTGCTTTGTTCAGGAAGGCATCAATACGTTCCTAGAAATTTGTCACCCCCACCTGCCTGTTCCAAAGTATTTTCGGGGAACAACAGTAGCACATTGACAAAAGGCGGCTTGAGATTAATGTTCCATAGCTCATGTTACAGTCTATTCAAGTTCTGACAAGTGATGGGAAACTGCCGCTAATACCAAATTTCTTTCAAAACCATCTTCAAAAGGAAAGCCCTGCTGGATTAGAGCCAAGGGTCGCTCTGTCTTGTTCTGCATTTCATTTCCAGCTGTGGCCAGACAGATGCTTCTGGGAAGCCCATAAAGGCAAGAGCTCCCTCATTCTTCCTCCTCTCCCTGCTTTGGTATCTGGAGGCATGCTGCATCTAAGCTTCCATCTAGTTATCACAACTATTAGCTTTTGAAAGACCACCCTCCTCCAACCATGAATTTGTCCAATCGCCTTTTAAAAGCATCTAAGCCAGTGGCCACCACCACATCTTCTAATAGCACATGGACAAAAGGGTTAGGCCATTGGCCTGATTATTTTATTTTTATTGATATTATTCCAAGGTGTCTATCCCGCGTTGTCCCAATACCTCCATTTCCCCACTTCTGATGTCTCCTTGTGTTTGCTTTAGATCACAAAACTTATTGGGACTATTTCCCCCTCCCCTATATAACCAAGCAAAAAGAATGTGCATCTGCATCCTAAAAGAGTCAGAGTTAAGGGAGGAAACTGCTTGTTTTTCCAGTATCACAGATACACAATCGCAAATCCAAATGGATTTCTTCAGCGAGACGATCAAAACAGCCAACATTACCTGTTTGCACAGCAGAAGGAATAACAATAAAAGGATAAAGTGCAACCAGCACACAGGTTATGTCTCGTGCACTGCACTTTGCAGAAGACCTTTCATTAACCATAATAATTTGTGCATGAAAACCAGCAGGTGCCCAGAAGAGATGTCCAGGGGCCACAATACCTCGCAATAGGACATGTTTTTTCTGGTCTTCCACGAAAAGTGAGCTCATCTGGCACAACATAGTACTGAAGTCATTTGTGGTTTTGTACTGCTGCAGAGCCCTTGAGAACGTGTTAAAATTCAGCTGGCTCAAAGTCTGCTTCACGGTTGCAATGAAAGCTGCAGCCCTCGCAGTTTTAGTCTCTGAGAGGTCTTGGGCTTTGCCAGCCTGCTGAAATTGAAAAAAAGAGAGAGAGATTTAAGTAAGCACGATCCGCAAGCAAGCTCTTTTTTGCACACACTTCTCCGGACCCAATTTCTTCCTTGTAACAAATGATTAGGGAAGAAGAGTTCTCCCTTCTCCGAAGCAACGAAGGGGAGATGGAATTGTTTTATTTTATTTAACTAAGTGTATATACCATTTAATTGATAGAAAACCTCTAAGCAGTTTTCTTCTTTGTTCTACACAGGGAAATCTAAAATAGTAATTAAAAATACCTGCAGTATAAAAACATCAGCAAATTCATTAAAAATATCAACAAAGGGAGGATTAAAAAACAAGGTCATGTATAGTTTTTAAATTACAAACAAGAGCGACACTGACAAACTGGAACGTGTCCAGAGGAGGGCAACCAAAATGGTCAAAGGCCTGGAAACGATGCCTTATGAGGAACGGCTAAGGGAGCTGGGCATGTTTAGCCTGGAGAAGAGGAGGTTAAGGGGTGATATGATAGCCATGTTCAAGTATATAAAAGGATGTCACATAGAGGAGGGAGAAAGGTTGTTTTCTGCTGCTCCAGAGAAGCGGACACGGAGCAATGGATCCAAACTACAAGAAAGAAGATTCCACCTAAACATTAGGAAGAACTTCCTGACAGTAAGAGCTGTTCGACAGTGGAATTTGCTGCCAAGGAGTGTGGTGGAGTCTCCTTCTTTGGAGGTCTTTAAGCAGAGGCTTGACAACCATATGTCAGGAGTGCTCTGATGGGGTTTCCTGCTTGGCAGGGGGTTGGACTCGATGGCCCTTGTGGTCTCTTCCAACTCTATGATTCTATGATTCTATGACAATTTAAAAACAATGGTACATTGCATGTTATAATTAAATGCCTGGGAAGGTTTGTGGAAACAAAAGGTTTTAGGAGATGAGCTTCAGGAAATAAACCAGGGGTGAGAAACTAGAAGCCTGGGTACCAAATGTGGCCCATGACCCTCCGTGGGTCCCACTGGTCCCACATGCCATGCCCTCCTTGAGTGCCTTCGCCCACCTGCCTGCCTGGAATGACTCGTTTGCCTGGAAGGAAGATGGAGAGGGGTGTGTGTGTGTATATATATATATATAGAGAGAGAGAGAGAGAGAGAGAAACTTCTGACTTCTGCATGGCTGGAATGGAACCTACCATGCAAAGGTAACAGCTCCATGCACCACTGTGCCTGGTTTAGCACTGGGCCCCACCTAACACTGGCATGAGGCCCCTGAAAGGCTGCCGAAGAATGTGGCTTTTGGGATGGAAATAGTTTCCCACTACTAACCGAAACCTTTATGCCAAAGGTTTCCCCAAGTGACTCATCTACATTTTGGCTTTTAGAGATCACCATTTTCAAGAGGCCACCTGTGCTTTTTGAACAATGAAGCATTTGAGGACTGAGCAGTAACACCTGCATTTGGCTTCAAGGGGGTCTCTCATCTTTCTCCTATTATCTGATTTCTCGTAAAGCTCGCTGACTCCTTGAAACATACCGGATTGCTGACTATCTTGATTTTCTTCCTGCCTCCTTTCTGCTCATCCATGAGCTTCTTCTCATATCGAAGGGAAAGAGTTGACAAACGTTTTGCCTGTAAATGTTAACAGTGTTAATGCAATCTCCTCCCTCTCTTTCAGAAGAATTCCGCACTGAAGGCTGGGCTTGCCCTCCCAGCAATGCTCAAGAACACAAAAACAATCTTTGCTCTGACTAGGTATGCCGCGCATGAAAGGATGTTCACATTTCTGGGAAGACACCCACTTAATGGAGAACAAAGGGAAGTCATTGTCCTGGAGATGTGGCGGAAAAGCAAGCCAACGTTTAGAAATGTGGGGTTTCCTGACTGGAAAGTAATGCTAGCACTTCAAAGCTATGGTCAATCTCTTCTGCATCTCCTCGTAACCTCACATTCAAGGTGGGTCAGGAGGTGGGTGGGAGTTCAACAGAGACAGAAATAAAAAATAGGCTGCTAACATTTGAAAAAAATCAGGTCAACTCAGAGCCAATACTATCAAGTAGTGTGATTTAATAATAAGACCAAATATGAACTGCAATAAAATGTAACTGAAAAACAACAGCAACAACAAACAAATAAACAAACAGTTAATTAAAATACAGCTTAAAATGCAGTCTCATTTTAGTAGTAGCCCATAAATCAAGACCATTAAAGGGACGAAACATCAGATATTCACTTGAGCCAGCTAACCATGCTGGTCCTACAGGGGCCAGCAAAAAAGCCAAGAAAAAAATTATATACCAAATCCCATATAAGGGGTCAGAGTGAGTCTAAGCCGAAGGCCAGGCGGAATAGCTCCATCTTGGCGGCCATGCGGAAAGATGTTAAATTCAGCAGGGCCCTAGTGTCTTGTGACAGAGCGTTCCACCACGTCAGGGCCAGTGCTGAAAAGGCCGTGGCCCTAGTTGAGACCAATCTAACCTCCTTGAGGCTCGGGACCTCCAAAGTGTTGTTATTCATGGACCTTAAGGTCCTCCGCGGGGCATACCAGGAGAGGCAGTCCCATAGGTACAAGGGTCCTAAGTAACTAAGGGATAAGTGAATGTGTGGTGAGGAAGATTCAGATTGCAACCATAATACTGGATGTGTTTTGGGGGTTTTTTACACCCTGCTCACCCCACTCCTTGAGTGGGAAAACACCCTTTTAGAGAAAACACATGGATATGCTTAAGTTCTCCCCAGTGGGTCAAATCACACAGGCAATTTCTATCTGGAAAACAGCGAACGGGGAAAGGATTAACTCCTGCCCTTCCTCCAGCACTATGCTATGAATTATCTCCCCGCCTGCTTTTTTTACCTTTACAAATTAAAGGGACAGGAGAGCCAATAAATGGACCTCAAGTGCCTTGTATAGAAGAGCTGGCTTTGACCTGAGAATCTAAGAATCTGAGAAAACTGAATAGACACACCTCATTCCAACAATATAGTGCTGTTATATGACTCTGTCTATGACAGTAAAACAAAACAGATACTGTTTGTCAAGAGATAATAAACAAGAAATATGCAGGCTCTGAAGAAAACTGAGAAGCCCTGGCTCATGGGAATCTTAGGCACACACCTGTACACCCAGGTGTACTCGTAGTGTTCACTGTAGCATGTAAAAAGTGGTGCTTGAGTGACACCTCTGTAGCCCGAGATCTCTGCCTAACAGAAGCACACTAGTCTATTACCTGTTTGGGGAGAGGGTGGGGAGAAATCAGGGACTAGAAATTCAAACTGTGCTCTCATACCTGTTCCTCTCCTGGCAAGCTGTCTTCCTCACCTGCCTCTCCGCGGTTCTTTTCATTGCACTCCAGTGCAGCCAAGAGGCTACCAGGTTGTCTTTGCGAGGTGGACGGCCTTTGGTCATACTCTACACACAGGTTGGCCACTCCATTATCTGAGACAAGATACACAGCCTGTAAGTAACTAGATTCTGAATGTCCCAACTCATTTTTCTCTGCTCAGGGTTAGATCAGTTTGAGACAGGAGGAGAAGTAAAAAGAAGAGTATATCCAGTTTAGATGTTCAGAATAAAATGAGAAGAATCCTAAAATTTATACCAATTTCTGTCTCTGGAAGGTAAGCATCCTCCACTTTAAAAGCATGACCAGCAGGAAGTCTATTTTCAAATTCAGCTGGGGCCAAAATGTTCTGAGCATGTGAGCAACAAGCAAACAATAAAAAGATCTTACAAAAAATTCTAATACAGCTGCAGACTAGGAAGTATCCCCACTTAAAAAGCTTGTTGAAAGAGGAAGGTTTTCAGTAGACACTGAAAACAACAACAGAGAGGGTGCCTAATATTCATCCAACAACCTTTTAGAATGTGGATTTTTTGGGAGGGGGAGTTATTGGGTTACTGCTTTTGGTTTGATTTTATAAGTTGTGGTCTTCTTGTGAACCTCCCTGAGACCTTCGGGTATAGGGCGGTGTATACCGTATTTTTCACCCTATAGGACGCACTTTTTCCCCTCCAAAAATGAAGGGGAAATGTGTGTGCGTCCTATGGGGCGAATGCAGGCTTTCGCTGAAGCCTGGTGCGCACCGACCCCTCTCGCTCTCCAGGCTTCAGGAGAGCCCCAGCGCCAGCCCCACAAGGTCGGGGGACAGAGGGAGGCAGAACGCCGCCATCCCGCTGTCTCCCGAAGTGGTTTGGAGGCTGACGGCAGGGAGACCCCGCCGCCAGCCCCGCAAGCTCCGGGGACAATGGAGAGGCGCAGTGTGTCTCCCCGCTGTCCCCGGACCTGATCTGAAGGCGGGCGGCGGGGAGAAGAGCGCTTCTCCCCGCTGCCGGCCCCACAAGCGCCTGGGGGAAAAATAAATTTCCCCCCCTTTATTTCCCCCCCAAAAAACTTGATGCGTCCTATGGGCCGGTGCGTCCTATGGGGCGAAAAATACGTTAAGTTGAAATAATAATAGGGAGGGAATTCCAAAGTGCAGGTGCCATAACACTAATGAGCAGATTCCCAAATTGTGCAGAAGGGATTTCCTGATAAGGAAACCTGATAAGATGGTAATTCAGGAAGTCCTCACTTTCAGAGTGCAGTGATCAACTGGGCAGATAAGGGGTATTTAAAAGTGTTTATCATCATCATCATCATTATTTTTAATGTGCATTTATTTGTGCACCACCCTGGGATACTTCAGGATGAAGGGCAGTCTGAAAGTTAAACAAACAATAAAGCAGAAGTTTGAAGGACTTGGCAGCAAGATTCAGTCCACTAAAGTGTCAGAAAGATGCCCTCTCCATCCATGGACAAGGAAACGAAACAAAAATCTGGGACTAAAAGCAAAGCATGTATATATTAAGTTTTAGGGAAAGTTTTGTTATTATGGTAAAGATTATGTTCCTGCAGAAGTTTTCAAAAGAAACAGCTGAATAATATATGACTGCATGGAGGACTTTTGAGCATTGTTAAATATGGTAAATCTAGAGGCTCTCCCCATTCAAATCATTCTGGTGCATTTGGTATATTTGACTAAATGCTGACGCTGGTCTTAAATACATGGAAACCACCTTTTGTGAGAACACAAGTGATTAGCATTTTTAATGGGTTCATACTGACTTCCTTTAAGGAAACCACAGCTGCGGGGGAAGTAATAATTAAGCTGGAACTGATCTCAAATGCTAATAAAGTACAGAAGTATGTAAATCCATTTGTGTTACTTGGATATTAACACTTTGTGATATTAATTTATTATGTTTTATTTTGGTATGGTCTGTTCCTATATGTTTGGCTCTAGATACCTCATTTACTTCTGATTTGTTTTAAATTACATTGTTTTAATTTGGCATAGGACTACCTGAAGGAAAATCTGTGCCCATATTATACCTGACTCGGTCCTGATATTGGCTTCAAAGGCCCTTCTTTCTAGCCTATCACTAAATAGCATCAGTTTATCACATACAAGGGATAGGGTCTTTTCAGTGGTGGCCCTACTTTTGTGGAATTCCCTCCGCTAGTAGTTATTTATGGGCCCTTCATTGGTGACATTAAAGAAGGTTCCTTAATTAATTTTCTAATTCCACTTTGCTTTTCAATGATGCCTTTATCTGGCTTCATGTTTTAGTTGTTGCTACTTTAATTTTTGATGCACTGATTTTGTTTTCTGTGTTTTATTGTCTGTCATACTATTATTAATTGCTGTGGTTGCTGTAAGCTGCCTTGTGAGGGTTTTAGTCTAAAAGGTGAGATATAAATATTGTCTTTAGAGGCAGCCCAACGAAAGTGTGTTGCTGTAATCTACCCAAGATGCAACCAAGGCATGTGTGATTCAGGCCACGTCTGTTTTCTCTAAACACTGCTGCTGAACAAAATGAAGATGGGAAGAGGTACTCCTAGCCACTGATGTCACCTGCAGTTCCATAAATAATACCAAGTCCTGGAAAATACCCATACATGCTACAAGCTTCTATCTACATGAGAAGTCTTATCTAACAGCAGCAATTCGCAAGCCTTGGCTTGTTTGCCCTCCCCCATGCCAGAACTGCCTTCAGACAAATATTCGGTGTTTCAACTTTCCCTAGCTCGTTTGGCTGACATTTTATGACCTCAGCACACCTTGCCTTTTTAAGATTCTGAGGTGAGATTATTCCAGTGCCTATTTTGCACAACAGGAAAAGGCAACCGCTTACCAATCCTCTTCCTTTTCAAACTAGGAACATGGTTGTCCGTGTTGCTGGCTTTGGTCACTGAAAGGAGCTTCTCACATGAAGCCGAAGTTGTAGGGCTGCCTTCTTCTCCAGTGGTGGTGCAAGAGGGGTCTCGAAGTGGGGGAGGAGGCACCTGCACAGAAATTGGAAGCATTACGCAAGAAAAAATGTGAAACGCTCAACTTCCAACATCTTAAGAACCTGCCTAAATATTATGACTTGAACTCTACAGCCTCTACGTCACTTTAAAACTGGAGTCACCAACCTTTTTAGGCCTTTGCATTTTTGAGCAAGTGCTGTAGGCACCACCCACTTTGTTCCCTTCTCCCCTCCCTCCTTCATCCGCAGGAGACAGAAAGTGCACACAAAAAACCTTTGCTTTTTCCAAGGGATCTGGTAAAAATCATACCCAGTGGAATTAATCTGAGCCATAGAGCTGAAAGAGGAAGTGAGAAAGACCATCACTCTTCCAACTTCCTTCTCCAGCTCTATGTACTTTTCAAGGGAGAAAAAGGCAAGAGCCCTCACCCCTCATGACCAGGGGAACAATGAGTGGGGTGAGTGGCGCTCAGAGGCTTTGTGGGCACCAGGGAGAACCATCTCTAGAGCACCATCCCACCCATGGGCACTGTGCTCACAAGCCCTGCTTAAAGCCTTCTTTTAAATTAAACTATGGTTTAATATGAATGAGCAACACTTCTTACTTCATCACTTCGCCAAGGAGTAAACAAATGAGAGGTTGGCTTGCCATTATGTGTCTGCCTCTTTACAAACCATGGAGGTAAGCCAAGGCTGTTGGGTAACCATCATGGGTCTGTGAGCAAACGAAGAAACCATGAGCACAGGTTTGCATGTAACAAACCAGCCTCTGATTTGTTTCTTCCCAATATGCTGAAGAGAGGAGTCTGGTAGAAACACTGTGGGACTTTAGAGCAGTGTACAATAATAGCAAATTGCTCGTTCATGTTAAACCATACTTTAATTTAAACATGGTAAAAATAGTGAAGGTTAAGACACAACAGCATAATATGGAGAAGTGTGTTGAGAAATGACATGGTTAATATATTAGATTTAGGTGGGAAATGGGCTATACATCTGTGGGACTATGATAATGCCTAGAAGGGATACCAGTAATGAGGTGGCACGGGTTGATTGTACGACTCTGTCAAGACACATGGTATAGATGAGCCTCTGGCATGACACAAGTCATATGTGGCCCATCCAAGATGAGATGAGGCCCATCTAATTATACTGGTAAGAAAGTCTAAGGTTAGTCTAGGAGACGGACACCCTTAGCAAAGAACCACGTCTCATCTGACTATAGCGTGAAATTATGTAAAACAGGACAGTTAATATAATTAACAATCTGACAGTTCTGATCCTGAAAAGGTTACTCCAAGATCTACCCATTACATCATTCTCTTGCCAACAGTAATCAAATGAATGCTGAAAGCCAAGGGCAGGGCAAGATGGTGACAGCCATCTCAGAATCTGGTTGGAGGAGAATAAGAAGCTGCCTTCTATCAGCTCAGACCATCTACAGTCGCTTAGTACCCCTCACTTTAGCTGGAGCTAAAAACTGCTGTCTGAACAGATTTACAGAACAATGTGCTTCATGCCTGAGACAAGTGTTATAGCTAATGAATCCCAGTTGCACCCCAGAGAATTAGGATGAAACTAGTCATAATGATGGCAAATGTGTTTGTTTAGCCAGGTGCCTGCTGGGCTGTTCATCTCTAAAGTGGGTGGGTGGGTGGGTGTTGTTTCCATCAAAAGGAGAAGCATAGGAGGGGAGTTGGAACTCCCCTTGCTTCCCCCCCACCCCCAATAATGGACGTGAGCCAGATTGGGATAAAGTACAAGCAGTGAAGAAGGGGGTTGTTTTAGATCCATCACAATCTGGGTTCAGGCCTGGCCATGGGTCTGAGATATCCTTGGTTGCACTGATGGATGACTTTTGCAGAGAGCGAGACAGGGAGAGTGCACCCTTGCTCCTGCTTCTCGAGTGCTATGCAGCCTTTGATTCCATTGACCATGGCATCCTCCTGGAATGGTTCTGTAGAATGGGAACTGAGGTCACTGTGTTACAGTGGTTCTGGTCCTAGCTATGGGCCTGAGTCCAAAAAGTAGAACTGGGAGAGTGCTTTTGGGCCTCCTGGCAGTCATGCTATGAGCTGCTGCAGGGCACTCCTCACTCCCCAATGCTATTTCATATGAAGCCACTGGGAACGGTCATTAGAACTTTGGGGAGAAGGTGCCACCAGCATGTTAATGACATCCAGGTCTCCTCATGCTATTTGGATCAGGGAAGGCCGTGAGGGCTCTGGACCAGTGCCAAGACAAAGCAGTAGGATTGAAAAGAGAGAAAAAGCTGATCCTAGCAAGAAGGCGGAACTGTGGTGCAAGTTGTAGTTCAAAGCTTTCAGAAGGTGTGAGATTGATGAAGGCTGTTTTATCTGATGTAAAATACATACACATCCCCAATTTATATGAGAAAAGGAGAGGTGCCTGAATAGAAAAGGTGTGCATGCCATTGTGTCTAGCTTGGCCCTAAGCAGCCAGATTAGGGCTGCTGATAGGAAGTGCTGCTGGTGCTGAACGTCCTTGTGCTGTAATGGTTCTAGGCTAGGACTGGCAAAACCCAATTTCAAATCACTGCTCAGTCATGGAATTCACTGACACTCTCTCTCCGCCTAACCTATCTCACAGGGCCGTTGTGAAGAAATTGTTTCTCAGGGTGGGGTGAAGAAGATAACCACAAATGTCAACTTGAGTTTTTTTCAGGAAAAGGTGAGGATATAAATGAAATAAATAAAACATTCTGTTTTGGTGAAATGAGAAGCCAGATGGCTAGAATTAATATGCCATGGTAGGCATGAACACCACAGAACAGTTAAAACCTTTTTTTGAGGGGGTATGTCTTTTGGAGTGCACTAAAATCAAAGTGTATGATCCATTTGATAACAGAGCTGCTATGCCAGAATAACTAAAGGAAAGAAACAACAACTAGTGACTAAAGAAAATAACTAATAAAGAGAAAACTACATGGTGTATCCTATAGCTGTACTTGCTAATTAATAGGTCTCCCCCCCCCCCCCACCGCACCCGATCAAAACAGCTGAGCAGCAAAAAGATGCTGTTGGAAACTCCCTCTGTGCTGTATTTTCATCTGTAAAATAGAAATAATTGTGATCTCTCTCACATGGTGAGAAAACAGTGAGAGATTAGGATCTTAAGCCACTTTACATATGTAAAATTCAAGAAGCAAGAGATTTCTGCAGATGCATGCAATATTTATTCAGTCCAAGGTTCACACTATATTTGGAACTGTACGATTTTGTACATCTGGAGAAAAAAAAGCTGCAGCATAAAGCTTCCTTTGTAAAAAGTTTGGCCAACATTGGGAAGCCTTTTGCTACTTTGTACATTAGGGTGTTACACCTCTTCCCACTGTTCTAAATGAACAGCATGCTGCTAAGCCAAAGTGTATCAGATCCCAGATGAACTATGGCCAAGTCAACGAAATGTATAAAGAAGATTTAAAGGAGAAAGGATTTGATGATAAAAAATCAAAATCAGAAATAGAAATATTAAACAATGAATGTAAAATAATGTCTAAAATGTATAAAATACTGTTGGAATGGCACCTGAAAGACGAGGAAGTGAAATTGGTGATGATACACTGGGCAAAAGATTTTGGATGTAACATACAGCTTAAAGAATGGGAGAGGTTGTTGAAAGAAAGAATAAAATTTACAGCTTGTAATGCTTTGAAAGAGAGTGTGATGAAAATGATGTATAGATGGTATATTACACCCGTGAAATTAACTAAAATGTATAAGACAAATAATAAATGTTGTAAATAAAAAGAAGGAACATTTTATCATATGTGGTGGGAATGTTAAGAAAGTAAAAAACATCTGGGAAATGATATATTATGAGATGAAAAAGATGTTGAAATATACATTCTTAAAAAAACCAGAAGCATTTTTACTTGGTATTATAAGTGATGATATTAATAGACAAGATGTTAAATTGTTCTTATATGCAACAACACCAGCAAGAGTATTGTTAGCCCAGAAATGGAAGCAAGGAGAAATTCTGACGAAAAAAGAATGGCAGACAAAATTAATGGACTACGCAGAATTAGACAAAATGACAGGAAGGATTCGAAACCTGCGGGGCCAGAGATTTACAGAAGATTGGAAGAAATATACAAACTATTTGAAGAGCAACTGTAGTCAACAAATTACGCTAGTAGGACTACAAGAAGTTTTGTAAGGAGAAATATATGAAATATTGCAAAGTAGAGAAAGAATAGAGATAGTAGTTAGGAGATTTAAAGCTAATAGTGAAAGTAAGAAATGTATATTAAGTGAACAGATTGGAAAATTTTCAGATGTGATTGATGGAAGTAAAAAAAAACTGTATAAGATGTAAAAGTATGTTTAATTATTGTTGAAAATGATGTTATATGTGTGTGTGTGTATATATAGCCCAAAGTGTATCAGATCCCAGAGCAGTCTGTGAACAATTGGCTGGGCAGCCTTATGTCTCTGGAATGCTAGTCATAAGGTAACTCTCAGACATTTTGCAGACTAATAGCTTTCGCCTGCAGTTGCTTGAAACTTACAGTTTCCTGGGCAAAACGGAAGAACTGAGACACATCTCTGACGGCATGCCCAAATTTTTCATAAATCTTGATGTAAGGACGGACCCAGGAAGGCAACTGGGCTATTGCATCCGTATTCATGAACCTGTTGGAAAGTGGGAAAGAACACTAGTAAGCTCTGTCAAAAACAGTTTCGGGACATGCCTAGAAATGTTTGTAACCCTTTCCCACCAAAACAACCCAGAAGAAAGATGGAATTGGATGCCTAAGTGCTCTGCGACATCTGATAACCATTGGTAAAAGAAAACACCTTTGGATATAGCACCCCATAATAATTTTATCCCCATCACAAAAATAACAGAAGAGGATAAACATTATCCTTACATTTACACTTGTCTCATTCTTCCATACAGCAAAAGGTTAAATGGTAAGTTGCAAAACACTGTGGGATTGCAAGTGCTGGATAAGGGAGTCAACTGAAGTGCTGGCTAGAAATCACACATGAATTAGCGAAGAGCTCCAAAACCCCTTTTGCGGGGTTGCCACCTTTGGGAGACAAAGTAGTCATCACCAGGCTCCCCTCCACAATGTCTGGATCAGGCCAGCCTCCTTTGCAATTCCTACGAAGAGTCTAATTGATTGACTGAACTATACAGCTTATGAGATCTGCTTTTTAATTCGCCACTGCTGTTACGAATAGATTGGTTTCATAAACCATTCCTTTCCTAGGAAGAGAGCACCAGTTGCAGATAATAGCTCATCTGGAATCGTTCAGTTTCCAGTTCCAGGTTCCATTTAGAAAAATAGTGCGTTCCCAGAGGATTGCTTAGAACCACCCTGCAGACATGGGAGTGGCCTGAAACAGATTCAACTCTCCCACAGCAGAGAATACTACAACCTGACTTTTAAGGGGTTTAGTGTTGAAAGCCTTCCCTAGGCCCTCAAGCAGAAACTCCAGGCTTGTGGGCATCCCCTCTAAACGTGGGAGGTGTTCCTTAGACACCATATAGGAACAGATATTAATATGCAGCATGAGTAAGTAAGTCTTGAATAAACCATTCTCCATCTATTTGCATCCCATGCCGATAACCTAATACCCCATTTTAGATGGTGTACTACAGAGATAAATTTGTTTGTCTCTTTATGATAGGAGTGCAATTATAAGGACCACATACTCCAGTTTAGTGTCTTTCTTCACATTTGATGTCACTGCAGTGGGACAAAACCCACATTTTGCACATATGGTGGCAAGCGGTGAAACAGAATCCCCCAGTTCTCAGTCAGAGCATTCCTGTTTTCGAAGAAAGCCGCAAAAAGATGATGCAATTTCTCCCGAAAGAATACATTTAACTTGGATTATTATTCTAAGACTACTGGATGTGGATTTAGAAACCCAGTCTAGCAACACATGAGAAATATTTTGGTTAGATCATATTTCTTTCTTTATTTTGGTTTTGAACCAAGGGATACATGGGTAAACAGTTTTCCTTTCCACTGGCCAGAATAACAACTCAGAGCTTTCTCTGAATAGCTGCTCCCATTAATTTGCCTAGTTCTAGTCACAGGCGCAGCTGTATCCTGCAGGCTTGTGGTTGCACATTATTATTTTTAAATATCACTTAAGAAAGTAAGAGGCCACTGAATCAGGCCTACAACTCATCCAGTCCAGCATCCTGTTCTCTGAGTGGCCAACCAGATGCTCTGAGGCAAGTCCAAAAGCAGGACCAGAGCATAAGACCATTTCCCCCTCCTGCAGTATTCAGGAGCACACTGCCTCTGACTGTGGAGGCAGACAATAGCCATTGTGGCTGGTAGCCCCAGCTAGCCTTTACCTCCACAGGTTTGTCTTTCAAAGCCATCCATGTTGGTGGCCATCACTGCCTCCTGTTGGAACCAATTCCATAGCTGAACTATGCACTGCATGAAGAAGTACTTTCATTGTCTCTCCTGAATCGTCCAACATTCAGCCAAGTTCTAGTAACATGAAAGGAGGAAAACATTTTTCTATCCACTTTTTGCATGCAGTGCATAATTTTGCACACTTCTACAGTATCATGTCACCTCTGACTTGCCTTTTCTCGAAAATAAAGAAAAGGCTTCTGCCATGTTTGTTAGTCTTTGAGGTGCCTCAAGACTATTTTTTGCTGTAACAATTTTTTAAGTATATATTTTTATTCTGCTGTTTTGTTTTATTAAAGTATTTTAAACATCTATCTTTTAAATATAAAACTTATTAATTTTTTTAAAAAATATGAACACAAAAATCCACACAAAACCTAGAATAAACAAAAACATTAACAAAAGAACTGAACACACTCAACCCTTCACCAAGAACAGACACTTTAGAAACAAATAAATCTGAACAGCACAGCCATCCTGCATTCTTCCATCCAAGCTCAGATTGAAAATGGGAACCAAGCATGCTCAGAAGAAGTCACAAGGGTGGTCACAAGGGTGGCCCATTACATTGGAATTACACGGTAACAAGGCAAGCAAGGAAACCAGAGAGGTGCACCAATTGAGCCAATTTGCTGCCCATTCACTTGATTTCGAGAGTTCTTTTGGAGCTCATCACAATCTTTTTGTTCTAACTACCCCGAGCAATTTAGTATCACCAGAAAACATGGCCACCTAATCACTCTCCCCTAGCTCTAGCTTGTTTATGAACTAATTTAAAAACACAGATCCCAATATGAAGCTTTGGGCGATTCCACTTTCTACGTTCCTCCATTTGGAAAACTGTCCATTTTCTCCTACTTTCTGAAGGCTTGTTCCACGGTAGCAAAGCAAGGAGATGGCACAGATGGTACAGAATTCAAGTAGACAGAGATGAGGACACGAGAACTCTACCCAAGCAAGAAGGAAGGTCACCTGTGGTCACAGAGGAAGATGGCGCCGTAATCCTGTCGATGCCGGATGACTCTACCAATGGCCTGGTTCACTGCACGAGATGCCTGTTGTTTGTACCAGTTGTTCCCGGATAAATACTAAATGTCAAAGAAAATGTATCAAACACCAGACCAAAATTAGTACTATCCTTTAAGGAGATGCCCTGAAAACACATCTGCAAAGAATGCCCTTCTGCCTGTCCCCTGGTTCTCCCCTTCCCCACTGTTTCTGTAGCTTAGGACCACCTCTTTTCTGAAAGAGGAACTGGACACCCCACTGGCCCAGCCAGCTGGCCCCTACCTGCCATGAAGATTTATCTGGATTAATAACACTGTGCATTGTGCTTCAGACGTTTGCAACATTCCTTTTAGATATGCATTAATACAAGGTTAACTCTGCCACTTGCAAACTGTCTACAAATTCTTAAGAAACAGCAGCCAATGGAGAATTCTCTCATAAATAACCAAGCCAGTTTTAGAAGCCTTCAGCAAATATTTCTGTGGCCCAAGGAATTGGGACTGAATTCCAGAGAAAAGTTGCAATGAGAACAGAGACAAACAGGGTCAGACCAAGAATCTTTGCTGTCTGAAGCAACGGACTTGATGCCCCACTCACTTTCCATTCCAGCTGGACTGTTAGTTTGTCTTTACAGTGGTGCCCCGCAAGACGAATGCCTCGCAAGACGGAAAACTCGCTAGACGAAAGAGTTTTCCGTTTTGGAGGTGCTTCGCAAAACGAATTTCCTATGGGCTTGCTTTGCAAGACGACAATGCCTTGCGAGTTCCTGCGGGGTTTTTTTCCTTCCCCCCCCTTTTTCTAAGCCGCTAAGCCGCTTATCAGCTGATCGGATAAGCCGATAAGCCGCTAAAAGCCGCTAATAGCGCTAATCTGTCAATGGCCTTGCTTCGCAAGATGAAAAAACCGCTAAAAGAAGAGAATCACAGAACGGATTCTTTTCGTCTTGCGAGGCACCACTGTATTTCAGCACTGGTGATGGATCAGACCCAAGCTAGGTTAAGGGGTACAGCAGGGCATGCCATGTAGCACACACAGTTCAGCTCCCCCACACCTCATCACAGCTACCTGCCCCCTAGAACTTTCAGCCTGAGGTGGCTGCCTCACTCTGCCTAATGGTAGGGCTCGCTTTGATGACAAATATCCATAATATCAATGGGAGGGCTCCCTTCTTACCTGACCTCCAGCGGCACCTTTTGACCTCATCTCATCCAAGAACTGCATCTTTAAAATGACCTTTGGGTCCATGCGAGGGGGGAAAGGAAGGCCTGTAATGATGACACCTCGACCATTCCTATCCGTGAAGTCCAAACCTTCGCTGGCCTGAAAACAGATGATGTCTGTCACTAAAAGAGGCAGAGACAAATTCCTGCTCCGCTTCCAGCTTCTCCAGTCTTCCCTGAGGGTCCCAAACAAACTTCAGCTGCTGGTTCCCGAGCTTCTGGGGGCTCCAGGTTATCTCTGGAAGAGGAGCCACTTGGCAGGGGCATGAGCTGTGTCTCTCCGCCTGATTGTGCCAAGGCCTATGATATAATTCTCTGGATGCCTCAGTCTAAAGGCCACTTCATGACTATACTAGTGCAATGTAAGGTAAAGGTAAAAGTACCTCTGACCATTCGGTCCAGTCGTGGCCGACTCTGGGGTTGCGGCGCTCATCTCGCTTTATTGGCCGAGGGAGCCGGCATCTAGCTTCCAGGTCATGCGGCCAGCATGACTAAGCCGCTTCTGGCGAACCAGAGCAGCGCACGGAAACGCCGTTTACCTTCCCCCCGGAGAGGTACCTATTTATCTACTTGCACTTTGAAGTGTTTTTGAACTGCTAGGTTGGCAGGAGCAGGGACCGAGCAACGGGAGCTCGCCCGTCGCAGGTATTCGAACTGCTGACCTTCTGATCGGCAAGTCCTAGGCTCTGTGGTTTAGACCACAGCGCCACCCACATCCCTCTAGTGCAATGTAGGAGCGATGAAAGTAAGCTGCTGGTTAGGAAGCACTGAGTTAGAATCTCATTTATGCTTTGAATACACTAGTTGGCTCTTAGTAGCCCATTCAATCTACACATCAAGAAGTTCAAAAATTCTGCAAGCAGCACTCCATGAAGGCATCACATGATCAAGTCAGTGGCCTCCTGGGATGTGGAGAGAGCCCTCCAAGGCTGGACCAGGTCACACACTAAGTTCCAGGTAAAGTAAGGAGGGTGGCAATAAAACACTGGCATTTTGAAGCTATAGCACCCTATTTATGGAACACCCTTTCCAGAGAAGTTTCCCTCACATCATCTTTTATTTTCACCAACAGCATTTTATTTATCTAGACCTTTTAAACTTGCCACTGCAATATGTTGTAGCTTAAGTACATGTTTATGTTTTATCTTGCAGCTTAGATCCACTGTTGGGGGGAAAATATGATTTTTTTAAAAAAAGATCATATATGGTAAATGAAGGAATGAATGAATAGATACACAAATAAAAAGGGAAAAGGTAACAAGTCACTGTTCTTCTGTGTAGAGCTTTGTCACCGGGAAGTTCCCGGTGGATGCCAAATAAGGTCTGTAATGTAACCTGAGTATTACAGTGGTCAAGAAATATGCCTAACATTTTCAGTTTCACTTTCCATAAGAAGCAAAAGACAAAACAAAAACAAAAACCCCAACCGTAAATACAGGAAGCCAGCTTTATTATGTGTCTTTGTCTCAAAGCATGCTGATAACATGCTTCATTTATTTTTATTTTGGCTTCAATGCTGCTGCTTCAAAAGTTAAGCTTGTGCTAGTTACATCATTTTCAAATAGTTCCAGGATATCCTGAGGTTTCTTGGAAGCTTATCACGAGTTTCTCAGCAGAAAGATATGGAATGACGGAATAGCTTCCTTGAAAGGCCCACTCCTACCAATCTTTCCTTAGAATACACATCAGCTGGGAAGTGCTGCAGGACATTATCTTAGTTCACACAAGACAGCTAAACAAGCTCATGGCCCAGAGGAAATGCAGACTAGAAGTTGCCACAGTCCAGCAACACCACACAAACAAGCTTCATGGCACCCATGCATGGGGTATTTGACACACAATCTGGTGTGTTAAAGTTCCTATGAAAGTAGAAACTTTGTTGGACGTAGGGTTGTGAAAGACAAAAACAGATAGTAGGAAATGAGTTAAAATTTTCCCATTTTACTGATGAAAACTAGTGAGGAAATGGTATAGTAACAGCCAACAAATCTTATATTATTTCCATGCGTGTAATGGAACTTCAGAAGCAGTGTGGTGCAGTGGTTAGAGCATCCAGCTAGCACAGGAAATGCAGGGATTCAAATCCTCACTTAGGAATGACGCTCACTGGTGACCCTCTCAATCAATCTCTCTCAGCCGAAACTGTCTCATAAGGCAGTTGCAGAGATAAATATGACCAGGTGAGAACCATATACACCACCATCAGCGAACTGGAAGAGAGCTGGTATAAAAATGTAACTAATAATAACAACTCACAGAAGCAGGACTGCAACAAAATGTTGCAGTATATTTCCACTATTTAACACAACTGCAGAAGATCAAACCTCTCCATTCTGAAGGAAATCAGCCCTGAGTGCTCACTGGAAGGACAGCTCGTGAAGTTGAGGCTCCAAGACTATGGCCACCTCATGAGAAGAGAAGACTCCCTGGAAAAGACCCTGATTTTGGTAAATATGGAGGGCACAAGGAGAAGGGGACGACAGAGGACAAGATGGTTGGACAGTGTTCTCGAAGCTACAAACATGAGCCTGACCAAACTGCGGGAGGCAGTGGAAGACAGGAGTGCCTGGTGTGCTCTGGTCCAGGGGGTCACGAAGAGTCCGACACGACTAAACGATTAAACAACAACAACAACACAACTGCTCAGATTCTGTTAATTGGTTTCTATTATCCTTACAACAACCCTGTAAAAGAGGTTAGGCCAAAAGATTTCAAGCATAAAGTTCCCAGTGAGCTTCATAGCTGAGTGGGGATCTGAATCCGACTCTTTCCCAGTTCTTATGATTCTTAAATAAATAAATTCCCACTATTGCTCTGCACAAGTTGGCTTCTGCAGAGAATCTAACTTTCAGACCTCTGCAATCTGTTACACATACCTTCCCCCGGCACACAGCCAAGAAAACAGCGCCATTAGACTTGGGGCAGACAATCTTCTCATAATAGGCATTTATGACCTAGGAGAGAGAGAGAAAAAATGTAAATGAAAATTTTAGGGCAAACTTGTGTCGTGCCTAGATCTGGCTTGGTACCAGACACAGAGTTCTCAAGACACTCCACAGGACCTTGAGGAGCAGGCACAGTCCTCTGAATCCAATGCTTGGGATCCCTTTGAGGGGAACTTCTGATGATGGATGCTGCAGCACAACTGCTGACAGGACTAAAACCCGGGGGGCCACTAGGGGGCGCATTGGAAGATGGCCGACAATACCATCTCTCCGACCCACACGGGGTAATTAAGAGGCTGTTATGGGAGTAGGCAGCCTCCCTTGTTGCCCCAAGGAAATGGGGAACACTGCCCTTGCCTGCTTTGCCCATAAATCACCCCCTAATTCGAAAGAAGGGGGTGAGGGCCCTAGGCAGAATGCCCCCGTGTGGACCTCGGCTCTCCTGGACACTGTCTCTGATCGCGCACTAGTTGCAGCAATTTGGAATAATTAATTACAAAAGAAGCAAATGCACATATTTCAAGTGAAGAAGGGGAGTGAAGTCTGCTAATTTAAGTGACCTCTGCGAAAGAAGACGACGGGCTGGAGAAACAGGAATATTTTACAATGAAAATACACCAAAGGCGGGGTATGTTGACAACGGGGCTGGATGGGGGGACGGGACCTTTTTTACTTTCCTTCTATGTGATTTACAAGAACCCCTCCTCATTAGAACCGTCGGTGGAACTGACCGAAGCAGGATGATTAAGGTCTGTGTGGAGATAAACTTTAACCAAAAGTATGCTTTATGGAGACCGAGAAGCAATAAGAGCTTTTGGGAATGGCGCAGCAATTAATTCGGAGTCGCCATCTTGCCAAAGGATTTATAGCCGGGAGGAAGAACGGATTTGTTTTCAGACTGCATTCCTAGTGAATCTCCTCAGAGGTTTTGAGAAAGGAGGCAGATTGGTGAAGATTAATGACGCTAAGACTGTTTTGATGTATGGAAGTGATGATATATGGAAAACGTCTGGATATGGCTACTGGATAAAAAAAATAATATCCACGCAGGATTACAAACTGTTCTAACCAGCTTGCGGAGACTATCAGAGGTCACAAAGAGAAAGGAAAAATACATGAAAATAACAACAAGAGATGTGGAAAAATAATAAGAAAGGACTGGATAGTACTGTGAACATCATGAGGTTAGATTTGTGGACATTAAAACAGCAGTAAGAAGCAAGAAGTTGATTGGATCCCTTCGGAACTTGAAATATGGGTACCCCCAACAAAAATTTAAAATTTGGCTGTGTAATTTGGAATTTATGTAATTTGGTTTGATTTGATGTGATTGGTCGGTTAATAAAAAATTATTCTTAAAAAAAAACAAACCCGTCAGCATATGACACCTCTGTTCAGAGACATGCACTGACTGCAGATCTGCTACTGCGCCAATTTAAACCTGCTATCTGTATACAGTGGTACCTCTGTTTAAGTACTTAATTCGTTCCAGAGGTCCGTTTTTAACCTGAAAGTGTTCTTAACCTGAAGCACCACTTTAGCTAATGGGGCCTCCTGCTACTGCCACGCCGCCGGAGCATGATTTCTGTTCTTAACCTGAAGCACTATTTCTGGGTTAGCGGAGTCTGTAACCTGAAGCGTATGTAACCTGAGGTACCACTGTGTAACACCTTTCAGAGCTTGGGACCCATAAACCTTTGTGATTGCATTACCCCACGTAGCACCTACACTTTGGAACTCCCTGCCTATTGACACCGGTCAGGTACCTTCACTGTCCCGCCCTGAGACCTCCAGGTATAGGGTGGTAGGTAAGTAAGTAAGTAAGTAAATGAAGAATACTTTTTTTGGCACCCGCTAAAAACATTCTTGGGATGCGGGTGGCGCTGTGGGTTAAACCACGGAGCCTAGGACTTGCCGATCGGAAGGTCGGCGGGTCGAATCCCCACGACGGAGTGATCTCCCGTTGCTCGGTCCCTGCTCCTGCCCACCTAGCTGTAGATAAATAGGTACCGCTCCTGCGGGAAGGTAAACGGCGTTTCCATGTGCTGCTCTGGTTCGCCAGAAGCGGCTTAGTCATGCTGGCCACATGACCCAGAAGCTGTACGCCGGATCCCTCGGTTAATAAAGCAAGATGAGCGCTGCAACCCCAGAGTCGGCCACGACTGGACCTAATGGTCAGGGGTCCCTTTACCTTTAAAAACATTATTGTTTAAGCAAACCTAACAAGACATGTAGAGGCTATCATGTGTTTTAATCTGCTTTTGGTTTATTGCTGGTTTTAATTATCTTTTGAACGTTCTAAACTGGGTTTTAAACTAAGTCTTTTTAACTGGGTTTTTAGCAGGTAGTTTTATTGCTTTATTCTTTTTGTAAACTGCTCTGGGGTTTTATTACAGTCAAGTGGTATATAAATGTTCTGAAATAAATAAAACAAATAAAACTGCCAGAGGAGGAGGTGGAGCAGGCTCCTCGCCGTTCCCTGTTTTCAAGAGTGCCGGCACCGAAAGCTTTCAGTTCTGGGCTGAAGAGGAATGGCACATTATGCATCGATGGACCCAAAGTTGTCACTCTACTCGTAAGGGGGCTTCTTGTGAGTAAGGAATCCATGCTACTCCATCACAGCTAGCAGCTGTGGCTACCATCTGGTTTAGGAGGCCTCCCTCTTGAGCCTTCCACTTGCTGGAAACATCTGGGTCCCAGATCTAATCACTCTGCCTTGCTGCACTGTACCTTGCCTGGACACCCTGTGAGCTTAGACTGTTGCCTGACTTTGTCTTTGAATCATGTTTGGCCTTCGACTGATTCCTGATTTCCTTGGAACATACTGTATCTGCAGTCCTGTCATTACATAGAGGCTTACAGCTTCTGTGATTGTGGCCCCATCCCCTGGAGCGTAACAGCTTTCCAACTTCCACTGAAATATACAGAATCTAGGATCCCGGTATCTTGCTACCTTTGCTCAATCGGGCAGATGTTTACTTCCATGAATGAGCCACCCTTCATTACGAGAAACCTGCAAATCTCCTATCAGGCCATGTGAGACAGCAGCTTCCATGGAACACAACACAAAGATTTTTAAATGAAAGTTCATAAACAAAGTTATTTTTAAAAACCAGCACTGCACTTTGTTTTCAGTGGAATTCAAGCATGACTGTTTGATAAGAAGAGTTGAACGTGCAGTCCCACCAAGAAGAAAAAGCAATGATGAAGGAAGGAAGCCCTATCTGCAGGGTACACGCTGCTTTTTCAGAAAAAAAATAATTCCTGTAAAAAGGTTTTGCCCAAGAGGTGTGATACATGGGAATTCATTAAGAGGGTGTGTGTGCGAGGGCTGTTCTATGCAATAAAGTTCCAGAGATTTTTAGCAGATTATTCAAAACATTGCACTGTTTCCAAAGTGCTTCTGACAGGAGTCAAAACAAATCTAATCTTTATTACGATCATAGGCCAGCCTAAAAGGGGGGGGGGTACAGTTATTTAAAATACAAAAAACTATTTGAAAAACTTAAAAGAATTAAAAGTCTATAAAAATCTAAAGGAAGCAAGGATCTAAAATCTAAAATTGCCAGGAGTCAAAAATATGTCCAATGTCCAATTTGCTTTTAACTCACTTGAACTTTCTGAATGATTTTTTTAATGTTAACCTGCTGTTCATCGTACATTTTTATTTAGAGTTATATGGTGTTTCAAGGCCAAAGTGATGAATGTGTACTTGTGATCTATGTCATATATCTGGCACAGGGGCACCGCTCACCTGGTTTCCAAATCTTGAGTATCACTATCAATTACTGAAAAGGGGAAGAGGAAGGTAAGGGGTGGAACTTGGCATCACGGGTGAAGCATCTGATTGGTTACACTGCTGCGGCACCCTGTGGCAAGCGTCCTGACGCCTTGTCTCTCCCCATCTCCTTTTCGGTAACAGGCAGTGATGCTTGGGACTGGGAAGTCAGGTGAGCAACTCTGCTCTACCAACCACTACTGCGTATAACCCAAATGTCAGGATTTCGATTAAGGCTCAAGCTTCAGGAAAACACTAATAGAAAAAACAGATACCTTCTGGTGCATGGGGTGCTATGTGAGCAAGATAAAACCAATAAAACTGCTAGGAGGAAACTGCCACTATTCCTGTTAGCCCACCTAACTTCATGACAGCAGTCACGAAATTAAAAGACGCCTGATTCTTGGGAGAAAAGCAATGACAAACCTAGACAGCATCTTAAAAAGCAGAGACATCACCTTGCCAACAAAGGTCCGTATAGTTAAAGCTATGATTTTCCCAGTAGTGATGTATGGAAGTGAGAGCTGGACCATAAAGAAAGCTGATCGCCAAAGAATTGATGCTTTTGAATTATGATGCTAGAGAAAACTCTTGAGAGTCCCATGGACTGCAAGAAGATCAAGCCTATCCATTCTTAAGGAAATCAGCCCTGAGTGCTCACTGGAAGGACAGATCGTGAAGCTGAGGCTCCAAGACTTTGGCCACCTCATGAGAAGAGAAGACTCCCTGGAAAAGACCCTGATGTTGGGAAAGATGGAGTGCGCAAGGAGAAGGGGACGACAGAGGACGAGATGGTTGGACAGTGTTCTTGAAGCTACCAGTATGAGTTTGACCAAACCGCGGGAGGCAGTGGAACAGGAGTGCCTGGCGTGCTCTGGTCCATGGGGTCACGAAGAGTCAGATACGACTAAACGACTAAACAACAACAATCTCAAGCTGTATATCGGACATCACTAACAACCAGATTCTCTTTTCCCTGGGACCAGGCTCAAGGTTGCTCAGTAGCAGTCTGACTAAGCAGCCAGGAACCAAGTTACTATGCAGCATAACAGTGTAAAGTCTTGCCAACCTCTGTGAAGGTTCCTTTGTTTCTTGGTTCCACAAACATTGGTTTAACTGCTTCAATTCTTCCAGCTAAATCATGCTCCTTTGAGAAAACAGAAAGAGAGGGACTAGTACAAGTGAGTCAAGCAAGTGAATCAACTACTTCAAACAAGGTGTGGGATTTTCCTGCCTGCTTGACAGATGGAATAAAAGCAGGTGTGCAGTCACCTAAGACACACACACCGCCTCCACACCAAAACCGGACAAAGGTTTCATGCCTGTTAGTACCAGACAACAAGCGCTGATTCTTTGGATGAGCAAGCAAGAACCCTGGGGCATGTTTCCAACATGTGAGCATTTTTGAAATTCAAGGTTTCCTAAAGTAAACAAGAAATATAGTCTCTTGCTTTATTCCAATGCCACAAGCCAGAAAGTTTTAAATTAAAATTATTGCACTAATTTGAATCAAGCCAGAACATGAAAGAGAGGCGATAGCTGTTGGAACCTGTAAGGTAATGCCATCTCAATTGTGTTTTATGCCCTCTGGTGAACAAGTTACTTTGCCTAACTCTTCATTGTATAGAATCTGATCGTATCGCTTCAGATCAGATGGGGAAAATGCTCAGGCTGCCAATAGTTACAGTTTTAAGCCATGTCACCATTCAACTCCTTTTTGGCAACAATGCAGTGACAGCAGTTAATGAGGACTGAGCTGAAGACTGTGTGGAGCAATCTTATTATTTCCTTACCATCTGTCAAAACTGTGCACAAATCCACTCAACTCAAACACCAATATTGTTTGTATAGGTTCTCGTTAATGACTAGCAGCGTGAACAATGCATATTGCTTAATGTCGCTTTATAGGACAGAAAAGGCCATGTTAACCTACTCTCCAATATTCCAGGCTTTTATCCATGACAGGATATGAAGGGAAGAAAACAAGCAGCCCATGTGGTGTGATTCGAACAAGATTACCTGCCAAAACAAAGCAAACAAATATTAAGACCAAGTTCACCCTGATTTCAGTATTATTATTTTTAATTAAAATTTTTATTTGCATTTTATTTGATTGGCAGCAGCTCTTCAAGGGGGGAGTCAAGGACACATTTCCACCCCCAACAGTTTTTAACGCCTCAGTTGGTGGGAGACCAACAAACTTTTTCAGCAGGGGGCCGGTCCACTGTATCTCAGACCTTGTGGGGGGCCGGACTATATTTTGACCAAAAAAAATTGAATGAATTCCTATGCCCCACAAATAAACCAGAGACGCATTTTGAATAAAAGCAACATTCTACTCATGTAAAAACACGCTGATTCCCGGACCGTCCGCGGGCTGGATTGAGAAGGTGATTGGGCCGGATCCGGCCCCCGGGCCTTAGGTTGCCTACCCATGGTGTAGCAGCTGCATTGCTTGGCTAAGTGCACAGTGTTGATTTAAATCCATGTGGATTTCAGTCATGTTGGAGCAGAAGGTCTTCTCGATCTTACCTATTGTTCTCCCAAGAGATGACAGACACTCTGATGAAAATCTGCAAAAACAACAACTATCCGTCAGCACCCAGCTTCTACATGTTGGAAAGTAAAGAATGCCTGGTGCCCCCACAGTCATCACCAAAGGAATACAATGAACCGTTTGTCACCCTTAAGACATGACTATCACTCTCTTCTTTCTCCTATTGACTGATTCACTGAAAAAACAGGTCCCTGTAATTTATTAGAATGTATCTAGTCATATGATCCAAAGAATCATCTACAGAAGTTATAAAAGTTTAAATAGCTGAGTCATTAACAGTGTCAACAGTAGAAAACAATGGGTGGGGGACAGAAGAGGCAAAGTATATTTCTAGGTGAGCGTGCTAAGATCACTGAAAAAAATTAACAGGATATGTTAATGGAAGTCCAGCAAATAGGGAGAAGGAATCTCCTTGTTTGAGGAAGGGGGCTTGCCTTCCCTGCCCACCCCCATGCCTCCCATGGTCATTAAACTAACAAAAAGGGGTAGGTGGGGTTGAAATGAGTGCAGTGCCTGGTTTAGCCTTCCTTAGAAATCATGCTTATTGTCCTACATGGAGTGGACTCTTATCTCTGGCCACAGTGAGTCATATGGTGAAGTTCTAACTCTGAAACAGAAACTTCTCACAAGTTTCCTCTACTTTCTGGCTCTTTTGTGTTTGCCTCCCGCACCTTCCTCTCTGAATTAGAGGTGACTGCTCCAGAAAGAGATATATTGGGCTCATTGTGGGTATCTTGATGAAAATATTGACCCAGTGTGTTGCAGCTGTGAAAAATGTGAATCCCGTGTTAGGGGTTATTAGGAAAGGGAATGAAACAAAAATTCCCAATATCATTATGCCACTGTACAAAACTGGTGCAGTCACACTTGGAACACCTTGCACAGGTCTAGTTGCTGGACCTAAAAAAAATGTATTTTAGAGTAACAGAAAGCTGGGGTTTGTTCCACAACAAAAAATTAAAATATTAACTGTTTTTCCTTTGCATGTGAAGGAGTGAAGAGAGGGAGGGGTCAAATTCAAGTCTTACTATAACACAGTCTCATAAAGCTTTTTGTTATGTATGAATTTGGGCTCTGTATTCCCAAAAATCACAAATACGATTTTTCTGCAGAGAATTTGTGTCGAGCGCATGTGCAGTAAATTGATGCAGTACCGAAGTCTGCAACAAGATTATTAAACTGGAAGGAAGGAACCCTATTACCTTTTTTCATAGGTGGAACTCAGCAAACCACCATCAGGTCCTTTAGGGATTATCCCCACCCATATCTGGTGTTTATCGATAACGTGTGGGTTTTCCAAACAAACTGGGAAGGGACTAAAGGAAAACAAAAAGACAGTCAGACTTCACCAACCTGTCAGTTCTATAAACTTTATAGATTAGCTTAAACCTGAGCAACAGGACCATCATATGATGCCAGTTAGGATGTCAACCATTTGTAGGCAATTGGTAACTTACATTGGAACAACTTGCACTACATTAAATAGATGCACGTTAACTCTTATTCCTTGCAGCAGTCAGGAACCATCTTGGTTGCTCAAGGAATTCTACCCATGGTAGGAGGACGCCAACTTAATCCTATCTCCAAGCACACAGGCTTCACACTTGACAATCAATTTTGCTCTGGGCTTCCAGCTTCCAGGATCAGAGTCTCTCCCAACACGGTGGGAGAGAGACAGATGGAGTTAATCAGAAATTGATGGGGGAATTCCATTATCTGCATTCCTCCTTGGGTGGAAGAGGAACCAGGCTCCCATCCAAAGTGCCTGGCGGTCTGGCACTCAGTTTCCCCGTGGAATGCAAGGGCAGGGAAAGGCACTGGGTGCACACAGCACTCTGGCTGCCATGACGGCCCCCGATTCCGCTGTTATAATGAGGCTGTTTTTGGAAAAATATTGGAAAATCAATTTTAAAAAAAAAATTTTTAAAGAGAGAATGATGCTCTTAGCGATCTGCAGTTTCTTTTAAAAGTTATATGACAGATATTTCTACGTGTGCATTCTACCTAGAGTGTTCTGGGATCACAGCAGTGAAGCCAGAAAGGAACATTAGGTCATTTACCATGCATAGACCTTCTAGGCTGGTATAATGAACTTGTATAATGAACTTGTATGAGGAGTTTTATGTTCTGATTTCCCCAGGGATCATGTGACTTTGATTATTAGTACAACAACCTCTCTCCAGTTTCCCTTCCTTTCTTTTCTTTTGGTCTGTGATGAAGCTCTAAAATCTGAGAGATTATAACAGGAAAGACAAAAGAATGAAGAAAACTCAGCAAAGCCACTTGAAGAAGAAATGTAAAGCTGTGATAAGCCTACTGGGCTCTGCTGCCATTTAGAAAGGAAAGTTCCCCTATTAGCTGAAATAGAAGAGAAGGCACTAAACCAGGGGTCAGCAACCTTTTTCAGCCGTGGGCCGGTCTACCGTCCCTCAGACCATGTGGTGGGCTGCACTATTTTTGGGGGGGAGGGGGGGGAATGACGCATTCCTATGCCCCACAAATAACCCAGAGATGCATTTTAAATAAAAGCACACATTCTACTCATGCAAAAACACCAGGCAGGCCCCACAAATAACCCAGAGACGCATTTTAAATAAAAGCACACATTCTACTCATGTAAAACCACGCCGATTCCCGGACCGTCCGCGGGCCGGATTGAGAAGGCGATTGGGCCACATCCGGCCCCCAGGCCTTAGGCTGTCTACCCCTGTACTAAACTTATCATGTCCTTTGATGGCCTCTGGTGATCAGAGAAAACATTGCAGCCTAACTCTCTGAGAACCGTAGTCGCCACACTTTTTCAGAGACGGGACCCAACTTTAACTTAAACATGCATTTGGGGACCCATTTCTTTACCGTGTACTTTATGGCAGCAATGCTGCTGTTGTGACCTGCCTTAGATCAGGCTGGGGCTTGACAGAGGGTTCTGATCCAGCAGTTGAAGACTCTAGTGAATATGGCTGCTGCTCCAACTGTAGAGGTGGGGGAAAGGGTGCTGGCCTGTGAAGTGAGGGGCCTGCTGGCTGCCAAATCCTCATGCAGCCTCCTATGCTCTTCTAACCCCAAGCCTGGTGGCCAAGAGAGATTCCACATGGGGAGAATTCATGGCTGGAAGCACTTGGGTCTTCCAACGCTGCCTGCTGCAATCCCAGCACTGGCACAGGCCCCATGGGAGAGGTGTTTTGACCGGGTGACTGAATAGTAACCTTTCACCAAGTAGGGGTTTCCCCAGCCACTCTGGGCGGCTTCCAACACAATATTAAAATACAATAGTCTATTAAACATTAAAAGCTTCCCTAAACAGGGCTGCCTTCAGATGTCTTCTAAAAGTCTGGTAGTTGTTTTTCTCTTTGACATCTGGTGGGAGGGCGTTCCACAGGGCGGGTGCCACTACTGAGAAGGCCCTCTGCCTGGCTCCCTGTAACTTGGCTTCTCGCAACGAGGGAAACGCCAGAAGGCCCTCGACACTGGACCTCAGTGTCCGGGCACAACGATGGGGGAGAAACTAATACGGCAAAGGTAAGGATTTTTTTCACACACATAAAAATATGTAGAGAACAGTCAAGGGGCAAAAAACTGAGTAAGAGGTGGAATCGAGGGAAACAAGGCACAATCCAGAAATAGAGAGAGGAGGTTATACACAAACTGGATGGGTAGAGGCAGGGACAAAAAACTGGAGAGAGGTTGTTATGTTGATCATCTAAATTACATGATCCCTGTGTGGCCTGGGCAAATTAACCTTTCATGAGGATGTGTCACATGTCAGCAAGCCAGAGGATATTTTTAAACCTAACTGTATAGGTCCTTTAAAAAAAGGAGTCCGGTCAGCTAAAACAAGTTACTGGCCCAGGTGGTATGGAATGACGTAGAAACAGGGGTGCCCCAAAATAATGAGGTAGAGTATGTGCACATAAAATACACAACACCGAAGAGGCAAGCCCAAGCAAAATGGTGCCTTTAACAAACAGGCAGAAATTTAAAGAACGAGTCCTCTAGCCTCAGGCACGTGAGCGCCTCAGGCGGCACAATGGGCAGTGTGCCTGGCTGCTAACCAGAAGGTTGGTGGTTTGAGCTTTGGGCAGGAGAATACACAAGAAGCAAAAAACTGAGTAAGTCAGGGTCCCTTCCGGCTCTTAGATTTCATGATCTGGTTGGTCATTGTGAACTACCCTATCGCACAACAGCATTTAAAACTGAACATCTGTTAATAGGAACATAAATAGTGGTCCAGTATGTAATTAATAATTGCCTCAAAGTAAGTAAACTAAAAAGAGAAAAAAACATCTATCTCTTCAGTAATTTTTTTTGGCATCTCTCTGCCACATATACTTTTAGGACCCACTTTATTTCTGTGATTGTCGGTTGTTTTAAGCTTGTTTTAACACTGTGTTTTACTTGTTGTAACCTGCCCTGGGACAATAGGGTGAAGAGCGAGCAATCAATTATCACCATCCTCAGATCACAATTAAATGGCAAATTAGTAAATTCAAGAGGCAGGTTTAAACCGGTGCCAATTTCCAAACGATTTAGAGGGAGGACTCTTCCCATGGCACTTCCTCATGTACTGAAACTGACCTCGAAGAACAGCCAGTCACTGGGGTGCTCAGGGCTCACTTTGCATCACAGGAAATGTGTGATGATGTTTCTTCAAATACCTTGTCAAAAGCATCCCACACGTAAGAAATAAACCTTGAACCTGAAAATCCCATACTTGTTCCTCAATGACTTTCACTGAAACCCAGGACAGGATATAACCCAACTCAAGCTGCCTTTTGTCATAGAAGCAACAGAAAGAGACTCACATCTGCATTTCCATAGTAAAAGACGATAGTGGAGAGAGTGTCCCGCTAGTGAGAATGATTGTTCGGACTTCCTGACGAACTAACTCGTGCATGCTGTATCCAGGACTGAAACACCAATAGCTCAAGACCTTTCCTGTATCAAACAAAACACCAAGGCAAAACGTTAAGAGGTATTCACTGTGGCTGGAGCAAAGAGCACCGACCCGTAAGTTACTGCAAGCAGATATAGCAGGCCACTTGTAAGCAACCACGGGCCTTGAACTAATTAACATCTTCTCAGACAGCCTTAATGCACAGCATTAAGAAATTGTGAGTTCCAAAAAACTTTTACAAAAGTTATTATTTTTTTAAAATGCCCTAAAACATGTAAACACTATTAAAAGGATCCTTTGAGTGGTCCTTTGTAAAGAGCAGTATCTTACAAACGCCCTAGAGCCTTGGAAGATGTTTCCAAGTAGAAAGGCAACTTTATTTTAATGTCTTGTGCAGAACTGGTTTCCCTTCTGATGGAGAAGAGAAGAAGTTAGGTAGAGCAAGTTCTTGACTGATATAAAACAATTCTATCTTAGGAAGGAAAGCAGTATCTGGGTGTACCTCAATGTTTATCACTGCAGAACTGCATAGATACAAGGAGAGTCAGATCTGAGTGCCGACAGCTCACCATATCGCCTCTAGAAAACCCGTTCTGAAGGATGAACACATTGACTAGAAGTAGCCATTGGCTAACTTGGGACAAAATAAAAAATTCAATGCAGCTATGTATTCTATCACTGGCAGGTAGCACTTTCAAAAAGTGCTTAGCTGTAGGACATGAGAAGATAGAGAAATGCTGAGATGGTTGAATGATGGGCTCTGAGAGATGAATTCACCAAACCTACAGATTTTATGCATGGCACAGTTGCCTGGCAGGGGTGAAAATCATGAGAGTATACTCAGAGAACCTCTTTCACTTTGCTCTGTATGACATGGAGTGACTCTGTATTTACATGGAATGGAGGAGGGGATATCAAGTTTGGGAAGGCGACCATTTAAGTTGGCACTTCACTCGGTATCACATTTCTGGCACAAAAGAAAGTAGAGGCAGAGCATGGAACAAGCAAAGGAATTGCGAGATTTGTTATTTGTGGGCTTCAATTCTCAAGGTTCTCTTATCAACACTCCAGATTCTTTGTTTTCTGTATTATTCACCACATTTCTAAACAAGGAAAATGTGTACTGCCTAGACTGCCTGCAAGAGTTTCTGGAACTAAAGTACAAGGGCATGCTATGAACAGTAGGAAGTACTTGAAGTAAACCTAAACAAGAGTTTTCCCCACTCAGAATTGGTATGTGTAAAATAAATATAATTTATCAAATTACTTACGACAACAACTGTGGGGGTGAAATATTTATATGGGAACATACCTTTATAATTGCATCAGCATCATTAGAGGCTAAAGGTCAAGTGAATTCATTTTTGCTCTTTAGAACACACCAAGTTTGGCTATTGTAATAATGTGAGATATATACACACACACCCTTTGTTCCTGTACACCTCCTTTCATTCAAGATGCAAACAAATTAGTACTTAATTCTAATTTAGGGGTGGGAAATATGTAACCTTTCAGATGCTGTTGGACTCCAACCCCCATCATCCCTTGCTGATACGGCCACTGACCAAGGATGATGGGATCTGTAGTCCAGCAACGACTGGAGGGCCACAGGTTTCCCACCCGTGCTCTAAATTAAGCATTGATTCCCATTTTGTCCAAAGCAGGGGAACCATGGTTGCAAACTTCAGAACAAGCCAGAATATTAAGCCACAGTTTGAAGTCAGCTTATTCCAAAGATAGCAGCAAAACAGGGAAATCTGTTTAAATTTAGGTTTCCTGATTTAATGACAACTTGTGGCATAGAGGGAGGTAAGGAGTCTGTGTGTGCAGTCAAAAGGCTGATGCATATCATCTGGGGGATGAAAATGGAAGATAGTGGTCCTCCTAGCTTCCTTCCTATGTCTAAGACTCCCAGTCCTTAATTACCTAACCTACATGGTCATGCCTGTAGGGATCAGATGGGATTACCATGAGGAATTATAGAATATACATCAAGCCATCGTGTCCACAATGAAGACATTGTGATGACTGGGTTTGATATATTGACGATAATTTCTGATTAAATCCCATAAGATTCTACATTCATGCCCTTTTGATGCCCTTTTGCCTTTGCTGCCCATTTCTCCTTGCTCTTCACAAATCACGTACACACTTAGACAGGCAGGCGTCCTGTGTCCTCAAAGACTGGGCAGTTTCATCTTTGTAGATTTCTGATATTAATCTTAGAATGTTAATCTTAGGGCCAGGAAACAGATCTCACATGAAGGGGATAATGGTCACTGTCCTCCTGGACATCCTCCTTATCATATGTATTGCTTGTTTATTACCTCCGGGGTTGCCAGATGCTCTTCTTTGTAGTTCTGTTCTTTGTTTACCCCAGAAATATTTGTGCTTAATTAGTTTTAGTAGTTTAACTTGTCCCCACGTGGGTTTGTTTAAATGCTCAGAGGAAATGATTGGTTCTTACGAACACTCTGTAAAAAGTTCTTTTGTGAATAAAACGGCTGCGGAGATCTGACGGACAGGCACAGAGAGACACGATTATACGCACCCTTCCCAGAGCCTTGCTGGTTCAAGTCTCTGTGTGTCTTCTTATTAATCAGAGTTCAATCCTTCCTTTACTTTGAGAACGCAACAATGCCACTGTTTGCCCTGCTTTTGCCTATCTTTGCCCCCTCAGTTCTTCCCAAAATCAACAGCACAGCATCAATACCTTCAAACACAACATTAAATTTTGGAAGCACAATTACACAGTGCAATGACAAAACTACGCAATGGTTTCACAAAAACTGGCTAGAAAATGTCCTGGCCAAATGAGATTATAGATTGCTATCATGGCACACACAGCTGCCTCCAGTTCTCATTTAAGTTGAAGAAACCTGGGCTGAAAGATTTACATGATCAAAGCAACGTATCAGCATTGTCACCTTGTTTTTTAGTTGCTGACGAATTCCACAGGTCTGTCCTCTGCTTCTTTTTATGATTACTTGCATCTAGATGGATGTGGACCTAAGAGGAATAATCAATAAATATGAAGTACAAGAATAGGACATCTATGCTACTTGCATCACCACAATGAAGTTTGTAAGGGAGCAATGAACAGAACCAGCTTCTACTAGCAGGCAACATGTTGTAAGTGGGCCTATGCAGTTTGAACAAGGAACTGAGTAAATTCTGAAAAGGTATTAACTTACTCTTTTGCAGTATCTTACAACTGAAAAGGTATAAAGTCACTAATTATACAGTGGTGCCTCGCAAGACGAAATTAATTCGTTCCGCGAGTTTTGTCGTCTTGCGGTTTTTTTCGTCTTGCAAAGCACGGTGTCGGAAAAGTTTTGGAAAAGCTTCAAAAATCACCAAAGTCTTCAAAAACCTCAAAAAAGGCTACCACACCGCGTGCTATGAGTTGCTCCTCGAAGTCAAGTTGCAACTGTATTAACGGTTTTAAGAAAAAGGAAACAAACTTGCAAGATGTTTCCGTCTTGCGAAGCAAGCCCATAGGGAAAATCGTCTTGCGAAGCAACTCAAAAAACCAAAAACCCTTTCGTTTTGCGAGTTTTCTGTCTTGCGAGGCATTCGTCTTGCGAGGTACCACTGTACTATGGTAAACTCATGCAGCCCTCTTTTTCCTCAAACTTAATTCAACCATTTATTGCTAAGCCTATAAAAAACTAAAATCTTTTGACTTTTCAGCACCATAAAGGTAAAGGTAAAGTGACCCCTGACCGTTAGATCCAGTTGCGGACGACTCTGGGGTTGTGGCGTTCATCTCGCTTTACAGGCCGAGGGAGCCCGCGTACAGCTTCTGGGTCATGTGGCCAGCATGACTAAGCCACTTCTGACAAGCCAGAGCAGCGCACGGAAATGCCGTTTACCTTCCCGCTGAAGCGGTACCTATTTATCTACTTGCACTTTGATGTGCTTTTGAACTGCTAGGTTGGCAGGAGCAGGGACCGAGCAATGGGAGCTCACCCCGTCGCAGGGATTCAGACTGCCGACCTTCTGATTGGCAAGCCCTAGGCTCTGTGGTTTAGACCACAGCGCTACCCGTGTCCCTATTTTCAGCACCACAGGCAAGCTAAAGTAGGAAATCAGCCTCAGAACAGCACAACATACCTTATAATACTTTGAGACTGAGCAGCCCAGGATGGAACTAGACGTGCCTTCTGATGGACGGAAATTAAAAACAGTCTAGGAAACAAGATGGGAGAAAATGTAAGATGGGGAGGGAAAACCCTCCATGACTTTCAAGCAAGGTAAATAAGATTCAGCATGCTTCTGAATGGCTTCATCATAACAACAAAATAATTTCAAAATAAAAAAGGATTTCTGCTGGTTATCCGCAACACCTTTGCAAGGCTTCCAACTCTATCACCAGGCTGAAAGCACAGAACAGTCATACCTTGGGTTAAATATACTTCAGGCTGAGCGTTTTCAGGTTACGCTCCACGGCGACCTGGAAGTAATGGAATGTGTTACTTCCGAGTCTCGCCGCTCGCACATGCGCAGACACTCAAAATGACATCACGCACATGCGCAGATGCGGCGAGTTGCAACCCGTGCAGACGTGGGTTGCGTTCACTTCAGGATGCAAGCAGGGCTGCAGAACAGATCCCGTTCGCATCCAGAGGTACCACTGTAAAGGGTAACAGTGTGCAGAAGGGCAATTTGTGGGCGTTTTAGTTCTCATTTTGCCAACGATTACTCCTGGGGTTCCACAGGGTTACTTCTGAGTCGACATAAATAGCCACTTTTCAGTTTAGGAAAAAAGGCAGCTAAGGGGGAACAAGATATTGGTGTATAAGAGATGAATGGTGTATCTTATACAGCGCTCTGGACAAAAAGGACTTATTCATGCAGTACATAGTAAAAACCATGTAACTTGCTCCCGCAGCAGGCATTGATGGCCATCAACTTAGTTGGTTTTAAGAGAGAATTAGACAAATTCATGGAGAAGGCTATCAGTGGTTTCTAGCCATGGTGGCTGTGCTCTGTCTCTACGGCTGGAGGCTTAATGCTTCTGAATATCAGTTACTGGAAACCACAGGCAGTGAGAGTGCTCCTGTGCTTGGGTCCTGCTTCTGGCTTCCCATTAAGGCACCTGGTTGGCCACTGTGAAAACAGGATGCTGGATTAGATGCGCCATTGGCCTGATCCAGCAGCCAGGCTCTTTTTACCTTCTTATAGTATTACTAGCATGGGTGGCCCTGTGGTCTAAACCACAGAGCCTAGGGCTTGCCAAGCAGAAGGTCGGCAGTTTGAATCGCCGCGACGGGGTGAGCTCCTGTTGTTCAGTCCCTGCTCCTGCCCACCTAGCAGTTTGAAAGCACGTCAAAGTGCAAGTAGATAAATAGGTACCGCTCCGGCGGGAAGGTAAACGGCGTTTCCGTGCGCTGCCAGAAGCAGCTTAGTCATGCTGGCCAGAAGCAGCTTAGTCATGAGGACAAACGCCGGCTCCCTCGGCCAGTAAAGCGAGATGAGCACCGCAACCCCAGAGTCATCCGCAACTGACCTAACGGTCAGGGGTACCTTTACCTTTACTTTAGTTTTACTGGGGGGGAAAGGCCATCCCCCAACTCACTCTGCCCTGCCCGAGTTTGCCAAACCGCCTCACTCATATATAATTTAACTGGCATATAATCATGCCTAATTCATCAATAAATGTACTTTACAAATGTGTAAACACCAATGCACATATAAAGAGATACAATGACAATATGATGTGTTTTATTAGAATAACTATAGCTGCCCTACTATCCGAATATCTTTAAAAAGTACTGTATTTTTCTGTGCCCCCATGTATAAGACGCACCCTACTTTTAGGGACCCCAAATTTAGAAAATGGGCATATGCACTATTCGTGTATAAGATGCCCCCAGATTTTTAACCCTTTTTAAAAGTAAAAAAACCTAGTCTTATACACAGAAAAGTACAGTATATATTATAGCTTGGAGAGTGATCGCCCCCTAGTGGAAGTTAAAAGAACTACATCAGAGAGCTCAAGAAGTTAATAAAAACGAATGGCCTACAATTCTGTTTCTAAAAAAACAGTTTATTTCATTATTACTGGTAGCTGGTCAGGAGATGCTGTTGGATGTTTTGTGGTAGGGGAAATGGCCAAAAATCACTGCTAATATTCTGGATAAAACAGTTTGGATAGATTTACGTTTCCTATATTATAAGGTATTAATATGAAGCAAGTTTAAGCAATCTGAAAGGATGGTACCCTGAGGAGCAAAAGGTTTCTCAGTACTCTTAAATATACTTCATGGCACTGTAGAAAGAGCGAAATTAAGGCTATCAAAACTTAATCCATGTACAAAAAAATTAACTCGTTTGCATTAAGTTTATGAAGAAGTTAAATAAGTCTTAGTTCATTTCCTATCATTGCAATTTCCTATAACTGCAATGGATAATGACTTGTCTGGAATCTAGAAGATTTGAAATGAAAACCTATGTGGAAATACCACAAGCAAATGCATCTCCCTTTAATTTTTTCTTCTGCAGACTAAACATCCCTAACCTCTTGGTTTTAGACACTGTCAATTTCCTGGTCATCCTCCTCCTCATCTCCAGCCTAAAGATACCCAGATTTTTCTACTGCTCTTCCCCCCCCCCCCCGACTCTATCATCATCCTGGTCACCCTCACCAGCATTTCCGGTCAAGACCCATCCAGTGCTCAAAGCAAACATAAAGGTTACTGTATCTAAAAGATAGGATTCCCATAGGATTTGTTCTTGATCTGCAGGAAAGGTTTACACCAGGCACAGGCAAACTCGGCCCTCCAGATGTTTTGGGACTACAACTCCCATCATCCCCAGCTAACAGGACCAGTGGTCAGGAATGATGGGAGTTGTAGTCCCTAAACATATGGCGTGCCGAGTTTGACTATGCCTGGTTTACATTGCTCCAGCTCAATCTGGTTTCCTTAAAACTCTCCCAATTACATTCCAGTGAATAACAAATATGCTACAGTTTCTAAACTGAAAAATGCAGACCACATCCCTTGGAACTCTCATTCCATTGTGCACAGTAAATTGGCATTCAAAGCCTCTCTTCAAAGACAAAGAATACCAAGTGGAAATGACCACAGCCTTGATTGCTGCCACCATCAAGCAAAATTTCTTTTTCCTTCACTATAATAAACTTACGCAAACACAACCAACCACCCTACCTTATCACAGCTTCGGACCTGAGCAGGTTGAACATGAGAGTGCAGCAGAATTCTGTAAAGTGATTTTAACCATCCTGTTCTCTAATTACCAACTTGCCCCAGGTTTACATAATGTGCATTATGAAGATATTCACAGAATGACATGAATAGCTCACTTGGAATGTTATTACTGAATTTACAACTCTCTCCATGGTGCCTTTCAGTCTTTGAAAGTACAAAAGAGGAGGCAAGATATATTTACCTGAATTATGTCTGTAAATTTATGCAACCCAGCTGTATTGATGAATATGCCAGTACCTAAAGGCAGGGGAGAATATTGTAACATTTTTACATGACTTTGCTCACAATCATCAAAAATCCATTTATGAACACTGCGTTGTAGGCATGGAGCCACACATGTGTTGTAGGCATGGAGGCACTGTATACTCAAAATGTTTAGCAAACTTATCATAAGATGCCTCTGACAATTCTGGGATCTCTTCCCATGGACCTCTGTTGCTTATTCACCACCCCCACCATACAGAATAGGTTTCATAATGAGTTCTTGTGTTCAATCATATTCACCATGAATCTCTCACCTGTATTCTAGTTCTCTCCCGCCTTGTTTCATTTTCTCTAGATGTACCTTAACTATTTTCAGGTCTGTTTCTTGGGCTCATGCAATGCTGTGCACTCTTACAATATTATACCCTGCTTTCAAACTTTCTCCCCACCCCCTATTTTTCCAAAGTATAATGTGTACACTTACGGCCTGCTAAATACTGTAAGATTTGTTCCAGTGACTCAAGGAGAGATGCTTGGGTTTGGGATGTGATTTGGACCTTTTCAAACAGGTCAAATATATAGCTGTAATTTCAAGAAGAAACATAAACAAAATACTGAGTCTTATCCTAGTAGCTAACCAAAGTACAAAATAGAAAACAGTCTCACTCCATTTCTCACTAAGGTATTCTACGGTTCTCAGCACATACAAACATTATGTATATAGAGTTAGAAGAACTACTCAGAATCAACCCCGGATTTCAGATCAATTCTAAAGGAACTAGGATTAAGCCTAAAGAATATTTAATCCTAGATCTGAATCAACAAAAAGGAACAGCTAGAAGGAGAATTATTACAAGGGATGTGCTAAAATAAAGTGGATGAGATTTAGCTAATGAGCATTGACAGTACAAGCTCTGGGGAGAGTGGGAGAACCCCCAGGACAACAGGTGGGGGAAGGAAAAGGCAGATCATTCCATCAGACAAGCAGAAAAGCTTGCGCTGAAAGAGCAATCTGCTTAATGCCATGTTGAATTCCTCCCTCTAAGTATGGAGAACCTATTCTGTAACAGAGAGCGGTAATCAAATATGTAGTTTGAATGCCCGCGATGGGGTGAGCTCCCATTGTTCAGTCCCAGCTCCTGCCTGCCTAGCAGTTCAAAAGCACGTCAAGTGCAAATAGATAAATAGGTACCACTCCAGCAGGAAGGTAAACGTTTCCGTGTGCTGCTCTGGTTTTGCCAGAAGCGGCTTAGTCATGCCGACTACATGACCTGGAAGCTGTCTACAGACAAACGTTGGCTCCCTCGGCCTATAGAGCGAGATGAGTGCACAACCCCCGAGTCGTCCGCGACTGCACCTAACGGTCAGGGGTACCTTCACCTTTAACTTTAGTTGAATACCATCCACCACCTCCGACCAAAGCTTGATGAGCCTCCATAAACATGAGGGCTAGAAACCTTCTTTTAAAAAATAGTATCTGTTTTTGGAAATGTGAAATGCAGTGGCTTGATGAAAGTCGAGTGATTTGTTTTATTTGGTATTTGTAATCAACCCTTCCCCCAATAGTGTATCCTCTGGACATTTTATCCTCCCAAACCAACCTGCGAGATAGGGCAGGCTAAGCAATATTTCATTAATTTATTATATTTATATCCCACCTATCATTCAAGGTGGCATAAATGGCTCGTTCATTCCCTATCATTATAACAACGTTGTAGAATATGTTAAGCAGAGAGGTAGGAGGTACCCCAAGGCCTCCAAATGAGCTTCACTGCTCACTAGTCTAAGCATTATAATGTGCTACTTGACCTGATGGGACACCCAGTGAGCTTCATAGTCAAGCAAGGGTTTGAACCGAGTGTCCCAGTCTGACCCTTTGTCAAGCAACCTCTTTGCAGCTACAATTTCCAGCAGCCACAACTGTAGCTCCAGAAAACCTGGGTGACTCAGGCCCAAGATTCTCAAGGAAACACCCTACACCATAAAACAAGCAACACAGCAATTTTATGAGTCTATGGGCAGGCACACAAAAACAAGAAATGCCAACTTGGCACACGCTTTGTATCTCCTGAAACATACCTTCCATCCTTAGTGAGTCCACTTCCACTTGGTGGCAGCTCGACAGCATCTATAACGTTTTCTAGCTGAAGAAGAATCTCTTGAAGGCAAACAGAGGAAGAGGAGGAATGTTATGCAGCTGGCATATAACCAAATTATCCAGCTCTTCCTCCTCAGACAAGACTGCAACACAGGCACTCTCTCACTGCCTTCCCAACAAGAAAAGGGCTCCTTCTAAGTGACACACTCCCTCAGGGTGGGGAGGTTGCAATGAACAGACCACCTCAGTGGGCTTGTTGCTGAAAAGCAGGACATAACTTTCAAAAAGAACTAAAGAACTAAAGCAAAGGACTTTGTCTAGGGCTGACGCAAGATTTTCACATTTGGGGGTAATACTTTCTGAGTAAGATAAGTAGAATCCAGTCAACCAATGATCTGCCATATGCCAATATCATAAAAATGACAGGCAAATTACATTGTTTACAGGCAATTAAAATATGCAAATGAGTAGTAGCTTGCCAGCCAAATGCATAAACATGAAATATCCTTCAGTATTCAACAAGTTGTCAGTAAATTAGCTAGCATTTCTCATCCACCATGTATGTTTCTCTCAAACCAAAGTGATTAGGAATTTGCTTCCACAAGGGATACTGTGCATTCCCCTCACGCACACAACCCTTAATAAATGTTCCTCTGGTCTCTTTGGGTATTGTTCAAGGCATTCAGTTTTTCACATACTACCTACGTTGACAGATCTTTAATTTACTGCACCAAAGTGGTTATAAAGTACAAAATTTGGAATATCTGTGCAATAGAGAGAGTAATCAGCTACATGATCCTCTTGGCTAAACTGAAAGCCACCCATTGCCAAAACATTTTTTTAAAAAAAACTTCTCTATAGACAAAATATGAATCTAATAATTGTACTTACGCTTTATCTTTGCGATGTCTTCAAGCTCCATGTTTAATCCTGTTTCAGAAAGAATTCTTATTCAGGCAGTTTCCAGTGCAATACTGTATCAATGTCTCTTCCCCCAACCCATCCTGTATAAATCTCAATATTTAGATTGTACACTAATGTACCTTTCCAAGTGCAATGTACATGCACTGCCTGTTTACTGCTTATTGGACTTTGATTGTGGATGAGTGGAGGATGAGAGGAGGCCAGGAAGGCTGCAAAGTATTCTGATGGCTATCCTGCAGGCTTTATGTGCTCTTCATTTCCCTCCTTGACCAATTCTCCAAACCAAAATCCAGAAATCCAAAGCACAAATATCAAAAGCGCCATTTAAACAATTTGCTTTTAAGTACCTAATTTATACTGGATTTGCCTTGGCATGGAAAACACCCCCCCCCCCTTTCAACAAGCTCAAAGAATGCACTGAAAAAACTCTTGCAGAAGCCTCACTGGCATTAATACACAGCTGCACAAAAGATTTTCATGTTCTTGCACAAGTATCTTTCTTTCATTGGGGTTTTCACAGAAGAGTTGCCAGCAATAATCCTAATACATCAACTGCCTAGCAACCAAAGTCCACGTTCTGAAGACTGATTTTGCAAAACTCAAAACGCATGCAGCCCAATGAAGCTCTTGTTGCATTCAAGAAATCACTGCCCTATACAGGCAATCTACCTGAACTGGCAGGCTCCACATTGAATTCAGAGTTGATTTCATTCTGCTGAACGTTTTTCACTTGTTCTTCCAGAACTATGTTAATGGCATCCACAGCTGAAGCCAAGTCATAGGGTGTCAAGTCAAACGATGCCAACTCTTCACATATCTTTTCCTAGGGGTGTAGACAAAAAGTTACACTTGTAGTGTAAACTCTTAACCACATCAGCTATGCACACACTTTGTGTCTGTCTGTCAGGACAAATTCCTGCTCTAGGAAGACAACATTATCAAAGGACCAAAGGAAGAGAGTAGTTCTTTTAAAAATAACACCAGTGACCTATCATCTCAGTTGCTCAATACTTAGTGGGGGAACAAATAGTCACAGATTACCGTATTTTTCGTTCTATAGGACGCACATTTCCCCCTCCAAAAATTAAGGGGAAATGTGTGTGCGTCCTATAGAGCGAATGCAGGCTGCGCCGCTAAGCCCAAAGCCAGAACAGGAAGACGGAGCACTGCGGAGCGCTCCGTCTCGCTGCTCTAGCTTGGGGACGGTGCCTTCACCCTGCTGTCCTGCAGAAGCTAGCAAGGCTGTTCCCAAGCCAGAACAGCGAGACGGAGGGCTCTATCTCGCTGCTCTAGCTTGGGGACGGCTGCGCGCAAACCTCTGTAGGGCAGCGGGGCGCTGCGCTCCAAAGGCTTCAGGGATCTTTGAGGCTGGCGGTGGGGGAAAGCAGCGCTTCCCCCCACCGCCAGCCCCACAAGCTCTGGTGAATGTACCTTGAATGCACCTTGTTTTAGAGGGGGAGAACAAGAAAAAAAAATCCCTGTTCTCCCCCTCCTATGGTCCGGTGCGTCCAATGGAGCGAAAAATACAGTACTTGACTTCTTATATGAAAACATACCTACAAGGCTCTTTGCCTGTTAAAAATGGAGAGAAGCCGGGGCATCTTTTCTTACCACATTGTGAGCTTCATCAAGTATCACTACAGCCCCCTTCAAGTCCAAGTTGTGAGCTCTTCGACTCTATATTTTTTAAAAAAAAGTGGGAGATATGTGAGGCAGGATGGCAGGGACAACTTGTTTACAACTATTTACACCACCCTTAAATGTCTGTCATCACAAAGCAGTCTATCACGGTATGGCAGCTGCACATGGCCCAATGAAAGAAGTGCAACATGGTCCTGTAAAATTCCATTTCAATGACACTCACACAGGTGTTCCTTGCCAACCTATTATTTATTAAATATTTTATATGATGCCTGTTTTGCAGACATCTAAAGGTGGTGCACAACAGTATCTAAAAAAAATTACAGCAAGTACAATCAAAACCAGTAACATACAGTAAGGCAATCCATCAAAATATCCTTTAAAATCCCACAACAAGCAGGAAGTTGTGTGTGGGTGTTATCTGTTGCACACACGTGTTTGAGGAACAGTTAATGCCAATAAACCAAAGCAGCATGTCATTTTGCTTCTTCAGTGCATATTTCACAAAGAAAAACAGTGAAACAGCTTTGTCAGCACATCAGAAACCCCTATTATTCAATCAACCTCATAACTAGAAAATGATCCATAAATCTGAATTGCTACAATCCCAAAATGGTGACCTGTACTGGGATTTCACTATTATCCACCCAGTACAGGACACTCGAATCCTGGTAACCTGCAGTAATGATTAAAGAAAAGGTTTTTAGCCCTCAAAAGAAGGGGGTAAGGGAAAATAAAAGCTACACAGCAGTTTTTTCTAAAAGCAGATCTCAAAGAGGCTTCTAATTAATTAATTTTATAATGAATGATTTTAGAGTGTTGTTTGTGCTGTACTTTTGTACTGTTTTATTGTTGTTAGCCGCCCTGAGCCCGGCTTCGGAGGGCGGGTGTAATGGGTATGAGTTACTCGTGCGTAAACTGGTGCCTTTCTCGGTTAATTTGCCTTGTTAAACCTTTCTGACTGCACAGCCCCTTCTCATCGTGGCTGCCTCAGTCACTGGCAGAATCCATCAGTGGGCGTTTCTTGAACCTCTTCCAACATAAAAGTTGTTTGACACCCAGTCTCCTCCTCCTCTCACTGCGCGGGAGTCTTCTGCGCAGGGAAGGCGTAGGTAGCGGAGGACCTGGGCTCTCCTCACTGATGTCCAGTGAAGAGTCCCTGAGCCCTCTCTCCACTTCCCCCGTCTGCCCCCCTTTATCCCTGGTGTTGCGCTGATTGGCTTCCCCCTCTACTGAGCTGTTTCTCCCCCTGCTGCTGGGTCCTTCGCCAGCATCATCTGGGAGCCTCCCCTTCGCCTCTCGCTCCGATGTCAGTTCCCTGACATCCGGATATAAATACAATTTATTATTATTATTATTATTAATACTCAGTATATAGCACCATATTCAAGGTGGATCAAGAACCACATGGCTCTAATTTGCCTGTCACACCGCCACTAAACTAGCCTTGTTAGTACAGGGAGATATGCAAAGACTCCTGTGATTTGAATTTGTTATACTGAAGGGAGAAATTTAGCTGGGAAAGTTTCTATGATGAAAACAAAGAAAAGCAACTGAAGTTCTCCATTGTATGCCTAGCCCAGCAGGGAAGCTCAACAAACCAAACAATATTCAACATATTTGGAAGGATGGATGGATGGATGGATGGATGGATGAAAGAAAGAAAGAAAGAAAGAAAGAAAGAAAGAAAGAAAGAAAGATGCTACATGACGAGTTCCAACAAAAAAAACTAGTGAACAAAACTATCTCTCTTTCTGAGAAGGAAATATGTTAAAATAAAAGAAACACAAATTAATTTTTTGGGTTTAATCATCATGTATATATATGTATTTCTGCCTTATGTGATAAGCATTTAGCATCTGTATTGTTTCCTGTAATGAGTTAATTAAGCAATTTACTGGCATATCCACCAAAATCCTCTTAAAATATTCAGTAAAACACCCTTGAATTTTAAAATAATACCCCACATACCTTTGGGTCCAGTAAATAGTTGTAAGGCATAAAAATGATGTCTGCCTGCTGCTTCAAACTCCGAGAAAGATAGTAAGGGCAAACTCTGTTTAAAGAGAGAGGGAGGGAAATGTACACAGTGCTACAAGACAACCAACATGCTTTCCACAGTCATTTATTAAGATTCTCAGGGGTTTCTTGTCAGCTTCTTAATGAGCTAGTCTTAAAGGCAGATGGTTTGGTGGGTTTACATGGGCCCGTCTCCTCTCTCATTTGATAAAAGAGAATGCTGGGAATAAATCCTTGACCCTGCAAATGCAGCGAGATAAAAGAAGGTGGTGGTGCAGAGGCTGCTAGTAAGCTTAGCATTTAAGGCAGGCATAGGCAAACCTGGCCCTCCAGATGTTTTGGAACTACAATTCCCATCATCCCTGACTACTGGTCCTGTTAGCTAGGGATGATGTGAGTTGTAGCCCCAAAACATCTGGAGGGCCGAGTTTGCCTATCCCAGATTTAAGGCATTCAACTTTTACACTGACATAGTCCAGCTTTGACGGCCTTCTGGCAGTTCCCTTCCTGCGAGAAGGGGGGTTACAGGGAACCAGGCAGAGGAACTTCTCAGTAGTGGTGCCCGCCCTGTGGAGTGCCCTCTCGTCAGATGTCAAGGAAATAAACAACTATCTGGCTTTTAGAAGCCATCTGAAGGCAGCCATGTTCAGAGAGGTTTTTAATGTTTGATGTTTTATTGTGCTTTTAATTCTGTTGGGAGCCGCCCAGAGTGGCTGGGGAATAACAACAACAACAACAACAACAACAACAACAACAACAACAACAACAACAACAACATTAAAAAAACCAGGCTCTCAACCAAGAAAATAAACTGTAAAATAGAGAAGGGACCTTGATAAATCATTACACAAAGGGGGGGGGCGGGTGCTTATCATGTAGTCATTTTTCAATCAGAGCTTTATAGCCCATTAAGCAAATATCTGTTTACTTAATTAGATGTGTCATGGGGCTTATGCTTACAAAGATGGATTGTTCATGATTTAGAAAGTATAGAAAAGGGAGATTTGGAATTATCTCCCACCTGATGAGCTTATCAGTGTATGAACATCAGCTACAGTGGTATAGATCCAACAGCACTCGTTTGATAATTAGTCATAGATGTCTTGGTATTTACACAGACTTGCACTGGAGATTTTGAATTCCCTAGCCAAAGGAATGCAATTCAGTCCCTAATCTTTCTATGACTAAATGAAGCAGTAATTTCATATAACAGTGGGTTTTTCTTTTTCCATGCCCTTCTTTAATGAATTCCTAAATTCTGCAATACAGATTTTATTTATGATTGATTAATGCTCCTTTGAAAGGAAGGGCAAGATATAAATTTAACCAACAAATAAAACATTTGGGTTGACTCTTTTTGCAATAGTCAAGTATGTAGATGTAAGTGAATGCAGCCAGCGCTTTCTATTCATAGAAAGATAATACAACAACTTGCATGGCTGAAGGTGTGAGCGACAAATGACAACATCCCCACTTCAAATTTCAGCCTAGTCATGAACTCACTGGGCATTATTAAATCAAACCACTACATCTGAGTCTAAGCCTATCCCCATGTTCACAGGTTTGGTGTATGGATTACCAACACAGACTATATGAAATTGTTTGAGCACTTCATATTTAAAGAGCATTTTCCTAATATACTAGAAAAGTTTCCTATATTTTCCTATATACATGCACATATACATTTCCTATATACAAATACATGCACAAATTTACTGTGCACAACGACTGAATTTTGAAAGACTGTCAAAACTGAATCCTTTCCTCATTTCAGTTCAGCACTAATGCAATTATCTATTGAGAATATACTGCTAATATTATAATTGTTTGTTAATGAAATTTGTATACTGTCCTTCATCTGAAGATCACAGGGCATTTCACAACATAAGAACACAAACTTCATAAAACAAAAACCAACTAATAACCCCCCCAACTCATTTAAAAGGCCATAACATGTTAATCAGCCAAGGACCTGGCTATAGAGAAAGTGTTTTGCCTGGCACCTAAAATATGCAATGAAGGCAGCCAGCAACTTCCCTGGGGAGAGAATTCCACAAAAGGGGAGTCACTGCAAAAAAGGCTCCTTCTCATGTTGCCACCCTCTGGATTTCTCATGAAGGAGGCACATGAACACGGGCCTAAGATGATGAACATAGGGTCCGTGTTGGTTCATATGGGGAGAGGCATAAAGAAAGAGAAAGTGAAGAGGAATTGTGACCTGTGCTTGTTCCCATTTTTAACCAGGTCTTCAATATCCAAGATGGAGCTGATCAGGTCTTTTTCAGTGCTCTTCTCTATAGAAAAGAAAAGAGGAGTTAGCATATTCCAGCAGATCCCAGGCTGGCTCATCTATTCCCGGCTCCTTGAACATCCCATTTTGGGCCTGCCCACTAGCAGAGAAATGTTGGCATCACTCCAGAGCTGGGTGGCCAGAAGGGCTGGGCAAAGGACACCTCTGCCCAATCCAAATTCCCCAGATTGTAGCCTTAGGTCAGGGGTCACCAACTTAAGGCCCATGGGCCAGAAGCGGCCCGCGGAGGTCGTTTGACCGGCCCCCGAGCAGCCCCCGAACCGAGTTGCCCACTTGAGCTAAACCGGCGTGGTGCAGGGACTCACTTCCATGGTGCCGGAAATTGCGTCTGTGCAGACGCTGAAAATTGCGGACGCGCACACGCCGAAAATCGTGGGCGTGCACGCTCACACACGCGCACGATCCGGCCCACGGAGGGATCCCTACAGGACCGATTCAGCCCAGGCAAGATAAACCTTGCCAACCCCTGCCTTAGGTGGTTAGGGTTATGGAAAGCAGGTCCTATCAAGAAAGTTTGAAAGAACTGGGCATATTTAGACTGGGGGAGAGAAGCCTCGTCCTACACCAAACACTCTTCTCAGTGAGGAATGCTATGTCATCCTGGAGGCCCCTTCATCATCACAGGAGGGCCCTGGGATGATATCCTATTTTCCACTAGAAGCAGTGCCTAGCTGAGCAGAAGAGAAGGGGTGATGCCCTTGGGGGTTTAATAGAAGATTGGATGATATAGTGGCAATGCCCAATTAATCAGGCCTAAAATTTTAATTGAGTTCTACCATTTTAATTTATTCATTTGATGAATCAATTAATACTGCAGCCCTAAAACAAGCAAACCTGCAAGTCCTTTCCCTCCCTTTTAATTAAAAAAAACACCTGCCTGCAATGGGGCAAGACATGGATTCATGACATCAGAGGCACCAGCTAATTTGTGTAGTGCACAGCTGACTTCTGCTGCAACCTAGCAGAAAGCAGAAGCATTTCCCCTGAACTCTACTTGTGAACAAAATGTAGTGAGTACGATTCCACGATGACCCTGCTGCTTAAATTATATACTTTCATCTGCACCCTTAATTATCATTTTCTGGGTGCAACCACCCAACACTGCTGCTAAGCAACCTCTGCCCATTTCCTGCACAAATCACATTTAAAATTAATGCAGGTTGCGCATCAACAGCACTTGATGGATTGCTCCTTCTATCTTTAACTTACATGATTATATGAACATAAGAGCCTGCTGCTTCCACATTCCAGGAAAGGTTCCAAAAATATCTGAACATCTGTTGATTTAGTTCTTAATTATGTTTCTCATAAGATACCACATTATATGCAGATGACACACTCTGCAAGCTATGCTCATGGATGGCACCATCTCTCTCCCCCCCACCCATTATGTATGTGTCTTTGTGTGTGTGTGTGTGTGTGTGTGTGTGTGTGTGAGAGAGAGAGAGAGAGAGATTTACGAATGCCTCGCAAGACGAAATGCCTCGCAAGACGAATTCCTCGCAAGACGAAAAACCCGCTAGACGAAAGGGTTTACCGTTTTTCGATGCGCTTCGCAAGAAGAATTTCCCTATGGGCTTGCTTCGCAAGACGAAAACGTCTTGCGAGTCTTCCGATTTTTTTTTGCTCCCCCCCTTTTTCTAAGCCGCTAAGCCGCTAATAGCCTTTTAGCCGCTAAGCCTTTAATAGCCGCTAAACCGCTAAACGCGCTAATCCGCTAATAGGGTTGCTTCGCAAGACGAAAAAACCGCTAGACGAAGAGACTCGCAGAACGGATTATTTTCGTCTTGCGAGGCACCACTGTATTTTAACCTGAAATTATTGATCAGTGCCACTTTCTATGGTCCCCAAATTCTGGGCTCTTAGTATTCCTTATACAGGGGGGCAGTCTTTTACCTTCCTAGGCCTTATTGTCTCTGAATGTGCAAGCAGGTCACTTCACATAATGCCAACTATAGCTGAATGTGCATGGTATAATAGTCAGTGCCTTTCTAAAACCAGCTGACTACCTAGAGGCATAAGTTTGAACTTCAACACTGCTAAAATGATGATGATGGTGATAATTTATTATTTGTACCCTACCCAGCTGACTGGATGGCCCCAACCACTCTGGGCAGCTTCCAGCATATATAAAAACATAGCAAAACATTAAATCTTAAAAAGCTTCCCTATACAGGGCTGACTTCAGATGTCTCATGAATGTAATATAGTTATTCATCTCCTTGACATCCGATGGGAGATGGGCGCCACCACCAAGAAGGCCCTTTGCCTGGTTCCCCCAGCTTTACTTCTTGGAAGCTATCTTCCAAGTGAAGTTTATATACTGAATAAGAATTCAATATAAGTGAGACTTTCTGACAGGATGAGAATTTCAAAAACCTTTGGGATAATGGTACCTCATTGCACAGCTACTTTTTAGCAATCTAGCAAGCTGCCTTATATGGAGTCAGATCTTTGGTTCATCTGTTTCAGTATCACACAGTACCACACTGACTGGCAAATGCTTGAAGGTTTCAAAGGAGACTTTCCCAGCCCCATCTCCTTGGGGTTGCTAGGGATTAAACCTCAGACCTTCTGCATGTAAATGATGTACTTTCCCACTGAGCTTCAGCCCTTCTGGATCTTATATCAAAACAGCACTATGTTTGAGAAGTCTCGCTTTAGATATTGCAGCATCTGCACTTATAACTGAATTCTTGTGGACTAGCGCTATGGTGGCATGGTGGAGAGCTTTTCAGTAGTGTTCCTTCCGCAATGTAGGGGATGGGGAACCTCAGGCCCAGGGCCGAAACGCAGCCTTCTGTAAGTGCTTCTATTCACCCTTGGGACTTTTCCCACACGTCCTCACCAGGTTAATTCGCTCATCTGGTCTGCACCCTCCTTGTGTGCTTTTACCTGGCTACAATTATACCGATTGTCTGCCTAAATGGGTAATGGAGAAGTGTGCATGGGGGTATATTTAGAAATCTTTACATTTTGCCTAGCTGGAATGTAGCCCACTGAACACAGGAAATTGCCACATCTGAACCTCTTAGGTCAATTTCTTAGGCGGGAATCCAGTTTCCACAGCCAGCAATTTGAGAACTAAATTAGCCAATATCTACCTGAAAGGAAAGCATTCACAAGCGCACAGACTAGTATGGGTTGTACAATCTAAACTAGTTAATGATGCTTACAAACCTAACAAAAATGAACAGCAGGGGCTGGCAGTTTTGCCCGGAAGAAACAGTTACATGCAAGTAGTCAACAGAAAGACTGATATAAAACCAGCCCAACATCAATTACCAGACTCCCAAACTGAGAATTACTTTCACAAACGTTTATTCATACCTTCCACATTGTTATAGAAATGACATGTGCGAGTTGTTATCTTCATACGGCACATGTGGATCTGCAAAACAATATAAATTCCAGTTCAGTGCATAACACAATGAAGCCCAAATAAGTGTATAATTGCACTTGCTCCTATTCACCCCTTATTTTCCTTGGAATTTAGATTGTAAGTTCCTTGCAGCAGGGACCCATCTACTTAAGTTATGCAACTCTTTAAAATACCATGTACATTACTGGCACAATATAAATCACTACCACAAGTAGCTCTCAATAGAGTCCGGCAGTGGAAAATGGCTGATCCCACACAATCGGACTTCAGCCGTTCCGATAATTCAGGGCTGATATGGGGGTAATTAGCCCTGGCAGCCTCCCCAGGGCAGGGGAGGACTGTCTCAACGACCCGCGGTCTGCCCCAGATTGCCGATTTGGCAGACGGCAGGGGCACTGGGTCACGGAGCTAGGGACGGCTGACACTCCTGCAACGCCACCCCATAGCCGGACGCATCTGTTTGGGAAAATATAAAGATTTGGAAAACAAACAGACACGCTCTGAATTGAAGAAGCTGGTAAAAACCTGCAGTATGTACAGTCTCTGGTGCAAAAGATCGAACTTCAAAGAGATCCTCATCATGACGTTTGGAATGTGGAGGGGCTTGGTATGTAAAAAAAATTATTTTATCCTTAACATCAACAATCCGTAATGCATGCCAAGTCTCATTAAGAACTTAAATTGCTCTTCAAAAAGTGAGTTCAGATGGACTTTCATATATAATTGGGATCTACTCGCAACCACTTCTCTTCTAAGACCAGAAATGTCTGTTAAAGATGAAAACAAAGGACAAAGGACAAAATGGCGTCTCCCACCACGTCGTTATTGAATATCTGAAATACTTCCCTGATTAAGAGAAACAGGAGCTAACGGATGGTTGGTTATAAAGACTGGAAACAATATTACATATACAACTGTTTGCAAAAAGATTTTTTTTGATTACGAGCGAGAGAGAGCTAAATGGATATCTGGCAGCTCCCCTCTAGGGCCCGGAGGGGGGACTGGGAAGATTCCAAAGGCCAATTGCTAACTGTCTGATATATGGCTACATTGCAAACAGTCTGTTTAAGATAAATCAACAAGGAGGGTACAGAAGGAAATTTCTCTCTGTTTCTTTGATAACACCTGGACGGGAAAGATTAACAATCTGGGAGCTGCCAAAATAACAACTCTCAAAGAGCTGGACAGAACTTTGAAATTGGATGCAATTAAATGAAGCGGTGCGATGAAAAAACAGCTCAAGGTGTACAATATACGGACAAATCTGCACTCCATAGGGGAAAAAAGTATCGGTTTTCTGACATGAGTGAGGATCGTAGAACCAGAGTTAAAATGTGGAAGGGAAAAATCGGACATGGAATTATGAATAACATTGAGGATGATGAGAGGCAGGACTATGATGTTGAATGCGCTTCGAAATTCAGACCGTGGGAAGTCAAAACAAAATTATTACAATTTGGAAGACAATTGGACCTTTTTTATTTTAGTTTTTTATTGGATTGGATTTGATAAGTTAATTGGATGTTTTTATTGGAAAATTAATAAACGCTTAAAAAAAAAGTAGCTCTCAATAGAGGGCAACATATGATAACTGGATTTGAGAAAAATGGTTCTGCAAGCTCTCCTACAATGTTCAAGTAGAAAGTGCTGTTACTTGGCAATTTCCAGAAAAGCTTTGCTGGACAATGAACAGGGAAAAACATCCGTCCCTACTAAGCAGCAGAGAGTATGCTATAATTCATATAACAAAAGCCATGTAACTTGACTGCTCCATAGCGATCTATTTCATATCTATTATTGATTCTCCAACTGCAACCTGCTTTTGCCCCCTCCCCCAAAGAAATATGGTTTTTGGTTTACTTTACCAAAATGTCCAAATAGTCACCATAAGAAAAAGAGTTTAAAGGTTGCAAAACAAAAACAATCAGCAGGATTTAAACTTATGACTGAAAGGCCCGAGAACATACAAAGTCTGGCACCAAAATGACAAAGTAGGTTTCAGGAGGACCTCTGTTTCGTGCAGACCTTTCAGGTGAGATCATTCAATAATTGGGCTGCCACCACAGAGATGCCACAGGTGGACACCCAGAAAGGCCATCTACCTAAGCAGTGGAGGGCTTGAAAAGCCGACCAGAACTTTGGAATGGGCCCAGAAATGGGCTGGATGAAGTAGGTAAAGTATTAGTGAGGGAGACCTGGATTTAAATTCCCACTGCCCACAGCTTTCACTGGATGAACAAGAGTCAGTGTGGTTTTACTTTTATGCTCTTACCTGTGTATGGTTATTTTCCTGTCTTTTAACTTCAGGGTGGATGCAGAGCTGCTCTCTGGAACCCAATACACATACCTTTGGCCTATTAAATAGGGGGGATGACACAAGCACTGACATTTTAATCAAAACAAGACACTGAAGATATACATGGTTGGGTTGCGGCAAGTTATTTCAAACATGGAAATGAAGCAGGGCATAATGCATAAGCTTTTCAGCATTAACGGGCAGTATATTTTGCAAAAGCTATATGCAAAAGCTCCCTCTGTGTTGAGGGAGAGCTCCTTTACTATGGCTGCAAAATGTCTCAGTGACAGCTTATATAACTAGTGTTTTCAAAAACATTTCTATCAACAATAATACAGCTAAAACAAAAATTGCCAGACACATACATCCCAAGTTATTTCACACCTGGAGCGAGCATCAACATCTTAAGTTTCTTTACCTGTAAACTGTGTTCTTTAATTCATTGATGGCCTGAGTAAGCTGAGAATGAGTTCTGGAGGCATAAATTATTTTAGGAACGTCAGTGTAATAAGCTGTCAAGTGGGGAAGGCGAGAAGGGGATTGGGGGGAGGAAGCAGAAAGGGAAAAAATTAGTTCTTGTTTAGTGCTAAATATATCATCAGTCTGCTTTTCCCCTTCTGGTGCTATGGTAACAACTCAGCCTGCGGAGGCAGTGGCGGATTTTGCAACTCAACCACTCACCTATAAGGAACAAGAGTGCATATTTTTAATCACTTTAGCTAAGAGTCGTTCTATGAAGCACCTGTAGGATAAGCATCTGCACATGACAGTGAAAACTAATGCCCTGATTTATACATACTGAAGTTAGTAAGGAAAAGAGGCCCCCAAAATATCAGAATGTAAGGAAGAGTGCAAATCTGGGCCCTGCCAGACCTGAAGAGTGAACAACTACAGCAGAGCAACCATGATGGATCAGCATGGATGAAATGGATTTCAACACTGTGCCACTTTGTGAAGGCTCCTTGAAATTTTTTTACTAAATTTCAGAGACAGTCATGTGAGACCATGGCATCTTGGGTGACGAAAACCTAATGATAATGTTAAACACAACATTACACCACCAGTATAATAAGATCCGAAAGAGAGGAGGAATGGGATTGCTCCTGATGTGGAATTATAGATACTGCTAGAATGTTTCAAAGGAATTGCTGGAATGTGTCAGGGTGCACCTGACCTTGGTGAAAAAATGTTCACTCATAGATTATGGATATCCAGAGTCTACATCGGGGTAGTCAACCTTTTTATACCTACCGCCCACTAATGCATCTTTCTTGATGGTAAAATTTCCTTACCATCAATGGAAGGAGGATTCAGCTTATGCCGTAGAACCCCCTCCCACCCACCTAGAATCCTGAAACGCCCACTAGTGGGCGGCAGGGACCACATTGACAACCCCTGGTCTACATCTTATGTGGGATCACCTACGCAAGTAATCAAATTGACACAAAAGATGGGAAGTCTAATCTTCGTGGCCCAGTTTCTAATCCCTATAAAAAGTGTTCAGAGAATTGATTCTCACTCTCTTCCTTCTTTCTTTCCTTCCTGCCGCCGCCTTTCCCACTCTTTTTTATATGTTCCCTCCCTGCACTGGTTGAGTAACTAGGACTTTTATTCCAAAATGTTAAGTGTGGTAGAAAACCTAGAAATACAGATATGCTATGAAACTTTAGCAACTACATGAGTTGGAGGATGTTAGAAGGCCAAAATTTCAGTTAGAATGGGAAAAAACAAACTCTGATTAGCTCCTTTATCAATGTAATTACAATGATAATCTTAGTCTATTCTTACTCTATATTATTTTCTAAGTGTTAACTTGCTCTCTTACATTACTTTATTTTTATGTTATAATTCAAAGTTTAGAATATCATTAACTTCCATATGAAGATAATACGCTTTGAATGAAGCGCTGTACATCAATAAACTGATTTGTTTCAAAGACGATCTTGAGTCTGTGGTCTTTTATCACTTGTCAGAGCTGCTTGAAGATCCTAGCTCACAGAGGATCACGCTAGCCAGCGATCATTAAGTAAAAGTCTTTATTGAATTACAGTTTCCATTCTCACGCTGCTGCGCGCAACTCTACGTCTAGTAGCTAGATCGGCGAAGCTCCGTCTGAGTCTCCGCCCCGTGTGCACCAACTTAATATCCTAGCCTTGCTCCACCTTTTCCGCCTGACTGTCCTCCTCTGGGTCCCTCTACCCCCCGGGGCTTCTTCCTTCCGGGATTCTTCTGACGCTGACCCGGACCCTCCTGCCTCCTTGCGCCGGGCTTTAGGACCTGGTTCCCTTTCGGGGCTGCTTACTGCGCCGCCTTCCTCTGCATTTGAACTTGGCGTGCGCGCCCAACCTTCCACTTTCCTCTTAACCGTTTCTTCGCTCCCCGATGGAGGTGTGGCCACTCCTGACTCATGCCCTCCCTCCTGTGGTGAGCTGCCAGCGCTTCCCCCCTGGCTCCTTTCCTCTTCCCTGCTTCCTGGCGGTGACGCTGGTCCCGATTTCCAGCTGCTCCCCCCTGAGTCCCCTCTGGCTCTATCTTCCTGGGGTGCCCCCCTAGACTCCCCCCTTGCCCTGGCCACTGGTGCTCCTTTCTGTGAATCCTCTGATTCACTGGAAAGACTAGGAGATCTCGGGTCGTCGTCATCACTCATCTTTTCTTCTGCCTCCTCCCCTTCGCTCTCTGTTTCCTCCCTTGCCCGTGCCTCTGCTCCTAAACCCCTGACATCACTGATTATGCTTTATTCTTTGTCCCACTGGGTTGCTAATGAGCAAATTCCAACACTGATGAAATAATCAAATTAACAGAGTCCCCAAGTTTTTCTCTAGCTTCTGATAAAGAAAAGAAACTAACCATAACACTCAGCAATGTTTGCATAGGTTCACATGTTCCCCACCTTCCATGCACCTGAATTTCCGCAACTACACTGTGGGACTCTATTGAGGCTGGGCAACTGCAATGTTTGCCAGCTTGTCACATCTCATTTTCTACTTCTTCTATAAGGTCAAACAGTCCAGTCTAAGAACCCTGGTATTTCCACCTTGTGGCTCCCAAATGAACATGACATTACTTACAGAACCACAAGACCCAGGACTTACCTGGGGTATCAGCACCTGTGGTAGCGCTGCCCCAAGATGACATTGGCCGGTCAGTGAAGAGTTCTGCTCCATTCAGTCGCTGGGCTATCTTCTGTGCAGAGATGGCATCTTTGAAGTGGTCCCGCCAAGCCAGAGATGCACAAAGGAGGCATAGTGTCTTCCCCGTGCCTGTGGGACTCTCTAAAATCCCATTCACTTGCTTGAATAATGGTAACAAGTAGAGAAAAGAAATAATTAGAAAACTGGACATTCACTTTAACTGCCCGCTAACTGCCAAGCGTTTTCCCCATGAGTCTGTACAGAAACAAATAAGTGGCTGACAAATGCTGGCAGCCTGGATGGAAGACAGGTTGCTAGGAAGGACTAGGTAGCAAATTAGGCAGGGTGAGCTATAACAGAGTGAGCTAGGGCAGCTTCCTCTAGCTGCTCAGTTAGAACCTAACTCTTAAGGAGAGAACCAAACTAGTAATGAGGATCGCAGCTGGCCACCTGGTCTTCTCTAAAAGTTACCACTCTAAACAGGATGATGCACACATATCATCTGGGCTGTATGTTTTAGTTAAATTGACCAAGAACAATGCTCTCTCTAGCTGTCACTGTATAGCTTAATCTGCATAAATCATTTGACTCAGCATTTACTGGAGAATTTATATGTCCACAGTAATTTAATACCCTGCTGTGAGCAGCCTGTTCTAGAAGTATCTTCCAACTCTGATTCTATGACGTTAGAAACTTCAACCAAAGCTCTCTTTCTGGCTTCTTGTTTTACCAGACTGGAAAAGGAAAATGTAGCAAGACAGATAGAGCTCCAAAGGTTATTCTAATCTAGAGCCATCTCTGACTGAAATACTTAAGAAAGGAACAGGCATTGTTGGTGACAGTGAGAAGGTCGTTGACAGACTGTTTTAGGGCAACCATGCCAAAGTTCTTACGCACTAATATTATGATTACAGGTTTTACTTGATCTGTTTAAATTAGTTGGCAGTTCAAACTGGTGTTGAGGCAGAGTTAAACAATTGTTCCAAGTCTGACAACAGGAACTCTGTGATTTGGAACTCTTGGAGAGAAAAAACCCTCTGTTGATAAACTGCATTTGAAATTATGCACACATTTTACAGAGAAGTGTCCCTGAAACCCATGTACAGCATTACAGCAATGGCAAGGCCTGCTTGTCACTTTGTAAACAGAGCCCCTTGCTTCTACAACAGATGTTAGGGCACTTGTGTAGGTCAGTGATAATAATAAAGATTTACAAAATGGCCTCTGAGCACAATGGTTCCTTAAGAGATTTTCTTGCAGACGTGCAAAAGAGATAATGGAATGCATGGTCTCAGTTCTCAAGCCTTAAGAACAGATTGTATGAACATAAGGTCTACTTATTTGCTTCTTTCCCCTCATCTGCAAGTGTAAGAGAAATCCCACCTACCCACTTCTCTACAAACAGATCTAATGCGATACGTCTGGCACTAACAAGAGAAGGGTTTGCAAAATAGCCTCTTTTCAGGAAGTGTTAAGCAGGTTTCATATGTTCAAAATGCATCTGTTCTGAACAGTATAAAAATATATCTCAAAAACAAGAAATGGAAGTCAATGTCTTGAATTTAGCCAATTTCAACTAACGGGAATTTATGCAAGATTTTAAGTTACAAAGAATACTTATTTGGGAGTGAAACTGAACATTACACAAGTACATTTCTCCTTGTGCACTGTCACTTCACTTTCCTATCCTCCCCACTACAAACTTTCACATTTCCCTAAAAGGTGCTCCAGAGGGTTCACCTACCCGTCAGAAAATTATTTTGACAGCATGTAAGGGGGTGGGGGGAAGGCAAGACCCTGTGGCACAAGCAGACTTCATTCCACTTGCACGCCGAACATAGCTTTAGATAGAATCCTAAACACAATCCTAATCCTAAATTCAGCTCCACAGAGTTCCATGGCACTTACTCCCAGGAAACTGACAACAGTATATGAGTATATGATTTGCTGCCTTAGGACTTACTTCTAAATAACAAGCATTGCAGTTTCTAGATTATTAATAGCAGCATGGTGAGTGACACCAATCTGAAATTTTATAATTGCAGATGGAAGCATCCTCTAAGATGCTTACTGTGACATGTGTGCATCTAAAATCAAGAATATGATTTTTTTCTTTCGGAATTATTGGTTTCTATCCCTTGCAGATTTATGAAAATTAAATAAATCAACTAAATCAACAGTTTCATGCAAATTTACTTGAAAGTAGGTACAGTGGTGCCCCGCAAGACGAAATTAATTCGTTCCGCAATTTTTGTCGTCTAGCGAATTTTTCGTCTTGCGAAGCACGAAATCCCATAGGAATGCATTGAAAATCAATTAATGCGTTCCTATGGTCAAAAAAAGTCCAAACAAAGCCAAATTTGGTACAACAACAGTTTATTAACTGCTCTTTAAAGTCACACATACTGTAAAGAGCAGTTCGAAAATTTAAGGGAAAATAAATTAACTTTATAAACAAAACATGTCTTTGTTTTTAGTCAAAGAAAAAAAGTCACGAGACGTTTTCGTCTTGCGAAGCAAGCCCATAGGGGAAATTCGTCTTGCGAGGCAAATCGCGAACGGAAAAACCTTTCGTCTAGCGAGTTTTTTGTCTTACGAGGCATTCGTCTTGCGGGGCACCAGTGTACTACTAGGTTCAGCAGTTTACACTGGAGTAAGCACGCAAAGGATTGCAGTCTAAATTATTTGAAGTCTAAATTATTGCACTCTTATTATTTAAATAGCATTTCTCCTGAATGCTTTCAGCACTTTATATTCTATAACAACAGTAATCTTTACAACATGGGGGTTTTTTTAGCATTATACTACATTGTCCATTTTCATGGGTGAGTTAAGAAATGACCCAGTTACTTCCAAGCTCATTATACTTCATTTACTTAATCAGAACATTGACCACAAACCTGACATGAGCCAACAGTGTGACGCGGCAACTAAAAAAGCCAATGCAATTCTGGGCTGCATCAATAGGAGTATAGCATCTAGATCAAGGGAAGTAATAGTGCCACTGTATTCTGCTCTGGTCAGACCTCACCTGGAGTACTGTGTCCAGCTCTGGGCACCACAGTTCAAGAAGGACACTGACAAACTGGAACGTGTCCAGAGGAGGGCAACCAAAATGGTCAAAGGTCTGGAAACGATGCCTTATGAGGAACGGCTAAGGGAGCTGGGCATGTTTACCCTGGAGAAGAGGAGGTTAAGGGGTGATATGATAGCCATGTTCAAATATATAAAAGGATGTCATATAGAGGAGGGAGAAAGGTTGTTTTCTGCTGCTCCAGAGAAGCGGACACGGAGCAATGGATCCAAACTACAAGAAAGAAGATTCCACCTAAACATTAGGAAGAACTTCCTGACAGTAAGAGCTGTTTGACAGTGGAATTTGCTGCCAAGGAGTGTGGTGGAGTCTCCTACTTTGGAGGTCTTTAAGCAGAGGCTTGACAACCATATGTCAGGAGTGCTCTGATGGTGTTTCCTGCTTGGCAGGGGGTTGGACTTGATGGCCCTTGTGGTCTATTCCAACTCTATGATTCTATGATTCTACTACCACTTACAACTGTGAATATTAGGCAGATACTTTTGTAGAATGAACAAATTTAGTTCAAAAATGCAATATAACATGTAAATCCCAAAATAGCTTATCCAATTAAAAATAATAATTTTGTCCATGATATTCACAGCCAAGCAGGCCACAAGTATATATGCTCTGCTGTCTTTGAATTCTCCCAAAGATACTTATAAAACAAACAACTGTGTCATTCACCATGCCAAGTCTGCATTTCATTCGATGGGAGTCAAAACTGAACACATATATAGAATAAAACTTACTTCAAGAAGACATTTTGAACCAGTGTACTTTTGCATCTATTTGAAACATTCAAAACTTATAAAACAATGGCTTGGTCAGCAATCTCATGGTGTTATGCATAATATATGCACATTTCCCCCCTGTATATATTATGTATTGTGTAATACTGCAACTATGTCTGAGAGCAAACTAATGGTAACCAGGAGTAATCTATCCTTTCCCAACAAAACATCCCAAATGCTGGACCTTACGTTATTTCAGAGATGTCAGCATGACTAATCTCTAAATTTCCTACTCTTGACACACATTATTAAACATTGTTTAAGAAGTGCCCTCCAGAGGTCTCTGGCTGTGATTTCTCAGATTACTTACCTTTTGAAGGCATTCCAGCACTTTAGACATGTACTCTTCCTGACATTTGTAGGGTTGAAATGGGAAGTCCACAGTGATGCCATTTAATTTTATTTGGGGCATATTTCATCAGACATGTCAGGATCTCAGAGTCTGAAATCAACAGCACACTTCCTTAAGTATAAGGTGTCATTTTGCTAAAATACAGTATTAACAAGGACAGTGTTTCAAACTCCCCCTCCCAATTCCTATATTGGAGGCGGGCAGAGCAATCATGTAAATCTAAGCCCCTCGAGGAACAGAACCAGTTTGGATCCGGCAAACCCACAGTTGCTTCTGCCTCTGCAACAGTCCATTTTGTGACCATTTGCTTGCTATTAATTGTGAGAATATTGGTGGCGGCAGCAGCTTTTTGTCCACCAAGCTCTCTGCAGGTCTAGTGATGGTCTTTGCACTGGGACACCTTCACAATCCTAACCCCAGCCAGTCAGCAGCATAATGGGATAAGATTAGTTTCTTAGGCTTACTTTAGAACCTCCCTTCTCCAAATGATAAAAGACCATACACTTAGCTTTGCAGTCTACCCATTTAGTCTGGAATAACACAAGCTAGACTTGCTAACAAACAACAAAATCATAAAACAAAAAGATCACCTGCCATTTACAAAGTATAGTTTCTGGAGCACTTGGCAGTACAGTAGTATCTTGGCTTTTGAATAGAATGCATTCCGGAAGTCCATTCGACTTCAGAAACATTTGGAAACCAAGGTGTGGCTTCTGATTGGCTGCAGGAGCATCCTGCAGCCAACTGGAAGCTGCAGAAGCCACGCCACTGGACGTTCAGGTTCCAAGGCAAAGTTCGCAAACCGGAACACCTACTTCCGGGTTTGCGGCGTTTGAGTTCCAAGTTGTTTGTGAACTAAGCTGTTCGAAAACCAAGGTACGACTGTATTTGACAACGGTCAAATAATGTTGTCAACTGACTAGGTGCAATTTAGACTTGGCATAGTTCAATTCTATGCACAATCATTCAGAGGTACCACTGAATTCAAGGGGATATACTCCCAAATAAGCATGCATAGGATTATGGCCCAAAGTCTGCAACCTTCTGGACGTTTCCCTGGGAAAAAGCTCCAGAGAACTCAGTTGAGACACTTTTAAATAGAGAATATAGAATTGTGGTGTATCACTGCAATCCCAATCACGCCACTGCCATCTTTGCCCCTGCCACTCACACCAACCAGGGCAGAAAGTCCTGCATTGGACATGTTGCCAATGGGCTGGCTCAGGATCCAGTGGATCCCAGACCAGCCCCTCCCAGTTCCCCAGAACTGCCGATTCTGAGGCTTTCCACAGGCTGCTGTGAGGATTCCACTGGCAATACTTCTATTGATCCACATGTTTGGTGAGCAGAATGATGAGTTCTTCATTGCCCAATCCACCCAGTGCAGAAGAGGTTTGAATTGCAGCCTGTCACGTCACCTTTAAAGCAGATTATCTCTTTATGCAGAGCAGCTGGTTATTTTGAGCATTCCAGAAACAACAACTGGCAAGATTTAACTTTGAAAAACTGTGACTTTTTAATGTTCAAAATATATCACTATGCCAAATGAATGGTCTGGGCCCCCTTAATGCTACAGTATTGCCTGAAGGTGTGTAAATCTGGTCAATTTTATTTTATTTATATTTCATCTTTCCTCCATGGAACTTAAGAAATGCAGTTGCCCAGACATTATTATCATTTATTATATTTCTATACAGCCCTTCAGGGATGCCAACTTGAATAAAATATGGGAAGGGGGCAGTTAAGCCCCGCCTCACATTAACAATCACAAGACACAGCACACACACTTCATTTGTATGGCTATGCCCGGCCTCCTCAAATGTTTTAAGGGGGGGGGCACTGGCGGAGGAAGAGGAGTGCGGAGGGGAGCATCCCGCCCCCGGCAGTGCGATCCGAGCAGGGTGCCATTGCGGCTGCCCCCACCCCCGCGCTAGGCGCCCTGCCCCCCCCCACGTGCCAGCCCCGCCCCCGTCTGCTCTATGCCCCCCCCAGCAGCATTCAGCTCCGCCTGGGGGGCACAGCTGAAGAGACCTCAAGCCCTAGGAGTTGGATCCTATGCTGCCCTTCATCCAAGGATCACAGGGAAGTTTACAATATAAAACCCACAAGTTTAAATTGCCATAAATTGTTTAATTAGCCAAAGGCCTCCAAGAAGAGAATGTTTTTGCCTGTTGCCTAAAGATTTGTAATGAAGGTACCAGGCAAGCTGTGCTTAACTTTGGCAAGGCTGTTCTATATGTGTTTAATAAATGCAGAGTCTGATCACAGCGCCGTGGCAAGAGCACCACCCACGTGTAATCCCTGACATTTCCAGATAACAGGATTTTAATCGGCAAGACCTTGGAAAGGAACTCACAGCCAGAGCAATTGTACTAGAGATGAACTGATGGGTTTGATGAGATATGGGGAAGCTTCATGAGCTTACATTTAAACAGGAAGCACAGCTCAGTGGTAGAACACACGCTCATCACATAGGGGGTTCCTGTGTCCTTCCTTGGCATCTCACTTAGTAAGGCTGGGAAAGGCATCTACTGAGTTCAGAGTAGGCCATAATTCTCAACCTGTGGATCCCCAGATGTTGTTGGACTACAACTCCCATCATTCCTAGCCAGCATAATCAGTGGTCAGGGATGATGGGAGTTGTAGTCCAACAACATCGGGGGACCCACAGTTTGAGAAACGCTGGGCTAGATGGATACACGGTATTTGGGCTCAGAACGGAAGAGTCTGCGCCCGAGTTTGACTCTCGGGGCAGCAAGCTCCCCTTCCTGGTGTCCTGAAAACAGCCCTGCGGACCTGGAAGGGCGGCATTTAAAATCTATTACTTAATATTCAGAAGCATCGCCGCCTCCGGGCAGGCATGGCAAAGCCCAGCCGGCAGGAGGAATCTCAGAACCATGGAGCTGGTCGGGACCCCCAAGGGCCATCTAGTCCAACCCCCTACAATGCGAAAACTCGCGGCCCTTCACACGCCGCTGGGCTACGACTTACAAAGCCGCAATGGGGCGCGCTGGCTGGATTTCACATCCTGAGGGGGCCACGCCTGGGCCTACAACACAGCCGCCGCCACCGCAGCCGACTCCTCCATCCATCCATCCCAATTATCTAGGGACGGGGCTATTTTCCTCAGCCTCCGGGCTCCTTCCGCCGCTCCTCAGGCAAAGGACCGGAGGGTACGGGGAAGGCGGCCCGCTGAGGTGAGGCGGACCCGACTAGGCCTCAAAAGCCTCCCGCCACCCGCCGGTAACAAAATCCCCTCACGCACCTCCGAGTCAGCCCCTCCCCTTTTCCCGGGAGCCCGCGCGCGCGCCGCGCCACGTGACGCCTCCTCCGCAACCCCATTCGCCAAGCGGCTCTCCTCCTGTTCCCGCTCACGAGAGAGAGGGAGATGCCGGCTTCCCAAGATCTCGCGAGGCTTCCCCGAGGCGTTGCCGCGGCAACGGCAGGAGGAAGGCCTGGCTGCGGCTGCTTCTCCCCTCAGCCGTTTTTTTTTATTTCTCTCTCTGCCTCTTTTCTCGGCTTGAGGGGAGGCGAAGCGGCCTGGCGTCGTTGCCATGGAAGTCGAAGGGGCTTCTGAGTTTCCGCGGTCGGCGGTCTGCTTTTACCCCCTCAGTCGCCCCAGTCAGAAATGGGGAGGAGGAGGGGGGGACTCGACCCCCTCTCAGCGCCCCCCACCCCAAAGAAAAGCATTATTGTTGTTTAGTCATTTAGTCGTGTCCGACTCTTCGTGACCCCCTGGACCAGAGCACGCCAGGCCCTCCTGTCTTCCACTGCCTCCTGCAGTTTGGTCAGGCTCATGTTTGTAGCTTCGAGAACACTGTCCAACCATCTCGCCCTCTGTCGTCCCCTTCTCCTTGTGCCCTCCATCTTTCCCAACATCAGGGTCTTTTCCAGGGAGTCTTCTCTTCTCCTGAGGTGGCCAAAGTATTGGAGTCTCAGCTTCAGGATCTGTCCTTCCAGTGAGCACTCAGGGCTGAATATCCTTAAGAATGGAGAGGTTTGATCTTCTTGCAGTCCAGGCGACTCTCAAGAGTCTCCTCCAGCACCAGAATTCAAAAGCATCCATTCTTTGGCAATCAACCTTCTTTATGGTCCAGCTCTCACTTCCATACATCACTACTGGGGAAACCAACCAAGAAAAGCATTGCCCTCTTCTATTATAGCACTTTGAGGGGGGCTTAAAGCGCTTCTCCGTTATCCTTACAGCAGCCCCGCAAGGCAGGATAGCGTTTTCCCAACGGATTATTCACGCTCACGTTTCAGAGGAACAAGAACAGTAACGTTTGCCTTGAATTAGGCACCCTCTTCCATTGTCTCCCCAGGCAGACGGATAACCACAACAACATGCCACGGAGCTTAGGCCTCCCTCCCCAGAAGGCTCCTCCCTTCCATCCTTGCACAACAGCCCCACGAGGGAGGCTAGTCTGACGGCTGAATTTGGCACCCGAGTCACTCAGTTTGCTTCCACACAATGAACGTGCTTTGTTAAGAACATAAGAAGAGCAACGGCTCAATCTAGTCCAGCATCCTGTTCTCACCGTGGCCGACCAGATGCCTGCAGGGAACTTGCAAGCAGGATTTGAGCAGAGGAGCACTTAGGCAGTTTCCAGCAACTGGTATTCAGAAGCACTGCTGCCTCCCACATTCAAAGTCCGCCCAGTCCTGTGCTCGTTGTTAAAACTCCAGCAACCAGGGGGCGTTAGATAGGCACCAGTGGACTGCCTTCTGCCAAGCTTTGGTCTTAATCAGCTGACAGGCGTTCCCCTAAGGTTTCAGGATGAGGCCTTTCCTAACCTAACCATAACAGCCTGGAGACCTGTAACAACATGAATTTCAATAGGGACTCACTCTCCAACTGTTTGGCTTTACCCCCCAAAGGCATGCTCATATCAGTGTCCTGAGACAGAGCACAAAACGTTTCTTTCTCCCCTTTCTCCATCCCATGCAGAATTGCAAGGGGTCAGTGCATCTGGCTGGTAAGAAGTTGGTCGGAGTTTGGAGCCCAGCCAGGGCTGGCTGTGGGCAGGATCCTGGCATTGTTGGGGGTTGGACTAGATGACCCTTGGGATCACTTCCAACTCTACCATGCTATAATTCTATCGAGCAGCTAAAGGAACGGGCGGGGGAGCAAGATGGAGAACAAGGGGAGGCACAACCACACCCCAACAACACACTCTGGCCTGACCCACGGTGGCCTCATCCCACTTTGCCCCCCCGCCCCTTTTTCCTACGAATTCAGCTGCCTGGCAACCCAGCAGCCTGGCCCCTGTTTGCCAGCTGATGTCACAAAGTGCTGCTTTACAAGCAAGCCTTATAATGCCCTGCAAGAGGGATGCCTGTCAGATGATGGTGAGATACTTGCGAGAAAAGGCCTCAGAAGCTATTGTGGCTTCATGAGCAAATGAAAGAAGAGGAAGCTGCCATGTATAAAAACTGCAACTTGGAAGTCGTGGTATGTTAATTCCATGGGGAATCCATTCCCCATATGTGCCAGGAGGTTGTGGCGCCAACCTGAGCAAAACGGGGCTGGGGTGGGGAGTAGGCCCGTTTCGCCCCAACCCCTTGCCCCACTCCTTCCAAGCAAGGGGTTGGGCCGTCGTGTGCCCAGGCAGGAGCAGTGAGCATTGGCAGCCAGTGGTGACGTGGGCATGGGCAGCATGGCAGGGCTGCTTGTTCTGCCTCCCTCCTTCCCTGAGTCCGCTGTGCTGCTGCTGAGCTGCTCTGTCCCACACATGAGAAGGAGGGATGTGGCTGGGGGGAGGCAGCAGACTAAGGAAGGGAGGAAGCTGGGAAGGCAGATGGGGAGGGGGGGAGAGATGATATTGAGGGGGCTGTACCCCAGAAGAAAAGCACTGGGAAGGGCCCACGGGACCCCTGTCCCCTAGAGCTGATGCCTATGCCAAGACAATACAATGTCCTTCTTTCTTCACAGGGCCATGGTTTGGGAAAGGCCAAGCAGCAGCAGCAGCAGCCCAGTGGTGCCATGGGAAAACCCAGAATTTGCAGATATTCTGTGACCTTCTGTGGCAGGGGAAGTGTTTCTCGGTCATCTTGCCAGCTGGAGGAGGCCTGATTTCGATATTCCTATAGTTTTATGGGAAGTGTTTATCTGTGGTCCACCTGGGCAGGACAAGGACCTCTCTCATGCCAACACCACATCCCAAGGTTGGGCCTGGGCAGTTTTAGGATGGCACGACTGGTGTGCTTACACTGGGCATCGCACTGCAGAGGGTGCCAAAACAGTGCTGAAGAGCAGGAGGAAAGAGTGCTGAATTTTAGCATTGCACAGGGCACCTTTTAAATTTGAGAGCCCAATGTCCACTCTGGTTGGGAATGCTTCTGTGGAGATGAATCCCAGAATTCTCCCCACCCACATCCTTCCTATATAAAAAAATAGATATCAATGTTTGGTTCAGAATCTAGGTACTACATCCTCACTAAAGGAGATTGTATGAATGATTCACTAAATGATGATGTGTGTACCTGAGCTTATGGCCTCAAATTCTCTTATATGCTGCTTTACTACAAAAATGATGACTAGACTACTGATCCTAAACTGAATAGTTAGTTGCCCAACCACCCCCTCCAGAACCCACTGCTCTCAACTGCCTCGCATTTAAACTCCCCTTCAAATCCTCATCCAATCATCACTCACCACCAGAATTCCGCAATCTCTCTTTTCCCCTCCCTCCTTAACATTCCCATAATAATTCTGATACAGTTACCTTAATAACCCTATTACAATATTTTATTCACGCTGCTCCCTATAATCATACCGTTAGAAGCACTTGAGCTTCCCATTCCTGGTTCCCAGGAAATGGGGATGAGCAAACTGCAGATTCTCCATCCCTGTTCTAAAAACCGGCTGTCTTCCCCCAAAAGATCCTCGGAATTGTAGTCTGTTAGGGGTTCTGGGGATTGTGGGTCTGTGAGAGGGAAGCAACAATGGCACAAATCATTTCGGAAGTAGTAATGTGCTTTAAGGGGACGCGGGTGGTGCTGTGGTCTGCTTTGCCAGAAGCGGCTTAGTCATGCTGGCCACATGACTCGGAAGCTGTACGCAGGCTCCCTCAGCCAGTAAAGCAAGATGAGCGCCGCAACCCCAGAGTCGGTCACGACTGGAACTAACGGTCAGGGGTCCCTTTACCTGTACCTTTTTAATGTGCTTTAAAGGCGCATTGGAAGCTCTTTAAAACATAGCATCATAGAATTGTAGAGTTGGAAGGGACCCTGAGTGTCATCTAGTCCAACCCTCTGCAATGCAGGAATCTCAACTAGTTGATCCATGGCCGATGGCCATCCAAGCGCTGATTAAAAACCTCCAAGGAAGGAGAGTCACTGCTTCAGGCCCTAAGGGCCTCTGGAGCAGGAGAAAACAAGCTTTCTCCATCCTCCATGTGACAGCCCTTTAGACTTTACTTATTGAAAGGTCTGCATGGTGTGGATCTCATCAGTGTTACGAGAGTGTGAGCAACACATTTCTCTCTCCCCTTTCTCCACACCATGGAGAACTGCAATGGTAACCATAAGGCTGGCGTTTGGAGCCCAGCCAGGGCTGGCTGTGGGCAGGATCCTTGCATTGCTGGGGGTTTGACTAGATGACCCTTGGGATCCCTTCCCTCTCTGCCATGCTATGATTATATCAAGCAGCTAAAGGAACAAAAAGATGCTTCTGAAACATTTGGGAATCATAGGAACACTCTCCCCAGCAGTGGCTTTCAGCAGCAAGAACTTGCATCTTCCTTAAGAGAGAGGCAGTCCAGAACAAGGGGGGAAAGACTCAGAGTTCAGGTAGGTGGAAATGCCAATTGAGTGCCCTATACCAGGGGTCTGCAACCTGCGGCTCCGGAGCCGCATGTGGCTCTTTTACATCTTTGCTGCGGCTCCGGGGCGGATACTAACGAGGGGAGGAGGCGCATTGTGCGCCCCGACACTCCTCACTGTGGCGGGCGCTGTACTGGCTGTGACGTCGCATGGGGGCGGTGCATGCGTTAGTCACGCACCGTTCCGACGTCCCCTTCCCACCCGCTGTCAGCTCGTGGCTCCAGAGATATATTTGTTTTAAATGTCGCAATGCTTTTGCGGCTCCCAGTTGTTGTTTTTTCTTCGGAAACGGGTCCAAGTGGCTCTTTTTGTCTTAAAGGTTGCAGACCCCTGCCCTATACTATAGGAATGCTTCCTTCCTGTGTCCCCCACCCTCATGCGCCAGACTGGTGCTAGCATGGCTGGGAGCCAGGTGCCTGCTGATTCCTCCATATTCTTTGCAGAGAAAAGGCTCCCTACCTTTTCCCAATATATACTTTGTTCTGGCCAAATCCCTGGAGAGACTTGACGACCCTCAGGTACTGGGGCAGAGAAGGGGTCCTGGTGAAACACATTTGGGGAGTCTGTGGCTTCCAGCAAGTGTTTTTCAGAAGCATTGCTCCCTCCAACAGGGGAGGCTGAGCATAGCCAATCATGGCTAGTTGCCTTTGATAGGCCTCTCCTCCATGCAATTGTCTAATCCTCTTTGAAAGCCATTCCATGTAAGATGCTCTTGTGGTGCATCTGATTCTCCTGTGCTTTCTTGCTCCTGCAAAGAGATGACTATTGTGAGATCCTTTGGTTAACATCTATCTGGGCTGGAAAATATTAAAGAATCAGAGGACTGGTGAGCTTCCCTTGAAGCACAACTGATCAAAGGCAGGCGGATCTATTAACATCTTGATAAAGATGCTCAAACAACAAAGGATGCTATCGTACCCCGCAAGCATCTCAGAAAAAGCTCCCAAGCTGATGGAGAAGAGAGCAGTTGGAAGTTGCCGTTTCTGGATCCCACCATGGCCCTTCCAAGTTGCCCAAGAAATCAATGTCACAACAGTTTTTTCCTCATACCTCCTCCCCATGATCCCTCGTGGGGCCTTCTCAGGCATATGCTGTGTCTGAATCAGCAGATCCCACCAAACCAAGTAATCGTGGATCCAGTCAGAAAAGGAGTGTGCACAGTCATACCAGAAATAAGCAAAATAACTAAACAGGTACTAGAAGTCATCCCAGAACTGGCCCTGCTGAACATCTTCCAAGATAACAATGCCCACTCACACTAGAAAGACAGCATACAATTCAGTATGGCTAACTTAACCCAACAACCCCCCTCACCCACGGACAAACAAATCCCACTGCAGCCAGCCAAAGACAATCAACCACACCCTAGGCCACCCCAACCTCTCTCACCACCAAGGAAACATAACAAGCGAATAGAAAGATAACTTCCCCAAGTGACACTGTCAGAAAAACCTCAAGCATACACTAAATAAAAGAACTTAAGATTTGCCACCCCAGTCCTTCTCTCCTGTCCCCCATCCCCCCGCTCTTCCATTGTCTCCTGAGACAGATGCCAACAACAACACTTAGGCAGGATGAACCAGCAAATATAAGATGGGGGACACCTGGCTTCCTAGGGGCCTATGTAGACCACAAGTTGAACATGAGTCAACAGTGTGATGCAGCAGCGAAAAAAGTGGATGCTATTCTCAGCTGCATCAACAGAAATATAGTGTCCCAATCAAGGGGAATCATAGTACCGCTTTATTCTGCCTTGGTTAGACCACACCTGGAATAGGTAAAGGTAAAGGGACCCCTGACCATTAGGTCCAGTTGTGGCTAACTCTGGGGTTGCGGTGCTCATCTCGCTTTGCTGGCCGAGGGAGCCGGCGTACAGCTTCCGGGTCATGTGGCCAGCATGACTAAGCCGCTTCTGGCGAACAAGAGCAGCGCACGGAAACGCCGTTTACCTTCTCACCGGAGCGGTACCTATTTATCTACTTGCACTTTGATGTGCTTTCGAACTGCTAGGTTGGCAGGAGCAGGGACCGAGCAACGGAAGCTCGCCCTGTTGCGGGGATTCAAACCGCTGACCTGATCAGCAAGCCCTAGGCTCTGTGGTTTAACCCACAGCGCCACCCGCGTCCCTACACCTGGAATACTGTGCCCACAATTTAAGAAGGATATTGGCAAGCTGGAACGTATGCAAATGGTTTGATCAATGGTTTGGAAACCAAACTTTATGGGAAACGGTTGTGGTAGTTGGATATGTTTAGCCTGAATTGCTCCTCCTCATTACATTGGATGGCCATCTATCAGAGATTCTATGTGGTACCTGAATTCCCTTGGGGTCTCTTCCCACTCTATACTATGATGAATGTCTGTGTCAGCAGCGAGATGGAAAAGAGTCTCAAGAATAGCAACCTTCCACAGTAGCAAGAGAAAACAATGTGGTCAGATTATTCTCTGCTTCCCACTGCCTAGCTTCCATGATGACAGCAGGGAATATTCCTAGCAGCAAGCAGCATGCAGGCACTTTTGCAAGCAGAGAGGAGGGAGTATGCTCCTGTGCTCAAGCATGTCCGGAGCCAGGGATCAGCAACCCTCTAGTCAATCCCTGGGGCTGAGACAAGCAGCGGCAGTGGAGGTTGTTGGCGGGAGGGGAGAGAGCATAGTCATGGTCATTTATTTCTGCTCAAGTCAGCCTTTAGCATGAGGAGCCTCTGCCAGCACCAGCTGCATCAGGAATGTGGGAAGAAGGGAAGTCAGAGGCAACGGGTGGGGCAAGATTAGAATGAGGGAGCTGTTTGAGGACTATGGGGGGAGAGAAGTGGGAACCGATTTTCAGCAGGGGTGTCTGCGGGCTTATTTGAAATTTGTTGTGACCCAGAAACTACAACTAATCCAGAATGCGGCAGCTAGACTGGTGACTGGGGGCGGCCGCCGAGACCACATAACACCGGTCTTGAAAGACCTACATTGGCTCCCAGTACGTTTCCGAGCACAATTCCAAGTGTTGGTGTTGACCTTTAAAGCCCTAAACAGCCTTGGTCCAGTATACCTGAAGGGGCGTCTCCACCCCCATCATTCAGCCTGGACGCTGAGGTCCAGCGCCGAGGGCCTTCTGGTGGTTCCCTCATTGCGAGAAGCAAAGCTACAGGGAACCAGGCAGAGGGCCTTCTCGGTAGTGGCGCCTGCCCTGTGGAACGCCCTCCCAGCAGGTAAACAACTACCTGACTCAGAATAATAATAATAATAATAAATTTTATTTATATCCCGCCCTCCCCAGCCGAAGCCGGGCTCAGGGCGGCTAACAACAATAAAACAGTACAAAAGTACAACATAAACAACATTCTAAAATCATTCATTATAAAAATTAATTAATTCAAGCCACTAGCAACCATTGGGCCAGAGCTCTGCGAAGATTGCCGAGGGAGGGAGTCAGGCTGCGCCCTGGCCAAAGGCCTGGTGGAACAGCTCTGTCTTGCAGGCCCTGCGGAAAGATGTCAAGTCCCGCAGGGCCCTGGTCTCTTGTGACAGAGTGTTCCACCAGATCGGAGCCACAGCCGAAAAAGCCCTGGCTCTAGTTGAGGCCAGCCTAACTTCTCTGTGGCCTGGGACCTTCAAGATGGTTTTATTTGAAGACCGTAGGTTTCTCTGTGGGGCATACCAGGAGAGGCGGTCCCGTAGGTACGAGGGTCCTAGGCCATATAGGGCTTTAAAGGTTAAAACCAGCACCTTAAACCTGATCCTGTACTCCACCGGGAGCCAGTGCAGCTGGTATAGCACCGGGTGAATGTGATCTCGCAGCGAAGACCTCGTAAGGAGTCTTGCTGCAGCATTCTGCACCCGCTGGAGTTTCTGGGTCAGTCTCAAGGGCAGCCCCACGTAGAGCGAGTTACAATAATCCAGTCTGGAGGTGACCGTCGCGTGGATCACAGTGGCTAGGTCAGGGCGAGAGAGGTAAGGAGCCAACTGCTTAGCTTGGCAGAGATGGAAAAATGCCGCCTTTGTTATAGCTGCAATCTGCGCCTCCATGGAAAGGGAGGTGTCGAAGATTACACCCAAACTCTTAACGGACGGTGCTGGCACTAATTGCGCCCCCGCAAGAGATGGGAGTTGCCCCCCCAATCCCATATCGCCCCGTCCCAGCCACAGGACCTCTGTCTTCGAAGGATTTAGCTTCAACCGGCTCCCACGTAACCATCCAGCCACAGCTTCCAAACATCTGGTCAGTGTGTCTGGGGCCGAGTCAGGATGGCCATCCATCAACAGATAGAGTTGGGTGTCATCGGCATACTGATGACAACCCAGCCCAAAACTCCGAACAAGCTGGGCGAGGGGGCGCATAAAGATGTTGAAAAGCATCTTAAGGCAGCCCTGTTCAGGGAAGTTTTAAATGTGTGACATTTTAGTGTATTTTTGGTCTCTGTGGAAGCCGCTCAGAGTGGCTGGGGTACAAATAATAAATTATTATTATTATTTGTTGTCATCTTGTGCAGCAAAACAAAATATAGTGCTCCAGTCCCTTTTAAAAGCAACAGAAAAGCATACAATCATTGAGTTACAATACTGATAGCAGGCTTATCAATTTTCCAAGGCATCATGGTCACTCAATGGGAAAAGTAGGTCTTAAGGCACATCCTCCAGAGCAAACCTTTTATCCACTTGACTACACTGCAGCCCTATCAAGTCATTCTGCATCTCAGATACATGTATCTGCAGAACTGAGGTGCCAGTTTCAAAAGCTTCCAAGCCTCTTTCACACCTGCCATATAGCATGCTATAGTGATACTTCCAGGACGTATTGCTCATATTTGTTCCTTTTATCTTACTGCATCTTTCAGGGAATTTCATTATATCAAGCATGGGTGAGTTCTACCGTAATTATCAAGAAAGCAAATTCTGTGAGGGAAAGGGAATCCTGGACAGCTCCCAAATGCAAGTAGCAAAGACAGTGAGTCAGGAACTGCTTTATTTTTATAGATAGATTCTGATGTGACTCAGCTCTGGCTGGATGCTTCTCTGTCTCCCCATTGGATTGTATCTTTGCCCTAGTTTACCAATACTGCAACTCTAGCATAGCAATATCACTGGTTTTTCTCTAAATCACTTCCTCAAGAGCCCCCCCCCAAATGCTACTTTGCATTGTTTGCCCTTAAGATGTCCTTCACAATAATATTTGCAGGTCAGTCCTGTCCAAGTAAGTCTCTCTGTGTTTAGGATTGCAACCTTCAATAGGGAGAATAATCCGAAGTATGGGATAGTTACCTGAAATAAGGGAGGTTTTGAATGCATCAAATACTTACATTTAAGCCCAGATTGTTCCTTTAAAAAAACAAGGCTATGGAAAGAACTGGAAACTGTAGGGTTTTATCAAGTCCACGAAATGCTTCATTCATTCCTTCTTGTGTCTTCCCATGTTTTATGTGGCTCATTCATTGCAAGATCCCTGTCAGCAGGGTCGTACTGTGCAGAGAGGGAAGCAGCTGGACAGTCTAGATTTCTGGCCTATCCCTTCATAGCTGGCTTACCTTCAGGGAAACCAAGTCTATTTCCCTGCAGCAGGAAGAGAACACATTCTTCTTTGCCAGGCACAGCTCAAGGAAGAAAGCAAAGTGCAAAAGAAGAAGACGAAAACGAAGAAGAGGAGGAGTAGTTTGGATTTGATATCCCGCTTTATCACTACCCGAAGGAGTCTCAAAGCGGCTAACATTCTCCTTTCCCTTCCTCCCCCACAACAAACACTCTGTGAGGTGAGTGGGGCTGAGACACTTCAAAGAAGTGTGACTAGTCCAAGGCTCCATGTGGAGGAGCGGGGAAGTGAACCCGGTTCACCAGATTACGAGTCTACCGCTCTTAACCACTACACCACACTGGTTCAAAAAAAGCAGAGAGTAGATTTGGCTCAATTGCATTGCATCTCTGTGTAAATTGTATGCTCCGTGTGTAGTGATGAGTTGCAGTAATCCTTCAGAATGGGAAAGAACACTCCACTCAGTGTAGCTGGCTTTTATATAACTGGTAGAGTTGGAAGACGCCACAAAGCCAATAATTTGCACAACACATTTTAATCTTTCCTGATATTTATGTATTATTTATCTAATTTATTGCATTTATGTCCTTCCTTTCCTCCACAAAAGACAAGATGGTGCACCTGATGTCACCTCATCCCCCCTTTTATTCTTACACCAACTCTTGGAGAAAGGTTAGTCTGAGAAATTGTAACTGACTCAAGGTCACACGGTATGCCTCACAGCAGACCAGAGATTCAAACCTGCCATAGCTTCTTTCCTTCCCATTCTTTTTTCCTTTTGTATTATGCCTTTTAGCCTGTGAACCTGAGGGCAAGGGGATATTTTGTTTTTTAATCTCTCTGCAACATTCAGGAAGTCTTTACAGAGCTCTGCAGTGCCAATAATGCCAGTGGTGGTAACAAGTGAAATGACCCTATTCTGAGTTTCAACCACTTGAGTCAGGACGTATAACTATACTTTCATTCCAATTTTGGTTTGCTAAGTACCTTTGAGCAAGTAACTTTTATGAATCAGCTTTCTACTTGGCATTCAGTCACCTTTGGAAAATGTTTTTGGTTCTTCAGGTGCATTCTTAGAATACTCTGTGTTTGTTGGTTAATTTTTGGCGGGTCTCTTTCCACATTTCCATTCTACTGATTATGTGCTTGGAACCCATGTGACAGTTTGAAGGTCCAATGAAATTCCATTGAGGACAATTTTATTGAAGACTCACTTCAGCCAGATGGGGCGGGGCAATAATAATCATAATCATAATACTAATACTTCATGTTTTGTACTATTGGTTGGGGATTTTGCAGAACTATCTGACTTTCAAGTATTCAGACTAAGTTTTCAATAGCCCTTCAGCTTCTCAGTTTTATATATAATGACTCCATCTAAGCCAAACAGTTTATTTGGCATGAAGTTTTCTCCTTACGGAAAGCTGCTTAAAGTATGCCCATTAAATAATATCATTTATGCAGACTACATCACCTCAGCAATATAGAGATACTAATTTCCAGTCTGTTGGATCTTCAGAATCCTAAATTATTGTATCACCAGTCAAGCCTGATGTATGTTTCAGGCATATTCAAACATGAGGACCAATTTGTTTTTGAAAGCTGGGGCACTGCCATGGTTAGAGCATGAGCTGCCTGTCAGGAAGACATCACATCAACTGTAAATTCCCAAAGTGGCGTAAGGCAAGTCTCAAACTGAATCCCAACTCTGCAACATGGTGATAGCGATAATATGGACCTGCCTTACAGCGCGATTGTAAAAATGGCCAGGACAGTGCATGTGGTGATGTGCTTTGAACCTCAGAAAATATGAAGGGTGCTGATTATTGTTATATTTATTTATTTTTAAGCATTTCTAAATCACTTCCTATACCACTTAAATATTTGTAAATATTAACACTAAAACCAAGTATCATCAAACCAGTAAATAAAATTGATTAAAAAGAGCAACAGGTGTAAACAGGAATTCAGCAATAGCAAGAGCCCAATCTTATTGGGTCAGAGAAATCCCAGGCAAAAAGATAATGTTGTCTTCTTCCCAAGATATGTTGTCTTCTTCTCAAGATGGCCGAAGCAGTTAATAGATTATGTTCTATGTATGGCAGGGGATGGGAAGGTATTTCATGGTGTAGGTTCAATAGTAGAAAATGGGTTTTGGGAAAATGGGTTTTCGGTCACTTCCCTGTGATGTTCTTTAAGGTGCAGTGTTATGAGTAAAATTTATCTGACTAATCTAACCAGTCTATACAGGAACTGGCAGTCTTTCAGGTAACCTGGTCTCAAGTTGTTCAGCACTTTATATGTTAGTAACAAGGCCTTGCACATAGCCCGATAGGTGATCAACAAATAGTGCCGTTCCATCAGCACAGGTGCAATGGGGCTGATGCTGACAACTGGGACTACTAATACAGCTGTCCTGATCCTTAGGCTTATCAGAAAGCAGTGCTGATCAAAAAAGGTGATTAATGTGATGATGCGGGAGGCAGTGGAAGACAGAAGTGCCTGGCATGCTCTGGTCCATGGGGTCACGAAGAGTCAGACACGACTAAACGACTAAACAACAACAATGTGATGATAGATGAGAATTAATACATTTGATGGAATTAAAAAGATGGTGATCTGCCATGACTTATTTAATTTAAAAAATCCTCATGCCCCACTGTGCCTCCTTGAAGAAAGGGATATATATATGGATAGATATATATATATACGGAGATTAGATATATAGATAGTGATATATGTATACAGTGGTACCTCAGGTTAAGAACTTAATTCGTTCCGGAGGTCCGTTCTTAACCTGAAACTGTTCTTAACCTGAAGCACCACTGTAACTAATAGGGCCTCCCGCTGCCACCGCACTGCCGGAGCACAATTTCTGTTCTCATCCTGAAGCAACGTTCTTAACCCGAGGTAATATTTCTGGGTTAGCAGAGTCTGTAACCTGAAGCGTATGTAACCCGAGGTACCACTATGTGTATAGATATAGATGATATAGATAGATATAGATATAGATATAGATATAGATATAGATATAGATATAGATATAGATATAGATATAGATATAGATATATAGATATATGGCAGATATATGGCATGTTTCCAAATGTTTGACATGAAAGGTGGGGAAAATAATATGTTTATTTGCATATCTGAGAATATGTGAAGTATGCATTAATTTTAAAAACAGTACTCCTTGATTTGGCTTTTGGTTTTCAATCCTGCTATGGACATAGTTTTAAATGTAACAGTGATAAATGTAAAGAAACGTATCATGTGACGCCAGTGGGGTTAAATCCAGGTACTGTAGCTTAACTAGGTTGTGAACTGGAGTATTAGGCTTGTGAAATGGCAACCCTAGGTGAGAATAGGAGCTGGTATTTTCGTGCTGGGTTAACTTGAATTCCAGACACATTCATCAAATAGATCTGCGAAATTGTGAATGGCTGTGCTTCCCAAAGCTTTTTATCTCTTAAATTCGGTTCACTCTGCATTTTCACATTTTGTTTTCAACTCCCTAACATAAAACGAAACAGCTGATTTCTAGACTATACATGTCAGACAAGAGCAGGGAGGAGGTAAATCTCCAGTTTGGGCGTGTCTGCTAACTATCCCCTTTGCTAACAGGCTCTGCGTTTCTTCTCAGACTCCTGACATTGTAAAAGAATTGGGCATCAAAAGCTGCCCTCTGAGGCCCATTGATATTCTGAACTGGGAACTCATTTTCCGTATTTCAAGCCCTTTCTCCTTTTCTTTCGCCTCTCCCCCTCTCCCCCTCTCCTTCTCTTTCTCTCCTCCCTTCTTGGATAGCCACAGCCCCCTAGAGCTGAGTCAGACCTTCCTCTCTTCCACAGCATTGCAGCACTTCAGCAGAAAAGCCAGTCTCCTGCCTCTCTGCCTCCGCATCTTCCCTTGCAGCATCCTCTCCACTACCCATCTCACCATCATGGCCAGCACTGTCTCAGGTAAAACAAGCAAGGGGTTTTTTCCCCCTCTTTATATGCAGCTGCTTCATTGAGAAGGAACCCATCTGCAATGATCAGTGTTATTCTCCATTCTTCTTTTCAAGGTGGGGCTTGTCTGCAATGCTATACAGATGGTAGCCGGGCAGGCATCATTGTCTTCTCTTGCTTTCAGAATTGTGTATTTCCAAGCTTTGATACATGTTATCAAATCATCTCTTTTTCTCTGATGCATATACGGTTAAAAATCCATTTGTCTGGCTGGTTGTGTTTTGCCTAATTTTTTAAACCCAGTTTCTGTAAAAGTAGATTGGCAATGGTAGAAAGGAAGGGGATAAAAAGAACAAAGAGGCAAAGACATTTAAATAATAATAATTGTACATCTGGGTTAGTAGAATCAGGGCAGGTTGTTTAGCCAGCAGCTGCTGTAGAGGGAGTGGTCCGCCCATGGCGCTGAATGAAACCCAATGCTGTTAGACAATCCTTTCCTGCAGGGGCTGTGACACCACTGCATAGCTACACCCTGTTGCCCTCCCAGGTTACAGGGCCTGGTAGGTGAGGTGAAGGAACAGCTTAGCTCACAGTGTGTCCATCACTTATGTGTGCATCCACCTGCTTTCTAGTTCCTAAACATGTATCTTCTCCTTTTTTTCTTTTTAAAGGCTGGGGCTAAGCGTATGGAATTTGGCTGGGAAGAAGCGTGTTGTCTCTTTACATAGACAATAGATGACTTGTGATGTCCACTCACTACTGGTCTTTAAACCTTTTATAAATTGAGGCACAGGTCATGTTTATTTACTGAATTTTTAAAAAATGAAAATGAAGGAAAGCCATTATAGATGGAGAGAAAGGGGGGAAGAAAAATGTATGTATATACTTTTGTAAACACAAAAAAACTAGCTATGGAGAAGCTCTGTCTTGCCTGCTGTACTCGCTGGGCTTGCCCATCCCTGTCTTGCCTGCGGTTCCTTTTCTGAGCTGCTTCTTTTTAAAATACAAGGGGAGGTATATATGATGGGTCCCCCTGTCTGAGGATGTGCAGAGCCAACTTTGCATGAGATAAGGAATTTGCCAGAAACCTTTTGCAAAGAATATGTTTGATCTGTGCTGGGGGGCGGGGAGGGAATGCATTGTGTTTGAATGGGAGGACAGAGGTAGCAAAAACTAGGAATGTTTTTTTTGGAGATAGGTGTTTTCCTCTCCTATTATTTTATTGCAGAATCAGTGCAAATTAAATAAATGACAACCTCAGGGTTGGTCAGGGTTCTCAAGGCTGAAAGAACCCTGCTGTGAAGGAGTTGGGAGGGGGAATGACATGTCTGGGTACCAGGTGCCTTCCCCATATGGTGCTCTGAAACAATATGGTACGTTCTCCCTTTCCCTCCCACCCCAACCATACATTTTAATTTCCTGACAGTGGGACGCAGCTTTTAAAGCTGAGCAGTTTGCCTCGGAGGTCTATTTCCGATCCTTTTCCCGTTCCAATTGGATTAGGTTTGGCATAAGACTGATGTCAAAGAACAGAGGTTCTGGGGTGACAGGAGTGTGATCAAAACAAGGAGATGAAAGAAGAAAGGTGTTTGCAGAAGACAAAGAGAAGGGTGGACCAGAACTTGAGGCAGCTTGTTATCCCTGTTTGCAGACATGCAAACCATAGAGCTGAGATTTTATCACTGCCTGTCCCCTCTCTTTTCATCTTGCCTGGTTGCTCCACCCTGTTTCTTAAAAGCAGAACACACTTGAAGAAAGATAAGGAGGGCAGCTGTATATTTATGTGTGCCTCAAGAGATTTCTGTATATCCTTTTCCACAGCTGGAAGAGGAATGGGTTCTCTCTGCCTTGGTCCCTCTTGCTTCCCAAGTATATTCCGTTCGCCAGAACAGTATCACTTCTACTTAGCAAGCAGGGGAAGCAACAGCACATGCTCAGTGCGGGCTCAGCTGCAGTGGCGGCTGAGCTGTGCCAAAGGATTCTGCTCAGGCAAACATCTTGCTTTTAGCCCCAGACAGTCCCTTGGCTCAACAAGGCCACGGCTTCTTGAACATTCTCCCCCAACAGAAAGCAGAAAGCCACACAACACTATGTTCACCTATGGTACATGCAGTACTTGGATGAGAATTAATAGCTGTGACCTTCTCTGAGAATTATCAATTAATTTGGTACCATATGTTGAAAATCCCATGGGACTTTTATTGTGTAGTGAATGCATGCCTCTTGTTCTGGTCAGCCCATCCATGGAATACATAGTATGTTTAGCAGTCGCTGGTCCCCTTGCTGTGGCTACAGACCAGCAGCTGGTTGAGGAATTCAAGAGACAGGTCCATGCAAGTTAGGGCTGCCAAGTTAGGGTGTCTTGGTTTTCACTTTTTGAAGTATGGCAACCCTAATGCAAGTAAATGCTGAGTTTTTATACAGAGAGGATGAATAAGCTTTTTGGCAATGATATATGCTGTGTGGCGAAGGGGGACAACGACCCCAAATAAATACCCTCAGTTGGATAAGTCTTTCTTTGCCATTCCTCACTGGAACACAATATAAGGGGAGCTGGTTCACTATCTTACGTGTTTCCAGACTTAAGGATGACACTTTTCTGTTAATTAGAGCCAATGTTGAATGTAGAATGAAAAACTGTTGTTGGAGAGGTTGAGAAGGAAGGCAAAGGGAACAGTTAGATTGGGCTCCTTCCTGTCCCCCAAAACTTCAAGCATTGTTTTCTTAATATATTTAAACCAGGGCAGCCAAAGTGGTTCCTTCCAAATGTTGTCGTTGGACTCCGTCAGTCCCAGACAGCATGGTCAGCAGTCAGGGGTAATGCAAGTTGGAATCCAGCAACATCTGTAGAGTACCATCTTGGCTCCCTAATGAGTAATTGCTGTGCTAATGTGTAAAGAGAGTGCTTCTCTGGTTATATTCAGAAGGTAGGAGAGAATAGGAGGAGCCATAGTGGACATGGCATATCAGGTGCTGTGTGTGTGTGTGTGTGTGTGTGTGTGTGTGATGAATACCTCGGTTCAACCTATTGTTTATAACAGCCAGGTATTTGTTTATACAGTGGTACCTCGGGTTAAGTACTTAATTCGTTCCGGAAGTCTGTTCTTAACCTGAAACTGTTCTTAACCTGAAGCACCACTTTAGCTAATGGGGCCTCCTGCTGCCGCCGGAGCACGATTTCTGTTCTTATCCTGAAGCAAAGTTCTTAACCTGAAGCACTCTTTCTGGGTTAGCAGAGTCTGTAACCTGAAGCGTATGTAACCTGAAGCCTACGTAACCCAAGGTACTACTGTACTGCATTGAATTATTACTCAGGATTTAAATAACAAATAGTGTGCACATACCCTGCACTGACTGGCTGTGATTTTGCCTCTGACATGCGATTCTTAACAAGTACTTTCAGAATCATGCTGAAAGATTTTTTCAGAAACCACTGGAATTCTTCAGTCCTCCCTGCATCTTGATCCCTGACAAATGAGTTCCAGATAATGATTTATTTCTGTCCCTTTCCGTATCTGGGTATCTATGATGCAACCACACTTGAAGTACTTTATACAGTTCTGTTTGTTTTGCCTAAAAAAGAATATTGTAGAGCTGGAAAAGGTAAAAAAAAAAGGGGGGGTGCAGCCAAAATTATCAAGGGGCTAGAGAGACTCCTCTATAAGGAAAGGTTACAATATGGCTTTTTAAGTTAGAAAAATCACAAGTGGAGAAGGGGGACATATAACAGAGCTGTATAAGTTTATGCACAATGTGAAGAAAGTAAATACAGAGCTTTCGTCCCTTGTTTTATAATGCTAAAATCCATGCAAATCTAATGAAGCTGAATGTTGGAAGATTCAGGTCATATAAAAGGAAGTACTTATTCACACAGTGCATAGCTAAACTATGAAATTAACTCCTAAAAGAGGTAGCGATGACTGCCAGCTTGCAAGACTTTAAAAGATTATGAAACCTGCTTGGAATTGCTGGTAGGGAAGTACTGTTGTGCTCAGGTCCTGCTGGCACGCATTTTATCATTTGACTTGTTAAAACAGGGTGCTGGTCTAGATGGGCCTTTGGCTGATCTGACAAGCTCTTCATGTGTTCTCCCAAGTAGATCTACCCATGTCCTTTGATTTAAATCACATACCCTTCAGGCACTGATCTTCTGGTTAGGAAATAATACTTTTAGTGCCTACCTTAATCTCAATGTGCCACCTTAGTTTTAGTGTGTCCACCCTTACAAAAACTGGACAGAGATATCATGGATGCCTTAATAAATTCCTGTTTGGATTACTGCAATGCATTGCACATGGACGTCTCTGCAAATGTTCCGGAAACTTCACGCAATGCAAAATATGGCTGCTCAAATACTAACTGGGAGGGGCATTTTGCAACTTCACTGGTTACTCGTTCAATTCAAAGTGCGTTTTTCTCTTTAAAGCCCTGCATGGTCCTATGTTGTCATCTCAGGCCCTTTGGGACAACACAAGGTATATCAGGTGGCTATGAGAGAATGGGCCTTTTCTGTAGTGAAAGGCCCACCCCATCCCTGGCTCACCTGGCACCTATTTCAATATCCTGCTGGCAGCAGGCAAATACTACGTTTTTACTTTCCCCCAGGTCTTTTATACCAAGTTATAGTTTAATACTGTTCTAGGATTTTATTCCCCCGCCCTCAGTTTTGAACTGATACACCGCTGCAAAGTTCAGTGTTTTAAAATAATTTTATGTTGTGTAGTAGCTGTATCTGTTTGTTTTTTTTAATTGAACTTGCTGTTTTAATCCATTTAAGCTAGCCAGAGAACTTTTATTGTACGGTGGCCTGTAAACTGTACACATGTAAAAATAAATGTTTTCCATGCAGAAAATCACAATTTAAACTCAAAGGCTCTCAAGCATTAGGATTGGGATGCGTCTGTTTTTAGAATCTGGAAGGTGCAGATTTCTCACCCTGTATGACAAGCTGTGCTTGCTGAAAGTTCTCTTTCTTCATAACTATTCAAAGTGCAAGAATACTGCCCTCCTTTATATCTAGTTATTTTGCAAGCTCACTTGGGACGTGTTGCGTATCTATCAGTTAAATGGTGATGTCATTTCTCTTCTTTTTAATTTCCTTTTTTCTTTTTTTGATAAACTCACCCAAGTCTATATTTTCATCTTACCCCACTCCTGCACGACTATGGTTCTGTTTAGCTTTGTGTTTCAGCAGGGGGTGAGCAATACAGCTCAAGGTCCTAGTTAGTATGCATGAGCCTTCAGCACATACCACCTTTCAATGTTGCCTTCTGTCCCCAGAGATTTTTGGAACACTCCTTGACAGGCAAAGGCATCCTCAGAAATGTACTGATTACGGTATGAAATCCATACAAATAGTATGCTTTCTGCAGTAAGGTTTGACCCTGCATTGAGTGGACAACTTGGAACACTCCCGGCAGTCCTGGGAATATGTTGCTGTCCACTGGCACCATCTCTTCAGCAGTGATATTGGAGAACAGTTGGATCTGTGCCTGTCGTGTCTGTTGAAGAGCAGAATATGGCTGGGAGGTGTTTCTGTATATTGGGGTGCACCTCATCCATCAAGATGGGGGCCCTGCATTTGATTCCACATAAGCCGAGTTTCTTTTGTGATAAGACTTCTTGGGAAAATCATTCAAATTTCCAGTTCTTAGTACAATCCTGGCAATAAAAAATCCAGATCATTCAGTTTCCAAATCACCTGACCTAGATTGTAGCTGATAAAGATAAGTCACACAATCATGGCCAATGTGTCCTTACTAGAGAGCTACCATAATATTCTACAGGTGAAATGTTTTAAGCATGGCTTTGGCTAAAAGAGCCACTGATTATTACAAGCTTATTATAACAATCTCACACAAAAGGAAATGATGGAAGAAGTCTGAACATGTCTGTACTGTCTACTAAACACTAGTTTTCTTGAACTGGATCTATTTTTTTTACCTTAACTGAAAGTCTGGAATATCTTTGCCCCTGAATTCTGAGTTTATGCTTTGGTTTTTGTCAGTGGGTTTAGTTACAAATACAGTTATCTTTGTTCTGAGCAAATTCAATATAGCCTTTGGCTTAAATTTCAAATGAGAATCATTCTTCTATTACTCATTGTTGACATTCTCTTTCTTTGAAGAAGCACATTTTTCATTGGACTTTGCAAAGACACTTCCCCCTGCAAGGTTTGTTCAACTTCCTTGTACGCACCTTGATCTGTCAGCCCCAGCTGGCATGTAGTCTGCTCCTAATGCTAAAAAAGTAGTTATTGAACTAAAAGAATTAGAAGAATTTAAATAGATTGTTTAAAGTGGAATGATACAGAAACAAAAGCACACAGATGGAGGTGTTCTACCAAGGCCACATAGAGGCTGAGAGTGAAGGGATAGCTCAGTTGGTAGAACATGAAAATCTTAATCCCAGGGTCATGGGTTTGAGCCCCATGTGGAGCAAAAGGGGTTTGGACTAGATGACTCTCACGGTCCCTTCCAACTCTACAGTTCTATGAACTAAGTCATCTCTATCAGCTTGGAACCTTAGTATGTCTTTTTTATATACCAGACGGGTCTTTTGGTACAGACAAAAAAAGGCATTCTCTGTTCTGTGACAGAATGAAATTATGTGTTTGTTTGCTTGTTTTGCATAATTCTGTTTATAATATCCAAGTTAGCAAAGGCTCTTGAAAGGCTTGACAATGACTGAAGAAATGGAAGGATGAGGAGGCCTGGCGATTGAGCCAGATGGACGGCAGGAACTAAGGAACAGAAGCTGTGGGGACAGAAATGTGTGCTGTGCCAGCACTGGGAGGCTGTTCCAGACCCCTTCTAAGTTTTGAAATTTTACCAGGCATTGTTCACACACCATCCAGGTTTTCTCTGTAGTAATCATAGCCAGAAACTTGTTTTATTTTTTAATATGATAGTCGTGGTTCTCAGAAAGCTAGAATTTCATCAGAGTTAAGAGTTCATGGATCAGTTTCATATATTCACAAAATACACATGACATTTTGTGCAGGTAACCCATGCAGCTGTCTGGGCTCTACATCTGAAGGAGTTTGGCAGCTGCTCATAATTAAAATATAAAATGTTTGGATGGGGCTTTATGCCAATAGGGCCTTCTTCCCCAGTAGTATGGGTCCCAATAACGTGGATGTAGTACAGGTTCCCCAGGTAGTCTATCCAGCACCTTGGGCTCCTAGAATCATAGAATCATAGAGTCGGAATAGACCACAAGGGCCATCGAGTCCAACCCCCTGCCAAGCAGGAAACACCATCAGAGCACTCCTGGCATATGGTTGTCAAGCCTCTGCTTGAAGACCTCCAAAGTAGGAGACTCCACCACACTCCTTGGCAGCAAATTCCACTGTCGAACAGCTCTTACTGTCAGGAAGTTCTTCCTAATGTTTAGGTGGAATCTTCTTTCTTGTAGTTTGGATCCATTGCTCCGTGTCCGCTTCTCTGGAGCAGCAGAAAACAACCTTTCTCCCTCCTCTATGTGACATCCTTTTCTATATTTGAACATGGCTATCATATCACCCCTTAACCTCCTCTTCTCCAGGCTAAACATGCCCAGCTCCCTTAGCCGTTCCTCATAAGGCATCATTTCCAGGCCTTTGACCATTTTGGTTGTCCTCCTCTGGACACGTTCCAGTTTGTCAGTGTCCTTCTTGAACTGTGGTGCCCAGAACTGGACACAGTACTCCAGGTGAGGTCTGACCAGAGCAGAATACAGTGGCACTATTACTTCCCTTGATCTAGATGCTATACTCCTAATGATGCAGCCCAGAATTGCATTGGCTTTTTTAGCTGCCGCGTCACACTGTTGGCTCATGTCAAGTTTGTAGTCAACCAAGACTCCTAGATCCTACTTATTACACAGTTTGCTAAATGATTCTAATCCATTACCTGTGTTTTCATAATGCATCAGTAGCTGCAGGAGCAATATATAGGACCCTGAAGAAATATGAAGGAGGCCTCTTTGGACTGAAACAGCTGGAAACTGAGCAAGTGCATTGCCCAGCATCTTGAAGGACCAAGCAACACATCTTCTGCATCTATGCACATGGAACGCTTTTCTAGTTTGCACCCATCAGGCATTTGCAGCAGTTTGCCCCATTGGCATCTTAGTGAGGCAGCAAAGCTGAGTGGTTTACAAAGAAAATCAATAGCAAGGTCAGAGAAGCTTCCTGGATGGCCTTTACTGTGTCCATCTGTCTAAAGGAAAAGGGAACTATTGACTAGTTCCCCCTTGAGATGACTTTGATAGATCTCTTCAAGTAACGATTAATGCATTTCCCATTATAGAGCCAGCATAGTTCTTACGTTGTTCTACCTTGATCATACAAGGACTCCAAAGCAATGTGTGTGTTTTCCCTTGGGGATCACTATTCATATGCTCACGTTCCTCCCTTGTTCCTGTCCTCTCGCCCCCACCCCCATTTATGCATTATTGACTTTTTGATCTATAAATCTATAAGTGCTTCTGTTATGCCCCCAGAGGATTGTCAGAACTTAGGCAGCTGACCTTGCAATGCTGCAAATCCTGGAGATGGCTACATCACTCAAAGAATCAGCACACTAAGTTTTCCATCAGGCTCCTGTGTACTTCCCCACACATTATGTTGACCTGTATCATCCCTGGGGCAAGCATAGCCTGTTCACAGCATTCCAATCACCCCACTTCTACAAAGGAAGGCAAGAGCAAAGGTAGCTTGTTGAACAAGGTCTTGCTCAGAGCCTGGAGAACTGGACTCTGATGCCAGCTCAGATTTAGCTTTCCTGGGTGGCTCTGAGCAAGTTGCAAATAGCCTCAGTTTGTACCTCTGTAAAATGGTACTAATATTGGCTTGCATTAGAGGATGATTGTGAAGATCAATTTTATTTAGGGAGTGGTGATCATAGAATTGTAGATTCGGAAGGGAGCAAAGCTCCAAACCAACTCATCAGTGGATTTAGGTCCTAACAACCTCCAAAGCAACTTGGCCTGGCTTGGATTGCCTAATAATAATAATAATAATTACAGTGGTACCTTGGTTTACGAAATTAATCCGTTCCAGAAGTTGGTTCTTAAACCAAGCGTTCTTAAACCAAGCGTTCTTAAACCAAGGCGTGCTTTCCCATAGCAGCAGGGGACTCAATTTACAAATGGAACACACTCAACATGTTCTGCTTCCAAGGCAAAGTTCACAAACCAAAACACCTACTTCCGGGTTTGCAGTGTTCTTAATACCAAGGTACCACTGTATAGTAATAGTAACAACAACAAAACAACAACAACACACACACACACACACACACACACACACACACACACCATCTGACTGGGTTACCCCAGCCACTCAGGACAGCTTCTAAATTACAGGTCAGACTGTCCCTTAAGTGGTGACTACAGATCTTGTCACAAAATTGTACATTACAGGACTAACTAGATTTTAGGGCATCTTGCTGCAGGGAGACTCCATTTGGGCAATGTAGTGAGTCAGTAGCCAACCACTTTGAAACAAAGAAAACCAAACACTAAGGGAGCTACTGTTATTTTTTATTGATTGGGATTTTGTCTGGGATTTGACAATATGCTAGAGGCCTTTTCAAATACCCTTACTGAATAATATTTTGTCCCAGGGACCATTCACAAGATCTCTTAATACGATGAGTTTCTCATTGAAACATTTTATTCACTGTTTTCCTGAACAAGGTGGCTAAAGAGTACAATACTCTAAACTTCCAGAGAGTTGTTAAAAGGCAGAATGTCATAAAATGTGGGGGGGGGGAATATTGTTGGGTGGATAAATTATGGTAGGCTTATGAGAGCATTTCAAAATTTAAAAGCAGGGAAACATGCAGCTCAGTCCTATGCATGTTTACTCAAATGTAATAAGTCCCACTTATTTCACTGGGTCTTATTTTTAAGTAAGGCGTATATGAGATTGCAACCTTAGTTGCTGTTTTTCATTTCAGGGGAGGGGGATAGTGCAAGTGCTAAATCAAGGCTAAAGAGAAGAGGTGTGTCTTCTCACACGAAGCTCTAGTGGACCTTCATGGCCATTGAGCAGCTCTCCTGCTGTTTGTGCCTTGTGTGTGACTGTTGTTAATGTGGCATACAAACTCATTAAAGCCAAAGTGAGCTACGTTTCAGCCAAAGTTAACACTGAGTGAATCCAGAGAGTACAAGCTGCAAAATAAACACACATAACAATGCATATGCAAGTGACTGGGAGTGGCCACCGGGACCACATAACACCAGTTCTGAGAGATCTGCATTGGCTCCCAGTACGTTTCCGAGCACGATTCAAAGTGTTGGTGCTGACCTTTAAAGCCCTAAACGGCCTCGGTCCTGTATACCTGAAGGGGCGTCTCCACCCCCATCGTTCAGCCCGGACACTGAGATCCAGCGCCGAGGGCCTTCTGGCGGTTCCCTCATTGTGAGAAGTGAGGCTACAGGGAACCAGGCAGAGGGCCTTCTCGGTAGTGGCGCCCGCCCTGTGATGTCATCAGATGCCAAAGAGATAAATAATTACCTGACATTCAGAAGACATCTTAAGGCAGCCCTGTTTAGGGAAGTTTTTAATATGTAATGCTGTACTGTTTTTAACACTGATTGGGAGCCGCCCAGAGTGGCTGGGGAAACTCAGCCAGATGGGCGGGGTATAAATAATAAATTATTATTATTATTATTATTATTATTATTATTATTATTATTATTATTATTATTATTTGACATTTCTTACATGGAAATTATTCCCATCTGTGGTAGAAACTCATTAAGGATGGCCCTTTGTCGGGCTTGTGTGGCAGCTGACTCAGCCAGAAGTGGTGCTGGAAGAACAGCTCCTTCACCTTCAGCCTTGAGCTCTGCTTGCGAATCAGAAGGGAAGTGGATGGCAGACCAAAGGGGTTTTGTGCAGGGACTCTGTGCCTGCAGAGATGGGGGGGGAGGCCAGGTTGGCTCTGGGAAAGCAGGCCTGAGCAAGGACAGCCTCTCTCTTTGCATTTCCCAAAGCTGCTTTGTGACAAAACATGGCTCCAGCTGGAAGACTCGGCTAAAACTTCATTTAATTGCAAGGGGTTGAGTTCGGAGCAAAAGCTCCTCCAAATTTCTTCCCCTGTGGCTTCTCCCTGACTCTCCAGTACATCCACAGCCAAGAGAAGGGCTCCTCCCCTCCCTCAATTTGTGTTGACTGGAATCGGCTAATTGCTGCTGATCGCTGGCGCCAAGATGGAGTTAGAGAGTCTGAAATGCCAGGAGATGTACACATCCTGCTTTCCTCATCTCATTAGGCTGCTGACAGCAGCTGGGATGCATTTGTCTTCCTCCCACTTTTATCTTAATTGATGAAGGGGATGGGGGCTTCACTACATGACAGGAGAAGAGTACAAAAGACAAAATTGGGGACAGGCTGGGGCTGAGACGGAAAGATGCTCCAGCATTGGGCTTGCAGGCAAGAAGACACAGCAGCTGAGATTATGCAGTATTTGGCAGGACCTTTTAAATACAAGACCCAAATGGAGATTGTAGGGGGCAGGGACAGTTGCTCAGCCCAGCTTTTTTTAAAAAATCCATTATTCATATGTTGCCTCCCGCTGCAGATGCAGGTTTGATATGCACTGCTTGTGCCTGCCATAAAAGTAAACTGGCAGACAGCTGAGTTGTTTTCCACACGCGAAGCTTAAATCAGATGAATTAAGTTGGCCCCTAAAACCTACATTGGCAATAAGGTGCATTTGGTTCTTTTTTGAATTCTTTCCTGAATTTATGTACATTCACATGTGACACACACATACATATTAAACTGACTCACTTGCTCTTCTTAGTGTCTTATACAAAAATAAACAAAAGAAGCAAGGAAACTGATGGGATTGGTTTGCTGGTCACACATGGCAGTGCTGTGTCCAGCCAAGAACGCTCTTTAGAGATGAGCCAAACATTAAAAGCAAATTTTGGATTTTGTATGTTTCCTAAATTTGTCATACATTTGAATATCTTGTTAAATTTGCATCTTCCTGACTTCTCACAGGGGCTCCCCTTGATAATTTTTAAGCAATTCAGAACAAGATTTCAGAATACAGAATATATATTATTTAGGTTAACTAACTTATCCAGAGTGTCTTATCCATGAGACTTAGCAACCAGAGCACTGGCTGCCAGCATCTCACTATAGTTATCTTACTTCTGTTAATACAGTGAGATGCAGTCAGCAGCTGCTCTGGTTTACTGACAGCTTTTGGTAGATAGAGGCTGAGAGACATGAGATCCCCAGATGATCTTGCTACTTGATTACTAAAGAGACTATTCACCACTAATTATGGTTATGTAGAATCCCTGTTATGAACGCCATTCATAAGATTGCCATTCATTACTCTATGACATTGAACTCTGTATGTTGCAGTTTTCTGTCTGAAAATATCCTTTTGCTTATTGTTTTATAACTTTGCTGCTTTTGCAAAGATAAAGCAATCTTAAACTTGCAAATCCCCTCCCTGTCCGCACAAAGTAAGTCACTGACATTCCCATTTTACAGAATGGAAAGTAACTTGTCCAGAACCAAACAATGACTTGGGACAGACTTGGGCCTACTTCCTTGGACCACAAACTTTTTGTTTTTTGTTTTTTTTATTACCTCAAGGATACAGGAGCCACTTCCATACGGCTGGACCTCATGTTGTTACACTAATGCCAATGTGAAAGGGTTGGCAACTGGCAGTGTCACTAAACACTAAGTCAGAAGCAAAGTGGACAGTTGCCCAATTAAGACTCCTCTTCAACAGATGTTATAAGAGTAGTATAGGACCCAGACATGCACTCAGCAAAAGCAATTTAGAACCAATTTGTAATTCAACTGTCTGTCCATTGACTAGCTCATTTTGGCTGTTCTCTTTCTGGTGCCCATTTCTTTCCATTTTACTCTTCCTTGTTTTTGTGTTATGAGGAAGGGTAAACAATAGACCACTAGCCTAATGCTGGAGAGAAGTACCAGAGGAATCCCACTGCATGGGTCAGATAGCAGTTTGTCTGAAGACTTTGGTAAGCTACTCACCCAGGAAGAAATACTATTCAGCCTGGGAAGTGGCTGACTGTGATGCTGCCCTGATCCCTGGGTCTGAGTTGATGAAGCAGAAAACTCATCCTGTTACATCAGCCAGATGTTTCTCAATGGCCTGCATATTTGCTTCATGTTTGTGTTCCACAGTGCACCTTTAATTGCTATCAGATTTGTCTGAGGAATTAGAAAATGGAAGAGGAGTGGATTGCACTGGATAGGACAGCAGTTTTTTTGAAATGGATAGAAAGAAAGCTGTTTCTAGTAAAGAGAAAAACAGCCTACCTGAGCAAGGAGATGAATACCCAGGGGCACAATCCACAATGAATTTCCCATGCAGATGCCCCATGGAAATGAATAGAAGAGTCACTGGGTTGCATCCAAAATGAATGGACATGCCTATCTTTGATCTTTTCATTTCAGTGGGTCAGCACTGAGTAAAAGTTAGTTGGATACAACCCATCTATTTTTCTAACTATAAGGTATTTTCTTGTAGACATGAGGGAATGTAGCTATTTGAAAACTCTGCTCAAAGATGCATGTGAGGCATTCAAATGATCGCTCTCTTCTTACCTATGAAAGCTACTTTTACCATTTTGCTTTATGGTGAATGTGTCCAAACACTCTTGGTTTTCTCCTTTTGAGATTCTGGAAATAGCTCTAAAGAACAACCAAGGCTTGTGGCGTGGGTCAACATTTTACTCCATGTCCTCTGAAAATAGCAAATGGCTGCCATTAGAACGTTGCTCATTGGTGGGTTTTTTTTGTTTGTCTTTCTAGCGTACAAAGAGAAAATGAAGGAACTCTCTCTGCTTTCATTGATCTGTTCCTGTTTCCACACCCAGCCACACCCAAATACCATATACCAATATGGAGGTAAGTATCTCATACTGCTGACCTGACTGATCACTAAAAGTCAGGGTTTAAAACAAGTTAACCTAAAAAAACAAAACAAAAACAAATAGAATCAGCAGTTAAAGGTGTAGGTTATAAAATAAAATTATGTATTTAAATAGATGTCCAACTTTTCATATCTGGGTAGGCTTACAGATGCTGAAAGCTGTACTGCGAAGGTGCCTGCCTAATGTCAGTGACCAGGGAGTTCCAGAGGGTAGCTGCTGCCACACTAAAAGATCAATTCCTTACAAGTGCAGAATGAGCACTATTCATAAAAGTGCCAGTTCTGCACTCGGAAGTGGTTGAATGGGCATGTAATATGGAGTAAAGGTAAAGGGACCCCTGATCATTAGGTCCAGTCATGACCGACTCTGGGGTTGCGTCGCTCATCTCGCTTTATTGGCCAAGGGAGCCGGCGTACAGCTTCTGGGTCATGTGGCCAGCATGACAAAGCCGCTTCTGGCGAACCAGAGCAGCGCACGGAAACGCTGTTTACCTTCCCACCAGATTTATCTATTTATCTACTTGCACTTTGACGTGCTTTCGAACTGCTAGGTTGGCATGAGCAGGGACTGAGCAACGGGAGCTCACCCCGTTGTGGGGATTTGAACTGCCGACCTTCTGAACGGCAAGTCCTAGGCTCTGTGGTTTAACCCACAGCACCACCCGCTTCCCGTAATATGGAGTATGTGTGTTAAATTAAGACATGGCTGGCCATTCTGCAGGAGATAAAGGGATAGCAAGGCAATTCCAGGGGCCTGCCAGACAACTGCCCACAAGTTCCCACTCCGCTCCAATTCCATTAGAAGGCCGCCATTCTGAAGTGTAGCAAACAGAGAGGGAGAGGGGAAACAAAGCTCCTTTCACAAGCCTACTTTGACCCACTTTTTCTTCTACATTCTTTTGATATTTTTTTTAGTTTTTCTGTTGAGAAAGATGTGATATAAATAGAATAACTAAACAAAGCAAGTCATTTCGCACATTCAGTTGCAAGTCATCAAGCAGTGAGTAATCCAGCGATATACATACACATGTGATTCAAGCATTTGTCTGCTTAATTCCTACTAAAGCTGGTGGGAATTTAGTGTCCCAACTGTGCTCAAGATTGCAGCCTTTGTATACTGTGGAGGTGTGCTATTTTATTACTGTATTCGAAATTCCATAGAATCATATTGCAAGGGTTTTTTTAGTGTCAGGCAGCCCGTTTTGTGATAGGAAAAAGGGAAGCAGACCTCAAGGGTGCACTAAGAACAATATATTGATCCATGGCATTTCTATCAGTAAGTCTCAGAGAGAGCACAAGCTAACTGTTGAAGAGATTGAGTCAGTTCTTCATGAACTTCAAATTCCTCCTGCACCTTGGAAATCTCCTCTCCTTCTGCCCTGCTTTCTTCCCTTCCCCTGCAGAGTTCAGCATGCCTAACACCTGCAAGCAATGCAGGGTCTCAGCCATTCCCCAAGAGTTGCCAGCCCACTGCAGATAGTGATATATCATGATTGGCATTGGTGGCATAGTCTGAAGCCACAGCGGCTGCACAACACTCACATTAGCTGATAACTTTCACTGGTTGTAGAGCATATGTACCATTAGCATGCAGAACTGAATCAGCTATGCAGGATTAGTTGCAACCAGCCTTAATACTTAAGGAGGACTCTGCACTTTCGTAAATCCTAAAGATTCATACATGTGGAAAGAGTATTTGAGAGACCATTAGAACTGCTCCAGCTACAATGAAGAAAAAGTTATGACACAGCATATTTATTTATTTATTTATTTATTTGATTGATTGATTGATTTGATTTGATTGATTTGATTTCTTACCTGCCTTTCTCCATAAGGTTCCAGGGTGGGTTACAATAAGTTAAAACGCAATATTGAAGTCAGTTAAAACAATTTACAACCCAAAGACTAGGGTGGATTCTAAAATATATCTGCATATCTCATGTGTCAAAGTCTAGGGTAAAGAGGTGCATTTTCAGCATGACAAAAGGTATGCAATGAAGGTGCCAGATGCACCTCTGAAGAGGAAATGCCACAGCTTAAGAGCTGGCACACAGAATGCTCTTTCCTGGGCCGCAACCCTCAGAATATCAAGATGGCTCCCCTCGCTGATCTTGAAACCTGAGAGGATCTGCAAAGGAGGAGGCGGCAGTCTTTCAGATGGTCAGGGCCTAAGCTGCTAGGACCTTATTTGACACTACAGTTCACACCCCTTCATCCTTTTGGTGCCTGTCTTCTTCTTGCTCAGATATGGAGGTCAAGCAGCTGGACAAGAGGGCTTCTGGCCAGAGCTTTGAAGTGATTCTGAAGTCACCTTCTGATTTGTCCCCTGAGAGCCCAGTCCTCTCCTCTCCCCCCAAGAAGAGGGACCTGTCCCTGGAAGAGCTCCAGAAGAGGCTGGAGGCTGCAGAAGAGAGGAGGAAGGTAATGGGATTGTCAAGGAATTGCCATTGAAGTGCCACTGAAGAGAATGCCTTCTAAGAATGCTTTGACTAGAGCTAAAATCCTGCGCTGCTGAGGGCTTATGAAAATCCTTGCAATTCTGTGGTTCAGAGTCTTCCAAAATGTATGTGAGCAGAGGAGAAATGAAGACCTGTCCCTCTCTCTTGAAGGAGACTAACCAAGTCGTAAATAATACTAGTGCATTATCAATAACATTAAGGGCTTATGTGACTGAAGTGTTTCACCTAGTGAATGCTGCAGCTTATAGGAAAGATCATTACTGAATATTCATACCCCAATCCCTTTCTCATTTCCACTCTGGTCATGAGTAAAATTACATCTAGTGCAAAGAAACAAACTGGAAGATTAGCTGACCCAGAAGGAATAAAAAAAACTTAGTAATGTTAAGAAACAGACAAATCCTAGATGGTGGTATAAATAAATTCAGTGGAAGGAGAGCAAAGTTCCAGATACCTGTTTTATTTCCAAACACTACCCACCTGGTTTGCAGGTGTAAATTTGGCTAATGGAGCATTGTAAACACAGGTATTATGAACATTGAAACACCCGATGTTTTAAACCAGGGGTCAGCAACCTAAGGCCCATGGACCAGAAGCGGCCCGTGGAGGTCGTTTGACCGGCCCATGAGCTGCCCCTGAACTGAGTTGCCCGCTTGCGCGGTGCGCTAAACCGGTGCAGCATGGTGCAGGGACTCACTGTGCGCATGCACAGAAACTGGAAACCGCATCTGTGCACGTGCAGATGCCAGAAATCGCGGGTGTGTGCACTTGCACATGCGCAATCCGGCCCACAGAGGGATCTCCGTGGGACTGATCCGGCCCAGGCAAGATAAACTTACCGATCCCTGATTTAAACTATTTAAAGGCTATTAGAGAAACAGGATAAACATATAAGGCTCCACCACACATGCAAGGGAGCTGAGGGGTGGGGAAAGCAACAGAGGAACTGACAGGGCAGAGTGGCTAGCCTCCAAGTAAATTCCCTACCTCTATCAGGACTCCACCAATTTTTGCAGCAGTGGGAAAAAGGAACACAGTAAAGTAGACAAGGCAGAAAGGATTGAAAGTCTCCACTCAACCCAGCACCTTCATGGGGGTGCACTTCCCCCCCTTCCTAGACATCAGAACCATCATTTAATGTGTAGAGAAGGGGTGATAATCCCCTCTCCTTAGCTGATCTACACAGATCAGCAGAGGAGCAGGACTCGTGTGTACTGCCAGTGTGGTGTAGTGGTTAAGAGCGGTAGACTCGTAATCTGGTGAACCGGGTTTGCGTCTCCACTCCTCCACACGCAGCTGCTGGGTGACCTTGGGCCAGTCACACTTCTCTGAAGTCTCTCAGCCCCACTCGCCTCACAGGGTGTTTGTTGTGAGGGAGGAAGGGAAAGGAGAATGTGAGCCGCTTTGAGACTCCTTCGGGTAGTGAGAAAGCAGGATATCAAATCCAAACTCCGCTACTGTACACAGTGGTGGTGGTCACACCCACAATTGTTTTGCAGAATCTGGGGGTTAAGCCACCCCTGCAATAAGAACATGTGTAATAGATACCATGTACAATATTATCTGGTGTAGCCAGGCATTGTGATAAGCTCCACCCAAAAAGATGATGCACAAAGATTGACCAACAATTGGCTATTCAGGAGCCTTTTCATCTAATCCGGTTTGCTGGTTGCATTGTAGAGCCAAGAAGCTCAAGTCCTGAAGCAGCTGGCGGAAAAGCGGGAGCATGAGAGGGAGGTGCTGCACAAGGCCTTAGAAGAGAACAACAACTTCAGCCGGCTGGCTGAGGAGAAGCTCAACTACAAGATGGAGCTGAGCAAGGAGATCCGTGAAGCTCATCTAGCTGCCTTGAGGGAGCGGCTCCGTGAGAAGGTAGGTGCCAGAGGCTCACACCAAACAAATCCCACACTTCCCAGTATCATTTCTGATATGAAGAACATGCCCCAGCTCGTTTCATATCACAGGTGATTCCAGGGACCATGAGCCTCCTCTGTGGGGCCCCTTTGTTCCACTCAAAGGCACCTTAAAAACTGTGTTAACAAAATGAACTCTACTTTTTGCTGCAGCTGTTGCATGTTGAGAAAAAATTTAATAGTTTCATACATTAGATTGAGGGTGCGCAAAGCCCGTTTCCCTACTCCTGTATACAGCAAATGTCTGGCATAATGGGGACCTGCCAAAGCTAGATGGCTTTCAGGCAAAATTTCTACGATCTCTGCTGCAGGTACCTAACTGCGTCCCCAACTCCGTACTTCTGTTGGAATCTGGTGAATGCCCAATTTCAGCTAGAGCGTAGTGGGCTGCCCTAAAACATTGGCTCAGGATTTCAGTGTTTAATCTAGGGAAGGGTCTGTACCAACATTTGACCAATGAGGAATTTGTCAGCAAATGGCAGAAAACCATGGCTAAAAAAACCACCTCTACTGGTCTGTCTCCCCCCCCCCCAACTGTATTACCTGGGTTACGAAGGCGCCCAAAAGGTTTTAAAGCAAAGATTATGGGACAATGCACACAGTGACTTGCGATCTTGATCACATGCAGTCTGTAGTCCGCTGGCAGCAGGAGTTCAATATGGGTATGTCTTTGAGTTAACATCTTACATCAAAAACCTGACAGTACCTAACTATCAAAGGCTTTTCACCAAAGCCAGACTAAATGTCTTCCCCTCTGCAGTGCTGGATGGTAGGTTGAGAGGAGTTCCCTACCAGGACACACTTTGCTCGTGTGCTCAAGACATCGATTCCATAAAACATATTTTGTTGCATTGTGCAAAGTATGAGCAGGCCAGGGCTGAACTGATACTACCCTTGCTGGTCCCTTTCCTGGGAAAATCAGAGGCTCACTATGTCAGGTTCCTACTGAAAGACCGGACAAAAGCTAGAACGTTGGCAGTGGCAAAGTTTTTATCGGTGGTTGCAAGAACAAATGAGCCCTATATTCTAAACAAAATGCTTGATTAACCTGGAGGTAGGCTGTATGAACTGTGTATTGATTTGTAATGTTTTGTTGGGTCTCTGGACCGTAATAAAGATTGTTGTTGTTGTTGTTGATTGAGGGTGCAAGTAGGTGAGACAGCTAGAGACCCATGACTGCTCTGAGGTTTTATTATAATCAAATGATATATAAACTTTGGGAAATCCAGACAAATGAAATAAATGATCTGGGGAGGTTTAAAGGGCAAATGCAACTACAGTACTATAATGGAATGGTTAGATGTAGATGGGACTCCCTTGTGTCCTTTCCCCAGCCCCATTTCCCTGATCCAAATACACAGACCACCCCCATCCCCAAGCTGCTCCCCACGGGGAAAATTTTCCGATACTATGATGGAACACAGAGCAGCTCCTTGACAATGAGTGATTTTGATGGGGGAAATACACATGAGAAAGGGTCAAGCCCCTTTCCCTCAGTACCACAGCCCTGATCCACCACCCCATTTCCCAGTGCATTCGCCTTTTTAAAAACCAAAGGAGAACTGATCACAATGCTCACACTAGAAGATCTAGTTTGGTCTTTAGTGTGATCGCCAATGAAGTCTTACTCAGAGTAGACTCATTAAAGTCAAAGGACTCAGGTTACTGGAATCCATTGATTTCAGTGTGTCTACTCTGAGCAGGTCTTAGTTGGAGATAACCCTTAGTCTTTAAGATGCCTAAAGACCCCTGTTTCTTCTGCAGCAGACTAGCAAGTTTGTCCCACTGAAATTTGCTTGAGACCAGCAAGGAAGCATCAGCTGCCATGGATACTTTTCACACTGCATCTCATTTCTGTCTCTTTCAGGAATTGCACGCAGCTGAGGTGCGCAGAAACAAGGAGCAGCGGGAAGAGATTTCTGGATAAAGGGCTTTTCTACACAACTAGCACCTGCTTCCTAATAACTAACAAACAAAACTCAACACTTTTTTTTTTGTCTAGATGAGGCAACATCTGATTTCTCCATTTCCATTTCCCTCCCCCCCCCCCTTCCCTCTGGTGTACCAAGCTTCATATCTCTCTCCTCTCTGTATCCTTAACTCGTGGGGGTTCCTAGGGGCCTCTCAGCAGAATAGCAACTAGTCCACAAACATTAAATATAGAATCCATAAACCAGCTTCTCTTCGGGCTTTTCTTCAGGAAAAAAAAAAGATAAACCTTAAACTAATGCACAAAAATTAAGATGACACGCTGAACATATTTGGCAATGTTGTGAAGGTGAGGACTGTTCTCTATGAAGCATGGGCTGCTCTTGGTAGTTGTCTCAAGTGAAGCAACAGTGTGCAGTTGGACAAAGAGAAGCCTGTTCTTGACAAGTAGGGTAATGGGCAATTTCACATGTTACGGGGTTTTTTAAAGACATAAATCTAGCTTTTAAAAGTACACTTGAAATGTAAAGTGAGGGCAACACAGTTGAACCAGTATTGGCTATGGCTTCTTGCTGGGCATTGCTTCAGTGGCAATATGTGTCTGCCACTCTGCAATGTGTGAAAAGGACCTACTAAGCCCTTAGCTTTCTCTGTGGCTGAAGTAGGGACTGGATGATTGAGGGATTTGGTTAGAAAGAGCCTCTTGCAGCTTATTCCTTGCTTTCTGTTGTCTGATTTGGAGCTGTTGGTAAATTAACTTAGTAGTTCAGAGCCTGTTTAGCCTCAGACCTAATCATGCCTATGAATTGAACTATGCTTTTATTTTCACAAGATTTCTCTTCAGGGCAAAGAAACTGGCTAGGCAAGGCCACTGCATGATCAAAAGTTCTGTGGTAAACAAGAGGTATCTTGAAATCTGGAGTATTTCAGATACCAGTATTTCACGTTGACTATTCACGTCATCATAAAAGATACAAGGTGCAGGACTCTAGCTAAATATGGTAGTAAGCCACACCTCCCCCTAAGGATGGAAGCATCTTGTCAGTAGCATTACAGGAGGCAGAACTGGAGTACAGATCACACACCTTTGTGTTTTTTTCAGGTACTATATTGTAAAGGACATAAAACCCTCTGTCACCATCTCTGATTGTTGTAACTTCCTATAAGTAAGGAGGGGAGACTGCCTAGGAAAAGTAACGGAGGAATGGTAGAACATGTGCATCTGTGTTAATTGTGATGTTTCAGAGATACAAACGTGAAAGCAACTGAATATTTTTTATTTCAATATTGCCTCCCCACCAAAAGTAAAGCTTATGATTCTGCATAGCTAGTAGAAATGTTCAAATACAATCTTCAGCAGTCCAAAGGTCTGTTGGAGCCAATATACACATTCCCCTAAAACAATTGGGTCCAAAAATTACCCAACTTTAAACAGCAAAATAGATGCTTGGCACCATCAGTTGTCAATATTATTCACTTAATTAATAATCCTCCTTCTTGCTCGTGGTATTAAAACAATCAAAATGCAGAAATTAAGGCAGTGTTATGCTTTCAAAATTGTAATGAAATTCAAAGAAACTGCAACCAGAAAAACCAAAAACCACCCTAATCTTCCTCAGTCCCTAAATGCCTGATGGAAGAAAAGGGCTTTATCCTGCCTTTTTAAAAAGTTAAAACAGTAAACAAATTTAAAATGAAGGTTTTATAGCACATGCATATTTAAATAGCTAGATCCAGCCCCCTTTCTCAATAAAACAGAAGCAGCCACAACTGAGAAAATATATAAGGAAAGGGCAATCACTCAGTATTTAGAGTATCTGTTTTGCATGCAGAAGGTCGCAGGTTCAATCCCTGGCATCCCTTTGCCTTGTCTGAACTCCTGGAGAGCAGCTGCCAGCCTGTTTCTGGAATACTAAGCTCAATGGGTCAATGGTTCGACTTAGTATAAGGCAGTTTCATAAGTTCCTAGCTTTTGCTTTTATATTAATTTCAGGGAAAACCAGCCATTCAAATATGCATATGCCATTCCACGTGCGTGTGTTTTGACATTTAAATCCAGAAAACTTTTCTTTTTTATAGTGGAATCTAAAAAATAAAGCATGCCTCACCCATTAGGCTGGACGTGGCATTGGCTCGGGGGTGAAGTATGTGTGGTCAGCCTCCCACTCTGCAGTTCAGTGGGTGGCCTTTTCAAGTTATTGTCTCTCAGCCTAAAGAATGCCACCTGGTTGCTGTGAGGGTTAAGAAAAAGTCAACCACTATAGAAATGATGTGCCTCATGGCACATTGTGCCATACCCCAGGGGAGGGGGACGGTGCTCCCTATTTCCCCTGGACCCATAGCTAAGGGGTCAAAGAAGGCACTGACTCCCCTCTAGTCTGCTGCAAGAATGACTTTATTTCAGGTCTTCTCCTTCAGCAGGCCAGCCTCTGCCATGCCCCAGGTTGCTCTCAACAGCAAGTGCAGCCCTTCTGTAGGCCCCCTCTCCTTGGGTGCCTGGCTTCCATACTGTTGGCCTTGGCAGACTTAAGCCCAGGACTTCCATGTGTTTGTGTGGAGGAAGAGAGGCCAGGTAAACTATTCTCTATTTGACTTCACTGAGTGGGGCTTAAGGAGTCTGAAGATGGCCCCTGGCAAGGAAACAAGGGCAGCCTGTCTCCTGAACTTCCACTGCCCCGCTTCCCCATCTCTGAGGCTCTTAAATGTCCTCCAGGTTCCCCCACCTTTCATTCCAGCTGAGGCCCAGCAGCTGCACTGCTTTGCCTCCCTCTGGCAGATGAATAAGAGCCTTGCCTAGCTCCTTCCAGAACAGGTGGAACCTCCTGGCAATGTCCAACTATTGCCTCCTCAGCAGCTATTGCATGGTTGGCGGTGGGGACTGGGGCCTTCTTAAAGTACTGGCAAAGGTCTAAGAAGGCCCTGTGGCCCATCACAGACATAGCTGGATGAATGCTGGTTTCTAATGCAACAGCCAGTCTGACAGGAAGAGATTTACTGTAGGCAGAGCTTTAAGGTAGGGCCAACTGTATACATGTTTGCTCAAAAGCAAGGCCCACCGAGTTCAATGAGGATTGTATCTTAGTTTTGTGTGCATAAGGTTGCAGTGCCCACAGCTAAACATGTTGTGTTTTTAAAGCATTTTTGGGGGGAAGTCGGGGGCCCAGGTCTGTTCCTTCAAAAGTACGTCCTGTGGAGTGAGTTTTCACAGATGAGATCAAAAGGAACAGTGTAGGGAGGCAGTGCTCTGTAGGAAGGAAAGGAATTGGCACAATTTGGGGCAGAGTATGATGTCAATCTGCTGTTACATCTAGAGAGCTCTCCGTGACACGTTTTTGGCATACTGTATAGTGCATGCATACAGGGAAAAGATGGGACCAAAACTAGAGAGTAGTGCAAAGGAATCAGGATGTGCTAGACGGATTTTAATTTTAAAACAGACTTGGGAAGCCTGCAGAAGAAAACTGTTTACAAATACAAGTGGTATTTCAAAATACTAGGATTATCAACATTCCCTTTCTAACAACTCTTTCTAACCTATTGATATGTCACTGAGACCATTTGGTAGCTTGGGAGTTTTTCATCTGTCACATGATGAATCCTTCATGTCCCATAAGCCAAAAGGTGCTTTGTTAACCACTAAGACAGTCCTCTTCAGTGCACCAGAAGCATGGAAAGTGGGGGTAGGCCTTTAATCTCTTTAGGTAATATAATCTAGTTCAGATTGAAGATCTGCCTCCTTCCAGTTCCAGCAGAGTCACCCTAGTTAATCTCATGACACTCCAGTTATTTAAGTAGTTACTGTGTGGGCTAGAGAATGATCCTACCTGTATGCAAGGCTGTTTCTTTGGCTACTCTTAAGTACCTCTTAGATAGCACTTTTAGTACAAAGGGCATTGCAATGCAATTTTTTGCGCCCTGTAAAAAATTCATCCTTATTCCAGTTTTTAAGATGAAAGCTAAGGCTGAGAGACAATGACTGTCCACAATCAAACATACAATTCAGCCTACATCAAACTAAGTTCAACCTGCATTGGCCATAGATCCACATTGGTTCCAAAATCTTAAAGAGTTCCCACTGAAGGAAGGGCCTGAATTGTGGAGCACCAAAACTTACTCCAATGCCAGCCCCAACAGTGACAAATAAGTATTTTGTCCTTGAGTAGGTATTGCTACATACGAGCCTAGTATCTCTCCCTCTGACTATTCCTTTCTTTTTGTTTTCCTGGATCTGCAATGATTCCATTCTTTGTGGTTTCTGGTCAGAACTCAGTTGTGCCTTTTCAGACATCAGGTAAGCGGTTTGATGACCCATGTGCCACTTTGGGGGCACCAATGTTGTCAGCGACATCATGTTGTAGATGCTTCCCCCTCCTTCTCCCAGTGTCTCTCTTGTCTAGGTTGTACTATTACTTCCTCTTTGGTGGTAAGGGTTCTTATGGAACTGCTTCTCTTTGAAATTCAGAAATGGGGTAAGACAATTTCTTTTCTAGTAGAAAAGGCCTTTACAGCCATATTAGAGCCATAGTTCTCAAGCATGACTACTGTGTGCCTCCTAGATTCATTAGAAGAAAAATCTAGACTGGATAGACCCCCCAAGGTCCATGGAACCATTAGGGAAGCCATCTGGGGCAGGTGAGCATTCAGCCAACTGATCCAGTCAAGGCACAGACAAAAATTGGCTGGAGGTCAGGTGGAGCTGTGCCCCTTCCCCAGCACTCATCCTGCCTTCCACTTGGGAGTACCAGGGCATTAGCAGAAAAGCTTTGTTTCCAAAGAAAGGGGCCATGTCACAATGAAATGTTTGTTCAGAGGCTCAGAAAGAAAATAGAAGCATCATCCCAGGGGTGGCAAGACAGGTGCTTGGAGCCAGGAAAGAATTGGGCTTGAATGTCTGAGCTATTGCATCAGTTTCTAAATAGCAGCAATCCTAGAAAAGCACCTGTGTATAATGCAGAATCATCTCATCCATGCTATAGTGATGATAGTTTAAAATGTTAAATAAATTTTAAGGAAAAATAGAGTTTGTGTGTAAGAAGTGGTTGCAGTCCTCAGTGCCCATGTCCTCTGGTGGGACCTGGGAAAATGTCTGCAAGATGTTAACGATGTCTTATTTGCTGTGGTGCTGGGTGTTTGCTTGGTGTGTACTTCTGACTTGCTGTAAATACTGTTTTTAGTACTATGGTTATGATGGCTGATATTGATAATAATGGTGACAACAACTAGAAATGTCATAGTCATGAGCACAAGCTCAAAAGCAGCATTCACTCTGGTAGTTATCCATTTTGCATCAAAAGCATTTAGAGTCAAGCATGGAACCTACCATAGTTTGTCATTGGAGAACAACCTCTACCTGAGCTGTACCACTTCAGGCTGCAACTGGGGGCTCACATGATTGAATGCTCCTCCCTATAAAAACAGAATCTGATGCATATGGAAAGCTATCATTTCAGGAATAAGGGGAGGTTAAAGCTCTTCTCTGATACCTAGATTTGTATGTGCAGGGGTGTTTTTATAGTAAAGAATGTCTGAGCATTCCATCATGAAGTCCAACCTACAGTCTAAAGTTATGCAGCTTACTGCTTTGGTGAGAACTAGGCCAGAGTAAGTGGGACGCGGGTGGCGCTGTGGGTAAAACCTCAGCGCCTAGGACTTGCCGATCGTATGGTCGGCGGTTTGAATCCCTGCAGTGGGGTGCGCTCCCGTCGTTCGGTCCCAGCGCCTGCCAACCTGGCAGTTCGAAAGCACCCCCGGGTGCAAGTAGATAAATAGGGACCGCTTACCAGCGGGAAGGTAAACGGTGTTCCGTGTGCTGCACTGGCTCGCCAGATGCAGCTTGTCACGCTGGCCACGTGACCCGGAAGTGTCTGTGGACAGCGCTGGCTCCCGGCCTATAGAGTGAGATGAGCGCACAACCCTAGAGTCTGGCAAGACTGGCCCGTATGGGCAGGGGTACCTTTACCTTTAGGCCAGAGTAATAGCAGGAAGAGTTAATATCAGTGCATTCTCAGTCTTTTTTGCTTACTGGAACAGATGGGCTGTTTCACATATGAAGAAATCTATAGATTTGGGATAGAAACACAGATCAAAACAAGGGGGGAAAGTGTGAGAATTCAATAGTAAGTTGAGCAGGTACTGGAATAAACTGTTCTGAGGATGGTAGGAGGAAAAGGGCAGAGTGGGGGGAAATTCAAGGAAGTCTTGACATTCTGAAAGGTCTGGGTCCACTTTAGTTTTCGTCTGTTGAAGTCCAAATGATCCAGCCTACCTAGAGGCAACTTTCAACTAGACAGAGGTGTCATATTCTCTGTAGGTGCTTCCTTCCACTTTCTGACCCTACAGTTACGGAGCTCAGTGTGTTCTGTGGCTGCTCCTTGGGTCCCATTCACCATTTCAGATCTACGTAGCAAATGATGCACAACCAGCCCTGGTTTTGTGATGCTGTTCTTGAAGAATAACTTGTGTTCTGGAGACTCTTAATATGTGCAATCATTGGAAGTCTTAGGCTTGATTTACAAATGTGTGCATCCACTATACCAGGGACAGCCAGTCTGGTGCTCTCCAGCTGTTGTAGGACTACAGCTCCCATCATCCCTGACTTGGCCAGGGCTGATGGAAGTGAGAATCTAATATCTGGAAGGCTGTCTCTGGAAGTTCTGCGGTATTAGATCCAAATGGCCAATGCACACACACAAAAGAGCTTAGCCCTTAGGGCCAGGCTTTCCCAACCTTGTGTCTTCCAGACATCTGGGGGGCACCATACCAGGGAAGGCTGCCTTAGGCAGTCAATGAATTCTGCCCGTAGTGCTCACTTAGATATGAAGAATGGGATCTTTATTTCCTTCACTTTTAACTCTTTCAGTGCCTTGAGATATAGCCTGCATATCCAAGGGTACGCTGATGTTATCAGGCATGCTGTCAGGTGGAAATTTGCATCAGGTGTTATCAGTACAGATGCATTATGTTGTGAAAAGAAAATGATACCAAATGCATCAGGATCTCTACATTTGGATGTATCAGGGAAGCCAGGGGATGAGTTTATCCAGTGTCAATCGGTGCATCCAAGAAAGTACTTTTTCTATAGAACTGGATATAACTTGAATTACAATGGGTGCTTATAAGGATATTTTACTCATGGTGCAAAGAAATCAGGAGGGGGCTAATAAAATGGGCAGGTACCCACTTGAATTGATTGTGGAGAAAATTCTTAACTGTGGTGCACATATCCACAAATTAAATTCATGTCTGTTTGATTCCTAGAACCCCCCAAAAAGAAATTGGGAGATTCTAAAGGAGTAAGCAAAAAATCCTAAAAACAGTCTGCAATGAGGACTTGGCATGCTCAGTGCTTGTAGAACACCGGCTAACAGTTGAGGGGACCAAAGACCATCATGTGCATGGAAAAGTATCCTGAACAGGAGTGGTTCTACACTGCATTTTGTTGCAGATCCTACTTTTATAAAAAAAAAATTAATGGAACTGGAAATTCTTCATTATGTATCTGTGCCTAGATACAGTTCAGTCTTAATAACATTTAGGTGTGCTACTGAAATGCATGCTGCTTTGAGAGATTATGAACCAAATTAACTGCCACAGCAACTAAAATTAAGGCTGGGGGAGGGAGGGAATCAGCTGAGAGGGACTAAGCAATGCTTAGGAGTCCCAGAGTGGCTTTACACATTTTCAAAGCTGAGTTGCCACATTTCCATATGCATATTGGTGGACCCTGCTCAGTGCAAGAGAAGATAAATTTTGCAATTTATCATTAGTAAATCCAAAGAAGGGCTACAACAGTTCTGTATCATATTCCAAGCACTAAATATTCCACTTATTTTAAGAGAGCCACAGACCTGCCTTTAAGGGGGGGGGGGGGGAGAGGTTGTAAGGACTTAATGGTCTTTGTACATGCATACTTAGGAAATTTTCATTTCAAGCACTATTTGGTTGCTGTGTTGTTGAACAAAGCCAGTGTTCTTGTTGGGGGAGACTTACTCTAAATCAGTGGTTCCTAATTGGTCGTCTGCATCACCCGCCCAGGGGGTCTGTGGCACCATTCACATAATAAAATGCACCCAGTGGCTGGGGCAACCCAGTCAGATGGGTGGGGTACTATTATTATTAAGAAAAAAATTCAAAAGTAGGTGGTCTGTGACTTGGCTTTTGAAAAATGGGGGTGGGGGGTGAGTGTCCTGCAGTACTTAGCTAATTGGGAACCACTTCCCTAAATGTCCTCTTGCAAAGTGGTTATTGCCCAAGAACTGCAATCACAGCATAAAGGAAGTTTCCTGCTGCTCCATGAACATCCTTATAGTAGCTCTAGATATTTTATTGATTGCCTGGCTCAAATGGCTCCATTCAAGTACACTTATAGCCAGCTAGTACTACATCACTAAATGCATGTGGCAAAATTCACACACAAACACAGATACAAGAGACAGTTGGAAGGGGCAAGGAATGACTGTTTATGGCCCTGTTGATGTTACTGTATAGCAGATTTCATATTAAGGATCTCTAATAAAGCTATTTCTGTGGTCTTGTCTCTCTTGAGCAGTGACAACATAGGCACATCTCAGCAGTTTCTACAATGCATAAGCTTACTGTAATGGAAAGAGAGTAGTGACCACTGGATGCTAGAGGTGCGTAAGATGTGTGAAGAAAGGATGCAAGCTTGCTGGATTTCTTATTTTAGTTAGCAGATGAGTGGATCAACTTTCTCTACAACTACCGGTATTATGGCTACACTTCCTTGGAAGGAAGTCCAATCAAACCAAACAAGCTTACTACCTGGGCAAACATGGTTATGACTGAGCTAAAAGGCTGGTGAGCACCTTTCATATATAAAATGGAGAGACCTTCACAAGTGAACTGTAAAGGTTGCTGTTTGATAAGCATTATGTAAAAATATGACCCTAAAAGTAGGCTCCTATTCATGCAAAAGGAGGCTCAGACTACAAAAGCGGACTTCAAAACACCTAGGTAGCTGTTCAAAATTAGATGGTGTTTCAGTTCCCGTACCCCCCCCCCCGAACTGCCCTCCTATTCCCTCCTGATAGTCTGTTTGAATGTTGTTGGCCTTGCACAAGATTCACTTCTTAGGATGCAGCATGTGCTGTCTTTGTCCTTTCCAAATAGACAGGAAAAAAGAATGTGTAATAGTGCCATGAATGGACTTTTCTCACTCTTTAAGATAAGCCTCGTCCGATTCCTTTAAATCTACCACGTGCATTTCATTGTCAAATTGAGGTTGTTGTTGTGCAAAGAAGTGATTAATGAGGAAAAAAAAGAAATAAACTTGGTATGAAACCACAATTCTCTGTTTTTATTAATTCATTTAATACAATTAGTTTTCCAGCGCAGCAGTTCTTTCTGGGAAGCTCTTCAGCTGCCTTGCAAGACAACACAATTATCAATTTTCTCCTATTCGAGCATGTCCTCTTCTCACTGTAGTGACAGCAAAGCCCCATTGTATATCCAAAAATAGCAGCAACTCACATATGCAGGTTTGAAGAAATATTAACCAAACTCCTTAATCAGCTTATGGAAGAAATCTCACACTAAGAAGTTGCAACCACATCCCCATACAGGTCAAAGCTTTTGCTAGACAGCCTAGAACACTGTCAGAGTGGGTGTCAGGAGTAGCTCAGTAGTAACTCAGTGTGTCAGTGAAGTTAACTCTCTTTATGCAAAGAAACAATACCGCGCAGGAGGCCAGGCCTAATGAGCACAGCAACTCCTCCCAGTAGATCTTGCTCCAATGAGGCAGATGTGAGCGGCCTTCCCACAGCTCCCTAAATCTCCTCCTCCCTGGGTCCTACCAAAACAATCTGGAGGCTCCTTCATCTTACCTGTCTTTGCTCCACCCTCTTCAGGTTCTGGGAAACTAAGGGGGAGGGGAGCTTGTTGCAGCAGAAGGGGGAGACCCCCTGGCTTCTTCAGCAGCCTGACATCATTGCCTCTTGGGCCCCCCTCCTCTCCAGCCTCCTCTTCTGCTCTGGGTCTCCACTGCTCTCTGTCAAACTCTTCCTGCTCACAAAGCCTGTTACCTCTTCAGCTTCCAACTCGTCCTTCTCCCAGTCTGTTCCCTCTTTAACTCATCATCGTCCCATCACTAATCCCCTGGCTCTGAGACGTCTTCCCATGAGGATTCCCCAGCTAGTGCCTCCCGCCACTCCTCTGTGTACTGCTGGTCCATGACAAATGCTGCCCCAACAGTGTGATCCCATGCATGACTATTAAGATGCAATAAATCCAGTAAATTCAATGTAGCCTAGATTAAAATTGTTGCCTAATAGAGCCCAGCTCCTCTGACTGGGCAAGTGGTAGAGCATATATTTTGCATGCAGAAGATACCAGGTGCAGTCCCTACATTTCAAAAATAACATGGAGGGAAACCAGTGATGCACTGATTTCTGGATACGAACTCTATAGGAAAGACAGGGAATGGCATATGTCACTATTTCCATTAAAGAAGACATGAGTCCAACAAGTTACGAAAACCCAAAAGGATCTGACTCCTCAAAATCACTGTGGGTTGTGATACTGAGCTGAGTACTAAGGATATTGTATAACACCAGCCCCCTCACCTTTATGTATCCTCGGTTTTTGTTTTCCTTGGATCAGGTCCTATAACAATAAGGGTAAAAATGACTTCAGTAATCCTGAAGCAGCCTGTCCCTGAATATAGAATCATAGAGTTGGAATAGACCACAAGGGCCATCGAGTCCAACCCCCTGCCAAGCAGGAAACACCATAAGAGCACTCCTGACATATGGTTGTCAAGCCTCTGCTTAAAGACCTCCAAAGTAGGAGACTCCACCACACTCCTTGGCAGCAAATTCCACTGTCAAACAGCTCTTAGTGTCAGGAAGTTCTTCCTAATGTTTAGGTGGAATCTTCTTTCTTGTAGTTTGGATCCATTGCTCCGTGTCCGCTTCTCTGGAGCAGCAGAAAACAACCTTTCTCCCTCCTCTATATGACATCCTTTTATATATTTGAACATGGCTATCATATCACCCCTTAACCTCCTCTTCTCCAGGCTAAACATGCCCAGCTCCCTTAGCCGTTCCTCATAAGGCATCGTTTCCAGGCCTTTGACCATTTTGGTTGCCCTCCTCTGGACACGTTCCAGTTTGTCAGTGTCCTTCTTGAACTGTGGTGCCCAGAACTGGACACAGTACTCCAGGTGAGGTCTGACCAGAGCAGAATACAGTGGCACTATTACTTCCCATGATCTAGATGCTATACTCCTATTGATGCAGCCCAGAATTGCATTGGCTTTTTTAACTGCCGCGTCACACTGTTGGCTCATGTCAAGTTTGTGGTCAACCAAGACTCCTAGATCCTTTTCACATGTACTGCTCTCAAGCCAGGTGTCACCCATCTTGTATTTGTGCCTCTCATTGCCAAAGGCATACTATCTGGAAGAGAGAATATCTCTGTGTTTGTTATGTCATTGCACATGATGTTTTTCTCTGCAGCAAAACTACATTCATGGAACACTTGCAGAAAATTTACCTACCGGTATCTTGAAAAGTCCACATCCTTCTGTATTACATACCCAGTGTGCCATTGCTATACACTAGTCAAGGGAGGTGCAAACAAATGTTTATTGGCCCACAGTCACTCCAACATATGCATAAATAGAGTACTACTGTCACTCAGAACACCAATTCAACTGCCCTGAAGGCTTGCTTCTCTTCCCTCCTATTCTTCCAAGTTCCACTTGATTTTTTTTTTACTTAAATAATAATATATTATTAGTAACATATTAACATTCAGAAAAGGCAAAATTCTTGGGAGACTGTGAATTAACAGATTAATTATACAAGGATTGAAGGGTGCTCTCCAATAAAAAGATGTCTCCAAATGAACCACCCTGATCTCACACTCATAGTATTTTCTCTTTTTCAACTAGGTTGCATGGCACCTGAGCTGAAGCTGTTCAGTTTGCTTCCACTACTGACAGCCTATGATAGGATAACCTTGTCACCGATTCTTCTAAACATGGCTTCAGCCTCTGGAATCTTCACATAGGCCTTCACAATCCCTGTGAAATTCTATTTCATGACAGATTAATTTTCGTTTCTTGTTCTCGTGTTTTTTCACAATTTGGAGCAGAAAACACACAGCTGTTTCAGAACCCTTGTCCTTGGCAATAACAGGACAGCATGAGAGGGTGTTTTTTCCTCAAGAAGAGGACTGAAATACATGGGTGATTCATCATCCACCAAGATTATCATTATTACCTGCTGCAACACCAAGATTTAAAGCCTTGTCTGAAGTGTTAAGGCTTTGAAGTCATCAACAAAACAGCAATACCATGATTATTTTGTAACATGCTTGACCAGATCCGTTAAGTAATCTTTCTTTGGCGATCACTCATAGCTGAGTAAGATTGTCTTCCATAAACACGGTTTTAACAATGAGTCTGTAAGTGACTGTGGAGGCCAATTCTGGATCCACACATCCTTCCACAGTGGGGACATTGGTTTCCGGGCAGGAGTTGATCACAGTGTGGGTTTGCCAGGCGTGCCTTCCTCTTAGCACGTTTCTCCCTTGTGTCCTGAGTTCGAGTGTCTTCAAAGTCGATGACACCTTTAACAGCTGGATTAAGTAATGCAAAGCTTCTGGCTCATGGAACACTATACCTTGATTTCATTCGAATACATATATGAATATAAAAATTGTTTCCTGTTTGGCTTGGTGTTTAAGTTACACAAGATGTGCAGGTTTTAATTTTTCTCATTCCCCAAATTTTAATCTAGCATTTGTTTGGATTTCCCCCCCTTTTCTACCTACCCTAAACCTTTGAGGAGGGAGGGCGGGAACTGATGGCCGGACCCTGTAATAACATTGAGGGGGAAAATTGCATGATGTGTAAATACGCTAAAAAATAAACCAATTCCTTATCAGCTTTTTTTCCATATATCAATTTTTGCAACGCGCACCCTGCAGAAGCCGCGCTCGACGTTATTTACAAACATGCAGCTGCGTATCGAATTTGCTTTTGAATCGCGAATCCCCAGAGGCGGAGGACGCTGCTCATTGGGCAGCGCAGAAAACCGCCTAAAGAAATAAAGAAAAGCAAAGCAAAAGCACGCCGCCCCGATTATTCACAGGGCGCGCTCCCGAAACCCAAGCGCGCTCTCGGTTTCTCCCTCTCCCGCCAACGCGCGCGAAGCCAGCTCTGCTCCTCTCCGCGTTCCACCTCGCGCAGGCGCGCTGCGCTCCCGCCGGGACTTATTTCACCCCGGCGAGCCCGAAAAGAAGTTGAGAGCAGCAGCGGCGGCCTCCCATATCCAACCCCGCCCTCGCCGTGTCAAATAAGTCTCGGCTAGGTAGCTGGAAGAGAGCGGGGGAGGGGAGGAGGCCTGCGCCTGCGCAGAAGGGACCCGAGGCGCCCTGCGCGCGCGCCGCAGCCCAAGCTTCCCTCAGAGATATATATAGACAAGCTAAGGCAGCCATTTCCCTTCAGACAACCCCCCCCGCCCGCCCCGCGGGGAAAAACAAACAAAACCCACCTCCTCCTTCTTCTTCTCCACCCGCTCGGACGGAACCCGAGGCCGGGCGCCGGACGGCAAGCGGCTGAGGTAAGGCAGCCCCTCCCCGCCTTCCGTCCACTCCGTCAGGTCCCTGCGGAGCGTCAGGACGTGACGGCGGCGGCGGCGGTAGGAACGCTCGGCCGTCACCCTCCCCTCCCCCCCCCGCCGCCTCTCCGCATTTCCCTCGCGCAGCCAGTGGCGCCAGGCGCGCGCGCGCCCGCCCTCCTCGCGCTCTGCGGCGGCGGCCCCCCCCTCACGCGCTGCGCAGAAAGAAGGGGGGGGCGAGCGGGCGGAGGAAACACGCGGCCCCGTGCGCGTGCCTGCTGCAGTCGGCGTCGCGAGCCGGCATTAAAGGGCTGGAACGGCTTCTCCCCGTGTGGACGGGAGGATTTCTTCGCGGATCTTTCCGCGGAGGAGGAGGAGGACCTCGCGTTTCTCCTCGCTCCAAGGGGCAGGCTCGAGGGAGGCTCGTGCGCGCGCGCGCTGTTGCATATGCGCGCCCTGGTGCACGGGAGGCTCCGCCTCTTTCTTGCTTGCTTACTTGCCTGGAGTCCGGTTCCAAATATAAGTCTTGTTTTTGTTTACCCTTAAAAAAAACCCAGAAAACTTATACAGCACTTTTCTCATTGGCGATTATTTATTTAACGGACTTTGTATGCCGCTTCATGGCCCTCTCAATGTGGTTTGTTTGCAACAGTGATAGCGTGTTGCTGGCACTCAGCTGTGTCAGGAGTAGAGATGGGAAGCCCGGGGGGGGGGGGAACCCGGGAAAGATTGGATATTTAAAGAATAAATACATTAGAAAGTATTATGATAATGCAAATCTCCTGACAGATTTAGATTGAATCTTGGATGTATAAGGAAACTATCAAAGTAAAATTTCTTTTGATAAGTAACAGAAAATAATAATAATAATGAAGTGCATATAGATTAATAAACTGTAAAAAATACAATGAGGTGAATCAGAAGTTAATGATACGTTGTTATTGTCTGTGTTTGTATGGGTTTTTTGTCCTGTTTGTGTTATATGTAAATAGTTTTGTAATAATTGTTTTGAGAGAAAAAATAAGAAAAAAATGGGGAAATTGGGGAAAGACCTGGTCTTTCCCCCCATTTTCCTGATTTTTTCCCCAGGCCTTCCCATTTCTAGTCAGGAGATATCATATTTTCCGTCCCATAGGACGCTCTGTCCCATAGGATGCACCTAGTTTTTTGGGGGGGAAATAAAGGAATTTTTCCCCCTTTATTTCCCCCCCCCCCCCAAAGCAGGTCGGGGAAAACGAACCAGGTCGAGGAACAGCGGGATGGCGGTGCTGCGCCTCCCTGCTGTCCCCCGAGCTTGTGGGGCTGGCCGATGTCTGCCCGGCACGAGGGGTGCTCTGCTTCAGGGTGTTCAGCCCGCCGGGCGGCAGGCTGCTATCCGCAGCGTGGGGAGCCCTGCGGGGAACTCCTGCAGGGCTCCCCACGCTGCGGATGTATGCCCGGCGCGAGGGGCGCTCTGCTTTCAGAGCGCCCGACGCTCCGGGAAGCAGGCTGCTATCCGCAGCCTAGACATCCCTGCGGGACCTCCTTCAGGGCTGCCTAGGCTGCGGATGTCTTCCTGAAGCCTGGAGAGCGAGAGGGGTCGGTGCGCACTGACCCCTCTCGCTTTCCAAGCTTCAGCGAAAGCCTGCATTCGCCCCATAGGACGCACCCAGATTTCCCCTTCATTTTTGTAGGGGGAAAAGTGCGTCCTATAGGGCGAAAAATACGGTAAGTGGCATAGTGTGCTTTCCAATATGAAGTCCAACCGTTGGAGAGTTTTACAGCGCCTGCTGTGGCTGTAGACACCCATACGGGACAGACACGTTTTGTTGCAGGTAGGGCAGAAGAAGGCGTCCAGTTGGACAGGTGCAGATGTGGTGGTTCTCCCCTCTGTGTTCCTCCCAGTGGTCATTCCTCTTCTGGTCATGATACAGATATTAGTACTACAAGTGCTTCTTCCTTTTTGCAAAGTGCAGGAGTACAGTCCCCTCCTCCAAAGGGCCTTGCAACCTGCAGTTTTGAAAGAGGGGAGGCAACAAAATGAGATTTAAAAATTACAAATAATTTTGAAGCAGGGTTTTAAAAAAAAAAAATCAATCAAAAATGAAGACCATATCAATGTTACTCTTTGTATAGTGCCAACTGGTGCACATTGTGTTTTCCCAAAAAGGAGAGAACAGGTCACTGCAGCAGTTTACAATTTGACATGGCAGAACATAAAGGAAGGGGGTTAATAAAATTAATGACTTCATACGGGCAGAGTTTAAAACAATCTCAGATTGTTAGAATAGCCAAAATACATTAAGGCATAAAGTAGCATAAAATAAAAACCACCAGCAGAAAGAGCATTCACAAAGCTCAAGAAGTACAAGTGAGTCAGTTTTGTTTGGTAGTTGCTGCATGCAATATTTGCAGCAAAAAGGGCCTCTGCTTAATTAAAAGCAATCTTGCACCTATTTTGTGAATCTCAATGTCTGCATATAAACCACTGTAAGGGGATAAACCACTTCATTTCAGGTAATAGATAATAGATAGAACTAGTGGCAGGCAGGGAAAAAATGAGATGACTGCAGCTTTTTAAACTTCCTTCTATGTCAGATTGCTAAAGTGCTGTATGACGGTGGACCAAACTAGTTGTATTTTTGCATTATCTCCGAGTTCATCCCACAGTATGTGGTTTTTCCAGTTTATTCCTCTTAGGTACCGAAAGCATATTTTATCTGTAGTTCTCTTGAAAGGGTGAGTGTGCATAACCTGTTTCACAGATTCTTCCAGTCTGCCTTTTGCCAGATGCAGTTCCCCTGCACATATCTGGAGACGTGTGTCTCCCTTTCAGACTAAATTGGGGTCTTTGCCAGGAGACAGAGTGGGCAAAGCAGCAAACATGACTGCAGTGTCAACCAAGCCGTGCAGGAATGACTGTGGTTTTGGTTTTCATAGACCTTCCAGACACAAACCCTTGAATGGGTACCATTTGCTGCATACTTGTACTTCTCTCTTTAGTTTGCCCAGGATCTCAGGTTGAGCACTGGAGGTCACTCTTAAATCTTAGTTTAAAAAGAATGCTCAGATATCCCCTCTTTTTAAATCTGCTTACTCAGTTCATTGCTTGTGAATTGTCAAATCTTGCTCTTCATAGGCTGCTATGGCTGCTGGTACTGTTTTTCCTTCCTCTTTTTTCCCTTCTGCTTACAGCCTCATAGCATGATATGGTGAGTCTGCCGCATATCTAAATGTTGTATGCAGTCTCTTTCCCGTCTTCAAATGCACCCCATCTTGACTCAGTGCTATAGTGCTGCAATTGTGGCTTTTAGTACCCCCAAAAAATATTTAATAAAAATTGTTTTTTAAAAAAGAAAACACCCTCCTTGCTTTTACAGGGGACAAGAACCTTTTATGACACATTGCTGATTTTAAACTTTGTTCATTGGCTGCTTACAGTTTACTCGTTTTGCTTTATTTCAGCCTTGCATATAAATCTCACATGGACACACAAACATTGCCAGATACATGGCTATATAGTGGTTTATTGTAAGAGGATTTCTAAAATGCTGTCTCATTTAAAGAATAAAGCAGTGTATAATAAAGTCATTAAAATATTGTAGAGCAGAGTAAATGACAAACAGTGAATTAAATTAATTTTCTAAAAGTGCTTGCCAAAACTATATGGGGATCTGCATGGTCTATGAAAAATCCATTATTGCGTAAGCTCCTGAAACTGGTTGCTGGTTAGTAGCAGGAGCCATGGTGTCTGTGTGTATAGCCCAATAGTCAGGGATGACAGAAGTTACAGTCTAGCAACATCTGGAGGGCCACTGGTTCTCCATTCCTGAATTAAAGGATTAAAAGGGCTTTGGAGAGTCACTGCCAAAGTAGGCAGTACTGAACTACGTAGACCGAGGCTCTGACTCATGCGACAACCAGTGTACCTTGCTTCTCTGCCCCCATTGCATCCTTCAGTAGCTATCCAGCAGAGCTTTTCTGTGCGTTGCCTGAGGTATGTTAATATCTACTCCAGGGAATGGAGTTTTAAACCGTTCAGAATCTCACTGTCTTTTAGAGAAGTATTTTGGCTTCTCTATCACATGCACAAGCAGCCATCTGTTTGGGATCCAGTTCCCTGGCATTTAACTCATCTAAGATGTGGGCTTTCACAGAAAGAGCCACTATGTGCTTGTTCTGTTGAGCCATCTTCCTCTTAAGCACCCTGTCCTTCTGAAATTGCACTGGATCTCGTTTCCAAGTGTGTAGCATGTGTGTACGCTTCTGATTCCTTTTACATTCACATGTAGAAAACCATATATTCCGCTGGCCAGATCGGCAGAGCAATAACCTCTTCACTCTTTGGTTCTGTAACAGCAGAGTGAAGATTCCAGGAGGGGCTTTCCCCGCATTGTTGGTGCTTGCTTGCCATACGTGCCTTCCTGCGGATGGCAACCCCAGATGTGAGTGTTCACATGGAGGAGGTGGTGGTGGTAACAACTCCAGACAACATGGCTGACAGCAGTAACATGGAGGAGGTGAAAACGGTGCTAGTTACCACCAATCTCTCCCAGCACAGGTAAGCAAACGGTCATTATTTAGCCTCTGGGATGGCTGACGTTAGCGTTGTAAGCTGCTGCACACACCCTGTTCATTTCACTTCAGTTTGGATGGGAGAAACATAATTCAGAACGTATAACATTTAAAGGAAACCCAAAGCAGCCTCTGTTAGATAAGATTTGCTCAGTTTATGTACAGCTTCACAAAAAAGGAGTCCGAAAGCAATTTACAGGGACAACAAAATGTAATAAAAATGCATTAAAACTAAACATGTATACAGTGGTACCTCAGGTTACATACGCTTCAGGTTACAGACTCCGCTAACCCAGAAATGGTACCTCGGGTTAAGAACTTTGCTTCAGGATGAGAACAGAAATCGTGCTCCGGTGGCACGGCGGCAGCAGGAGGCCCCATTAGCTAAAGTGGTGCTTCAGGTTAAGAACAGCTTCAGGTTAAGAATGGACCTCCGGAACGAATTAAGTACTTAACCTGAGGTACCACTGTAGTTCATTCACAAAAATCACCCAACAACATAAAATGGGGGTGGGGGGGGGAATAGATCTCTGCATGCTGTACATATCACAGGGAATTGATTTTTGTTATTAAAGGGAGCAAGGAGAACCTCTTCGTGAAACCTCTAGCATAGGGGTGTGGCACCTAATCTGGCTAGAGAGCTGGACAGTTTTCTTCACTCCCTCCGCCTCCAACCTGTGATTACCCAATGTCACAATGACTTGGAAGCATAGTATTGTAGAGTTGGAAGGACCACAAGGAATCCTTCACCCAATGTGGGGCTTGAACCCGCAACTCGTGAGATTTGGAGTCTTATGCTCTCAGGTGCCTGAACGGGTCTTGCAGAGCACTTTGCAAGGGGGTTTTGCAGGCACTGCTGATTGACGGTGCCTGAAGCACTCTTTCTGCTGAGCCAGGTCTTTTACCTGCCCCACACCTGATGTTACAGGGCAGGTGGGTGTGACTTGGCTGAAGTGGCCTCCTCCATTGGACTGGAAGTTCCCCACCCTTGCTTTAGAGAAGGCTTTTAGCAGGCATGTGCATCTAATGCTTGAAAATGGAAAGAAATTGAACAGAAGGTCAACCCTGGCTGTTTCTAGCGTGCCGAATTTACCATTGTGAAAGGAGAAGGAACACTCTGAGGTCAGCAATATATGTCAACTTGATGACAGCCATACCCAAATCCAGGAGTCGAGGGTTTGTGTTCTCCAACCCCACACCCCTTGATAGTGGACGTGAAATAATTAGAAGGGTCTGCTCCGTTGGGCAGGCTACTGGTCCTTACATCAGGCTTGGTTAATCCAGAGGCTTCATCCTGCCTGTCAATCACAGGAACTAATGTTGTACACCGTTTTTCCTTTCTCTGTTTGAGGAGGGCTCTGAGGCCAGGGTAGTTTACTAGGCTACATACCATTTAACCTCTAGTTCTTACTGTAATTCCTTCTATGTTGTCCTTTGCTTGGGAAAGAAACCTTTCTAGTGTTCAGTAAAAGTGATTTCAGGAGCGGAAGCAAGGCTGCTGCTTCCGTGGTGCTTGTTTCCATCATCTTCCTGCCTGCTTGATGAAACCTCCTGTGGGGGGAAACTTTTGGAGCATGACTTCTATGCAAAAAAATCTGAGCAGTGCTTCCACCCACGAGTTTTGTCATGGAAACCAGCCGTGCAAACGGTTTTTTGATGGTAGGATTAGGTGGATCTGCCTGAGTAATTGCCATCTCCTTGGAAGAACAGAGCAGCGCTGCCTATGCTAGAAGAAATGATATTATTGGGTGTCATGTGGAGAGTTTGAGACGTGCTAAATGAATTAAGATCCGTTCCTCTGCCAGAATTGCTATAAACTCTACCAAGATGCCTCTAGATTCTAGGATGTTTAGCAGAAACAGAACACACATCTTTTTAAAAGGTGACGACTATGAAATTGTTGTTAAATACCTAAAGATTGAGTCCTCAGGCTTCAGAAGCTACTTCCAGTGCTGCATTTCTAAGCTTCGCAGCAGTGCTTTAATCCCTTACAACTGCTTTTCCTTCATGCTTAATATTGTTTTAACCATATGAATCTGTGGGTTGCAGTCTTGAAATTGCTGCACTGTGTACAACTTCGTTTTTCCAGGGGAAAACAACTTCCTACTTAAGGGGAACAGCTGCATTTTTGAGTATTATAGCTGGAATTGCTCTGGAGTCATTCTCCAGAGCAAACCTTACCATAGCACGGGCAGCTTCCCCATTTCTTTTTAACCGTTTGTGTCTTTATTTCTTGCTAGCAATGACCTAAATGAAGACACCCTGGAGACGGAAAATGCGGCCGCTGCAGCCGCTGCTGCTTTTACAGCCTCTGCACATTTGAAAGAAGCCCTGTTAGGTAAGTGGGGTGAGTAACAGAGGCTTGCCTCTTTTGTACCACAGTCACTTGCATTAGCAGGTAGCATTGCCAGCAGAAAGGCTCAAGAGCACATAGGCTGAGGGGTTTCCAACTCTTGTTTCCAGCTCCTGGAGTGAGCATTCTGAGGTTGGGGAAACTGCTGGGGATCTGTCCTTTCCTGAAGGACAGTGGGCTTCTGTGTTCCTAATAGAAGACCACTAATGTATGGGAGGGACGCGGGTGGCGCTGTGGGTTAAACCACAGAGCCTAGGATTTGCTGATCGGAAGGTCGGCGGTTCGAATCCCCGTGACGGGATGAGCTCCCATTGCTTGGTCCCTGCTCCTGCCAACCTAGCAGTTTGAAAGCACGTCAAAGTGCAAGTAGATAGGTACCGCTCCGGCGGGAAGGTAAACGGCATTTCTGTGCGCTGCTCTGGTTTCGCCAGAAGCGGCTTAGTCATGCTGGCCACATGACCCGGAAGCTGTAAGCCGGCTCCCTCGGCCAATAAAGCGAGATGAGCGCCCCAACCCTAGAGTCAGCCACGACTGGACCTAATGGTCAAGGGTCCCTTTACCTTTAATGTATGGGAAAGTCACATAGGTCAAGAACAGGACAGGGAGCCTGTGGCTTCCCAGATGTTGGACTCCAGATCCCATCAGCTCCAGCCAGCATATTCAGGGATGATGGGAACTGTAGCTTAACAACATCTGAGGGGATCTCCCCAGCCTTGATGGAGGCAGTAACTTTGTTCCTGGCCCCTGTCACCATTTGCCTATTTTATAGGTGTGCATTCGGGGGGGGGATTAAGGAGCCAGTGTTGTGTCCAGGTGCTGAAGACCATCAACCCTGGCTCAAGATTTTCACCATTAGTTTTCCTTCCTATTCCACGGCTCTCTTCCTCCTCCTATATTGTTACACTGCACACTTTGCTGCCTGTTTCGCCTCACTACTCCTTTATTCTGGAATGGTCCAACTTTTCCCCAGGTGCCCCATGCAAACCCCTAAACTGTAGGGGTTCCCCCAACCCTCTCAATCAGGTTTTGGGAGGACACGGTGGCGGCAGCAGCGATGATGTCCAATCATGCAAGTGGAAATCCCTGTGCTGATGGAATGCAGTGGTTGAATGCCACCCTTTGACCCCCTTGCTGCCCCAGAGGTTTGTGCCCCATATCTCTCTGGCTTGAGAACTTGCGTATTCTTAAACCAATCAAAGTTGGCTTAGTCAGAGTTACCACTTTACCTGTTGCAGGATAGGTAGAATGCAAAAAAATTGTTGCTGTTGTTTAGTCGTTTAGTCGTGTCCGACTCTTCGTGACCCTGTGGACCAGAGCACGCCAGGCACTCCTGTCTTCCACTGCCTCCCGCAGTTTCGTCAAACTCATGCTGGTAGCTTCGAGAACACTGTCCAACCATCTCTTCCTCCGTCGTCCCCTTCTCCTTGTGCCCTCCATCTTTCCCAACCTCAGGGTCTTTTCCAGGGAGTCTTCTCTTCTCATGAGGGGGCCAAAGTCTTGGAGCCTCAGCTTCAGGATCTGTCCTTCCAGTGAGCACTCAGGGCTGATTTCCTTCAGAATGGAAAGGTTTGATCTTCTTGCAGTCCATGGGACTCTCAAGAGTCTCCTCCAGCACCATAATTCAAAAGCATCAATTCTTCGGCCTTCTTTATGGTCCAGCTCTCACTTCCATACATCACTACTGGGATGCCCAAAATAGAGAGGCCTATTAGGACAAAAGCAGTTTGTGTGTTTCTAATTCAGGCATCTATGTCTTTACAAATACCACTTTCACCACTGGTGAAATTTAGATTGTTAGCTGCTCAGGACATAGAACAGTATCTCCGCGTTCATTGGTTGTACCCTACGAGTCTATGTAAATAACTTGATAATTGTAATGTATCTCATTTATGGGAAGCAGTTAATCAGGCTGGTGCTCAGTAATAAATACTTTTTCATCCTGTTTTCAGTTTTCCTCTCAACTGTATTCCAAACTTCTTTTGCCAACCAGCAATCAATGGTTGTAACCTTTTCAAAAAATTTTATCTTTCCCGATCCCTCTCCCTGAAGTGAAGATGGCTGAAGGTGATGATTGTGTGGAAGCTGAGATAGTTTATCCCATCACCTGCGGAGATAGCAAAGCCAACCTAATATGGAGGAAGTTTGTTTGCCCCGGTATCAATGTGAAATGTGTCCAGGTGAGATGGTTTTATATCCTGTAATGTGTAACATTTCCATTCTCTAATCTTACGTATTGCTTGTAAAAGCACACAGATCCCAGCCCCCACGGTCTCATCATCTAAATTTTTTAAAAATGAGATGGAAAGGAAGAGAAATTGGGAGAAGAAAAAGGTTGCATGTGACTAGGTTTATAAAAGGAATTACAGCAAAATACCTTTAGAATAATTAACCTATACCACAACATGTCTCTCTTCCCTCCAGTATGACAACCATTTGATAAGTCCCAAGGAATTTGTCCATTTGGCTGGCAAGTCCACCTTGAAGGACTGGAAGAGGGCAATCCGGATGAATGGGATCATGCTAAGGTTAGCCTGTTTGTGAGAGTGCCTGTGTGTTCCTGCCTGTAGATGCAGAACTGAAACGTATCTTTGGGGCACGTGTGTGTTCCACCACCTCTTGCCTTAGGGAGGCAGAATTCACAAGGCCCTAACCTATGCCATCTGGTATCTAAATTAGGTGTCCATTGGGTATGTTTCCTAGGTAGGCTTCATTGAAATGCATTTCGGTACAGCTAGCTGAAGCATGAACATGCAACTTGCGAGTTTTCAGGGTGATTTAAATAATAATAAAGCAGAGGTGGATGTTCACGTTGGTTTCGTGTGTTTTAGGAAGATCATGGATTCGGGGAAGCTGGATTTTTACGAGCATACGAAAGTTTGTTCCAATACCTGCCGAAGCACTAAAATCGACCTGACCGGAGCCAGGGTGCCCCTAACAAGCCAGACGTCAACAGAATACATACCTCTCACGCCAGCCTCTGCAGATGGTAATGTGAACTGCATTCCACTAGGCCATGAATTCTACCGCTGGTTATGCTGGCTGGAGCCGATGGGGGTTGTTGTCTGGGAGTATCTGGAGGTCCAGCAGTTGAGACCCTAATAAGGCTCGCTGTACCTTTGTTAGAATGATACAGAAGAGGAATATCCTTGTTGTGTCTCCTTTTGTCACGGTTGCACTGTTGCAATCTTGCCAACCCTGCGGGGGGGTGGGGGGGTGGCAATAACAGCCCAGTGGAGGGTGGGTAATGAGGCTGTTTCCCTGTGCTGTTTTGAATTAACCGGCTGGTTCTTGGCTGCAATCTTCTACTAGAACTGGAAGAGACTCAAATATTTCTGTGGTCACCAACCCATTCATTCCATTGTCCCTGCTGAGCAACCCATGCTTTTCAGCTTCTGGGATATCATACTTAAGAGGACAGATGTCCCACAGAAGGCTGCCTGCAGAGCAAACAGCTCTGATCATTACTCATTTTGTGTGTGTGTGTCTCCTATCCTATCTCCCAAAGAATATACCGTATTTTTCGCTCTATAAGACGCACTTTTCCCCTCCTAAAAAGTAAGGGGGAATGAGTGTGCGTCTTATGGAGCGAATGCAGGCGGGAGGCTCTGCTCAGCGCTCCCTTTAAAGAGCCGTGTGGAGCGTGTGTGCGGCTCTTCAGGGGATAAAGTGCATCTTATGGTCTGCTGCGACTTATAGAGCGAAAAATACGGTATCCCTCTTTGAACACCCTACAGGTTTGTTAGGCTGAGAGACAGTAACTTTCCCAAGACCACTTAGTAAGCCTCCCTGCAGAGCAAGCTGTTGAACCCAGGTCTCCTTTATTCGAGTGTTGCATGCTACCCACTACATCACATTGACTTTCAGCTCAGCCAAGGGAGTACAGTCATACCTCGGCTCCTGAACGCCTTGGGAGTCGGAACGTTCTGGCTCCCAAACAATCGAAAACTGGAAGTGAGTGTTCCAGTTTACAAACATCCTTTTGGAAGCCAAATGTCCAACGGGGCTTCTGATTGGCCGCAGGAACTTCCTGCAGCCAATCAGAAGCCATGCTTTGGTTTCTGAACATTTCAGAAGTCAAACAGACTTCCGGAACAGATTCCATTCGACCTCCGAGGTATGACTGTATTGGGGAAAGCCAGAAAAACCTTGGCATCGGTAGCCAGTCTTCCTAGGGGCAGGTTGGTACTCGCTTGGAAGCTGGCACCATACATGCTTTGCCATGTCAAGGAGGTATGCCAGCTGAAGTAACCAGTTCTAGGCTAAATGAACCAATGGTCTGACCTGGTATAAGGCAATTCCGTATTTTCCTACACCAGTGGTGCCATAGCTCTGTAGAACACGTGCTTTGAATACGTGAGGTCCAAGTTTCCATCCCTGGCATGAGTGCTGGGAAAGATTTCTGCCCGAGACCTTGGTGAACTCATTGTAATAGAGTAGCAGGTGGACCTCTGGGCTGAGTACAAGCAGTTATGTGAATTTGCCTGTGTACACATGTATGTGTGTTTAATTTTAATACTTTCATAGAAGTATAAACAGCCACCAGACACTTGGTGAAGCTCCAAAGGGTGTTTTCCTATATTGATAGTTTATTTCTGATTCCAAGTATGGGGATCAACCAAGCTCTGAATTGAATAACAAAAACACCAATATTGAGACCCAACTCCATGGTACCCAGCCTTGAAACTTGCTGACTGATCTGATGCTAGTCATGGTGTCCTAGCTTGGGGTTGTCATGAAGAAAAAATGGAATCTCCTCATGGTTTGTGGTTCCAGGGTGGTTTATCAAATAAACCACTTTGAAGCCTATTTGGCATTAGATGGCGTATGAATTAATAAAAAACAGTAAAAAGGTAAAGGGACCCCTGACCATTAGGTCCAGCTGTGACTGACTCTGGGGTTGCGGCGCTCATCTCGCTTTATTGGCCGAGGGAGCTGGCGTACAGCTTCCGGGTCATGTGGCCAGCATGACTAAGCCGCTTCTGGTGAACCAGAGCAGCGCACGGAAACGCCATTTACCTTCCTGCTGGAGGTACTTGCACTTTGACGTGCTTTCGAACTGCTAGGTTGGCAGGAGCAGGGACCGAGCAACGGAGCTCATCCTGTCGCGGGGATTCGAACCGCCAACCTTCTGATCAGCAAGTCCTAGGCTCTGTGGTTTAACCCACAGCGCCACCCGCTGCACTACAAACAGCCCCTACAAACAGAATGCTAAGATCTTGAGAATTTTGTTCGAAATTTGTGCTAGGTTTAGAAATGCGAGGGAGATGTCTCTTTGGTTTTGACTGGCAATTGTACTGAATTTGTAGAAAAACTTAACACAACTACAAACCAAGATAAAGCAATAGAAGAATGGCTATATCTTGGAAGGGCACATTTTGACTTGTTTTGCCAGCATGCCAACAAAAAAGGGGTTTTGTTGATGATTTCTGAATGCTGATTTTGTTTCAATCACAGTAAATGGGTCTCCTGCCACGATCACCATAGAAACGTGTGATGACTCCACGGACTGGACCACTGCTATTGGAGGTGATTTTCACATGCAGAGCGTTCCTGTGGCCTGGCCTCAGCCCACTACATCTTCTGTGCCACCACTTCTGTTCCGTATCGGCTGCCTAAATCTGAAAGGCTTGTGCGAAGGAAGTTGCATGTAGGTTGTAAGCTGTGTGGCACTGCCATCTCTATGCATAAGGCCATGCCTCAGTGGCAGAGCACACACCTCGCGCACGAGAGGCCCCAGATTCTGTCCTTGATATCTTCAGATAGGGTTGGAAAAGACCCCTATCTGAAACTCTAGACTGCAACTGGAGCAGTGGTCTAATTCAGTGTAAGCCAGCTTTTGATGCTTTGTCTGTGATTCCATTAATCTATTCGCGTAACACTGTCTTGCCTTTGGCATGCTGGTAGTAACATACTTAGGAATAACTTGTTTTACTGGTCCAACTTTTGCTGAAGAAGGAGGCTGCATAACTTGGGAAACTGCATATTCTTAAACCGTTCGACGTTGGCTCAGTCATTTACCACATTACCTGTCCTGCATTAATGGCAGCTTGTTTTTGTACCAGATTCTGCTGTAAAAACTGTTCCTGGAGTCTACCACTTCAGACCGCAGGTGAGCAGTTGCATAATTTAAAACTTCCCTGTGTGTAAAATAGCTCAACACCTGCAGAACTCAGAAAGAAGAGTTCTGTTTGGCATGCAAGTTTTCTATTCGTAGGGAATGGGGAGAGGAATTACAACACGACACCCCTCCTTTAATCTGAAGTGGTAGACTCCAGGAACTGTTTTACTATGTGACCTCTTGCTTGTGTGGTAACACTGCAAGGCTCCTCTTTGGCAAATGTTATGTTCCCGGGGTGAGTCTATCGAACATTCGGTCAGCTTCGTTCCCCCTGCCGCTTTGCAGGTTTTTCAGGATTCTCTCACTTTCTTCCAGATGATACATTTACATTTTGGCGAGGTCTAAAGGAAGCCGGTCTTTTGGAAGAGGTGATTACTGAGTTCCATGCGGAGCTCATGGAGACCATGAAGGGCCTGCAGCAGAGGATTCAGGAGCCCCCCTTGCAACTCAGCGGTAAGTACTGGCTTGCAAATAAATGGCGTTGTCTTTTTAAGTCTCCTTGTTTATAGATCACTTGCATTGCTAGCACATCTAAGGAGTGCAGGGTGTTAAAGGTAGTGCTGGCAGTATAGGGAAGCCTGGTTTGTAACCAGCGTTTTGGACTTTGAGGTGTTTATTTTTTATTTTAGCATTTGCTATGCACTTTCTGACTTAATACAGGTACAGTGGTGCCTCGCAAGACGAAATTAATTCGTTCCGCGAGTTTTTTCGTCTAGCGAGTTTTTCGTCTTGCGAAGCACGAAACCCCATAGGAATGCATTGAAATTCAATTAATGCGTTCCTATGGTCAAAAAAAGTCCAAACAAAGCCAAATTTGGTACAACAAGAGTTTATTAAGTGCTCTTTAAAGTCACACATACTGTAAAGAGCATTTCAAAAATTGAAGGAACAATAAATTAAGTTTCTAAACATGACAGAAAAACATTTAAAAATCAACAAAGTGTACAGTACATTTTCTAAGACTCTGGGGGACAACTCGAAGAAGGTTCCTCTTCCACTCTTTGCTTCTTGCTGAAGAACCCCCTCCTCAACTGTTCCCCCAGCCACCCACCACACAGAAATTCAAATCCAGAATTTTTTAAAAAAAACAGCAGAGTGGCCCAATGGTCACAGAAAATCATAAAAATGCAGGGGGGAAAAACAAGCTTCCAGATTCTTGCAAACCCCTCCTCAACTGTTCCCCCAGCCACCCACCACACAGAAATTCAAATCCAGAATTTTTTTAAAAAAACAGCAGAGTGGCCCAATGGTCACAGAAAATCATAAAAATGCAGAAAAAAACCACACAAGCTTCCAGATTCTTGCAAACCCCTCCCCAACACCAAGTCCTTGAATTCCAAACACCCCAACCCAAAATCCAAAAACCCCCCAAAAAGTTTTAAAAGTTTAACTTACCAAATGGCTGCAAAAGAAGTTTTGGAAAAGCTTCAAAAATCACCAAAGTCTTCAAAAACCTCAAGAAAGGCTACCACACCGCGTTCTATGAGTTGCTCCTCGAAGTCAAGTCGCAACTGTATTAACGGTGTTAAGAAAAACTTGCAAGACGTTTTTGTTTTTCGTCTTGCGAAGCAAGCCCATAGGGAAATTCGTCTTGCGAAGCAGCTCAAAAAATGCAAAACCCTTTCGTCTAGCGAGTTTTTTGTCTTGCGAGGCATTCGTCTTGCGAGGTACCACTGTATTAGGAAGTTGATGGAAGAAGATTCTACTCACGGCGTTTAAGAGTTTGTGTGTTACCTGCTTCTGTAGCTGGTGAGTGGTGCAGGATTTGGCACGCTGATTTTTCTCAGCTTTCACTTAACAATAAATCTACTAGTTCTCAAAGTTCCAAAGAATGATATCTTCTGTACATTGCAATATCAGGGGCATCTTGCATATAGCTCCAGGTAGGTGGGATACAGAGCTTTAGTGACCTGCCCTGTGTCTTGTTCTTTTTTCTATACAGTAATGGCTATTATTTTCCCACCTGTCCATGCCTTTTGCTGCACTTTCCTGCCTCCTTAGTCAATAACCAAAACTACAGTATTCCAAATTCCTTTGTAACCTGATTCTGGGATGTAAAATGTATCATGATGATGGTGATGTATCAATGCAGTTAGTGCAACTTATTCTGTGTGCAAAGCTCAGAATCTGCGTGGTTTGGTGGTAGAGTACAAACAGCTGTATATATCACCAAATGGAGGTGCATCATAAAAATCATACCTCCTTTTACTTTACTAAACATTCATTGCTGATACTGGAGGAAATAGCTTTAAATAACATAAGCATCATTGGAAAGTATTATATCATGCTGTTAGGGATCTGGGAGTTATGGGTGGGCTGGGGTTGCTGTTGTATGCTGTTTTAATTGAGTTTTATTGGGACGCGGGTGGCGCTGTGGTCTAAACCACAGAGCGTAGGGCTTGCTGATCAGAAGGGCGGCGGTTCGAAAAACCCGCTAGACGAAAGGGTTTTCCGTTTTTCGATGCGCTTCGCAGGACGAATTTCCCTATGGGCTTGCTTCGCAAGACAAAAACGACTTGCAAGTCTTGCGATTTTTTTCGCTTTCCTCCCCCTTTTTCTAAGCCGCTAAGCCGCTAATAGCCTTTTAGCCGCTAAGCCTTTAATAGCCGCTAAACTGCTAATAGCGCTAAGCCGCTAATAGGGTTGCTTCGCAAGACGAAAAAACTGCTAGACGAAGAGACTCATGGAACGGATTATTTTCGTCTTGCGAGGCACCACTGTAAAAATTCCAGCATTGTGATCCACTTCTTCCTTCTCTCTCCCATCTCTAAAATAAGAAAAATAATGGGTTTCTTTAAAAAACCCACATACATTGTCATGCTTTTCTCATCAGTCAGGGTTTTTTTTAAACCTGTTGCTTTTCCCCCCAGATGCTGTCTTGCTCAACAATACAGTCCAGAACTTCGGCATGCTGGACCTGGTGAAGAAAGTTCTAGCCAGTCACAAGTGCCAAATGGACCGTTCCCGAGAGCAGTATACACGAGATTTGGCAGGTACAGTTGCTTAGTCCCAGATGCTGCAGTTCCATTATCAACTCTAATGAAACCTCCACTGGGGGACTTTCTGAACTGAGTGCTCTGTTGCCAGAATCGTGGGATGTAGTACTAGTGAAAAGACAGCACAGTATTGCAGGGTTTGCACATGCCGGCATCGGCATCCATAAATTGTGTCAGCATCTGATTCCCTACATCTGCCATCTAGATGGCAAGAGCGGCAGGTAGGTTATGCACAGGTTCCACATGGCTTGTAAGAACTGAGGGGAAAGTAGCACTCATGTCCTGAGAAATGCTATAAACTGGGTATTGCCATTTCCTTGTCGTAGAGGCAGTCCCATTGCGCAGAAAAGCATTCCCTTTCATCTTGTCTGAAATGAATGGATGTGATACTTTCTCTTCTGCACATGTCCCCCACTGCAGTATTTCACAGCTCAATCCAGTGTGACCTGTCCTGACGTCTCAGCAAGGTTAAAAAAAAAAGCACAGCCCTGGATTCTAGTTGCCCTTCAAAACATGATCCTCGAGGATGATTTGGTGGTCACCTAGGAATCTCTCCTGCACAACTAGTTGATGGCACAACAAACATACAGTTGTCACTGGTTTGTTGTGCAGGCTCCAGACATGCCCCTCCTCAAGTGTTGCCTAAAATGCACATGTGTCGCTAGTTTACCGGGTGCCTGTGATGTCATTGGTGAAAAGTCGGCTCCGTTTCCCCTCCACTGCTGTAAAAAGCTAAAGGGACCCCTGACCATTAGGTCCATTCGTGGCCAATTCTGGGGTTGCAGCGCTCATCTCGCTTTCTTGGCCGAGGGAGCCAGTGTACAGCTTCCGGGTCATGTGGCCAGCATTACTAAGCCGCTTCTGGCGAACCAGAGCAGTGCACGGAAACTCCGTTTACCTTCCTGCCGGAGTGGTACCTATTTATCTACTTGCACTTTTGAAGTGCTTTCGAACTGCTAGGTTGGCAGGAACAGGGACCGAGCAACGGGATCTCACCCTGTCGCGGGGATTCGAACCACCGACCATCTGATCAGCAAGTCCTGGGCTCTGTGGTTTAACCCACAGCGCCACCCTCGTCCCTCCACTGCTGTACCCTGTTGCAATTATCATACCAGTACTTGGCCTGCAGAGAGGACTCTTGCAGGGGAATTCTTCAATTCAGGTTTTCCCTGTTCAACCTCAGCTTGACTCACTAAGCAGGGGCTTCTCTAGACCTCACCTGGAGACTTGTCCATTTTGTCTCCTGAGCTGAAGCACACATCACCCCTCCTAAACAATGATGATTGCAAGGATAGAGAGAGAAATAGCAACACTGCTATTTCTTCCTGCAGCAGGGCTACCTTCCCTTCTGTTTCCATTAAGTGTGGCCTGTGTGTTTCAGTATTACCTTTGGATTGGAGCTTTCTCCCATGGCTAAGGTACGGCTGAGTTGTGGTGAGATTGTTGTATTCAGAGTATGGAGTTCCAGGTTCAAATCCCCTCTCAGCAGTGAAGCTCACTGGGCCCTTCACATGCATTCTGCCTCCCCTACCTCACATGGTTGTTATGAGGATAAACTGGAGAAGAGGAAGGAGGAGGAACGGTGAAATAAAACTGTGCAGTGGTACCTTGGGTTACAGACGCTTCAGGTTACAAACTCCGCTAACCCAGAAATAGTACCTTTGGTTAAGAACTTTGCTTCAGGATGAAAACAGAAATCGTGAGGCGGTGGGAGGCCCCATTCGCTAAAGTGGTACCTCAGGTTAAGAACAGTTTCAGGTTAAGAACGGACCTCCAGAACGAGTTAAGTTCTTAACCCCGAGGTACCACTGTATATTAATGGAGGGGTGTTGAAAACCAACGGCAGTTAGTTAATAAATTGCTTGGATAAGCCTGTAGAAAACTCAGAGCGTTGAGACAAGTGTGACTCTAGTTTAGGCACCACATTTGTTCAGCAATACTATTCTACCCCAGCTTGAAGGGAAAACACTTCAGCTTTCTAGTTCTTGAACTCGATTGGGGTGGAGGGGGGTATATTTCACCGTAGGTGCTGCTGCAGCATGTTCTGCTTAAAACATTTTTCAAATCAAAGCCACCTTACAGTCATACCTCAGGTTACGTCCGCTTCAGGTTACAGTCTTTCAAGTTACGTCCTGTGGCGACCCGGAAGTACCGAAAAGGGTTACTTCCAGGTTTTGCCACTCGCGCATGCACAGTAGCACAAAATGACATCACGCACATGTGCAGAAGTGGCAAATCACAACCCGCGCAGGCATGCCGCTGTGACTTGCGTTCTTTTCATGTTGCGAATGGGCCTCCGGAATGGATCCCGTTCACAACCAGAGGTACCACTGTACAGGTTAAGAAATTAATTCGTTCCGGAGAGCCGTTCTTAACCTGAAACTGCTCTTAACCTGAATCACCACTTCAGCTAATGGGGCCTCCTGCTACCACCGCATGATTTCTGTTCTCATCCTGAAGCAAAGTTCTTAACCCAAGGTACTATTTCTGGGTTAGAGGAGTCTGTAACCTGAAGCGTCTGTAACCCGAGGTACCATTGTGTTTTAAAGCAATCCTTGCCATGCCATACCACAGTTGCCGTGTCATTTAAGAAGAGGGGGTCAGCCTCTGTTCCTGGCTGTTTGGACTTGGTGGGTGCCCTTGCTTATCCACTGCCCTTTCTTTCTTTCTCTCTTCCTCCAGCTCTGGAGCAGCAGTGCGATGAGCATCGGAAGAGAGCGAAGGAGCTGAAGCACAAATCGCAGCACCTCAACAACGTGCTGATGACCCTGACGCCAGTCTCCATCCCGTCCCCTCTGAAACGCCCCAGACTGACCCGAGCCACCTCGGGGCCTCCCGCCATCACCTCCCAGCTCCTGACTCAGTCGGCGCAGATCGCCCTTGCGCCAGGGATGCCGGTCACGCAACTGGCGAACCTTCCCATAGGCAAAGTGGTCTCCACCCTCCCAGCATCTGCTCTCGGGAAGACTACGGCGCAGGTGACCTCTGCTGGCTCCCCGGCTTCTCCACTGCTGGGCGGATACACTGTCCTGGCCTCTGCGGGCTCGACTTTTCCCAACGCCGTTGAAATACACCCAGATGCTTCCAACCTCACGGTCCTGAGCACCGCAGCCATACAGGATGGCAGCACCGTGTTGAAAGTGGTGAGCCCCTTCCAGCTGCTCACCCTGCCAGGACTGGGCACGGCCATTCAGAACGTTACGCAAATGTCTCCCAGCGGGAGCACTATCATGACTGTGCCGTCCAGCATTGTTGAGGGCACCACAGCCAATGAAGACCATACAACCATCGAGGTAACCACAGTGGGGGACGAGCCTGAGCAGAAATGAAGCGGGGACTTTGACCCACCTTCCGAGGTGTGCTCTGGGCTCACACGGCCGTCCCTCTGAGGAGGAGGAGGAGGAAGGGAAGGGGGCACTGGGCGTAGAGAAAGGGAGGCAAGATCGGCTAATGGGAGGATAGTGAGGTTGGGATCCTAGAACAGAGAGAGGTGTGGAGGGGAGGACACCATTAAAAGCTGCAGCCCTTCCATCCTCGGCTTGTTAGCGCTGTACCATATCTGGCCACCCCCAGCTGGAACAAGGAGCATGTTCGGAGAAATGGAGGTAGGGGAGACAAGGAGGAGGAAAGCTTTCCAGAAATTACAGGGCACGCAGCCAGAAGGACCTTTTCTGGGTTCAGGCTGGGCTGTGTGTTGTGTCATGCTCGTGACTGGCTGCTTCTCTGTCAGGTGGGGAGAGCAGCTGAGAAGACCAGGGCTCTGGCAGGTGGACTCGGGCAAAACGCTCCGGAAAGGGTTTCAAAGGCTTGCTTGCATTTGCTCATTTCTAAATGCAGTGGCAGGCACAGCCCTGATCTGCCCATATTACTGGCTGGGATAAAATTGCAACGTGAGCCTCAGGACCTGGGGTGTTCAGCAGGAGGGTTTGCATGCAGGGCCGGCAGAAACCCATTTGCATAGGAAAGCCCATAACCTCCATGGCATATGGGCCTCTTTGTATACCTTCATTAGAACATCACACCTTCCAGTCCTTCCTGCTATGAGGCAAGTGCACAGGGGCTGTCATTCTGCTGAATGTGGAATGCCTGAGCTTCTTCCATGTCAGCGGAGGGCTGATTCCATGTCCACTTGCCCTCCCGGCTGCTGCTTCCAGTGAGCCTTATCCCCTGTGCACAAGCACCTCAGACCGCTGTATCGTCCTTGAAAAGGGCATTTTAGCCAAAAGGGTGTGCAGCGGGAAAGGAGAACAAAAATGTTCAGCTCCTGAGCTAGCTTTGGATTGCTCCAACTGGCTTGAGGGACTGATAACAAGACAGTATTTTTTAAAAAAGAACCAGCAAAGAAGTGCTTGGGAGGAACACATGCTGCCGCCAAGGTAATGGGTTCTTGCACTGAGGCTTTGTCGAGAGCAGCAAATGCAGAGTTCTTGAATAACCTATTAAATATTTTTGAAAGCATACCCTGTGGTTCATTGGCTGTCCTTGTCTTACGCCTGCATCTGGAAGGAAGCCTTGCCGGTTCCTGCAAATGGGCTTGAGAGCAAGTTGTCAGATTTCTGTTCCGTTTATAAAGTCAAGCAAGAGGGTTTTTTTGTGTGTGAAACCAGTTAGATTATTCCAAGGCTTTAATCTTCATTGAAGGTAAATGAAGTCAACAGTAAAATAAAAGGTGAGCAGTAAAGCAGCTCAAAGCTCTAGCTAGCCTAGGGAAGTCTTAAAAAGAAATCTCAGACTTGTAAGGAACAAGGATCACTCAATATTGTTCGAAAGGTAGTTTTCCATCGCTTGCTGTTGGGCATAAGACTATTTACCCTGCACATCGGAACAAAGGAGATGCTACAGGAACTGCGTCCTTCATGTGGGTTCGGACTCTGGTTACACAGGTTTGCCATGTAAGGTAGCTGGTGGTTTGACACCACAGGAAGTAGGAGACGACCACCGATTTCCCCCTTTGGTTGGTAAAGGTAAAAAGGTAAAGGACCCCTGAACAGTTAAGTCCAGTCAAAGGTGTCTATGGGGTTGCAGCACTCATCTTGCTTTAAGGCCAAGGGAGCTGGCGTTTGTCCACAGACAGCTTTCCAGATCATGTGGCCAGCATGTCTAAGCCGCTTCTGGTGCAACGGGACACTGTGACAGAAGCCAGAGCGCACGGAAACGCCATTTACCTTTCCGCCGCAGCAGTATCTATTTATCTACTTGCACTGATAAGCTTTCAAACTGCCAGGTTGGCAGGAGCTGGGACAGAGCAACGAGAGCTCGTCCCATCGCAGGGATTTGAACTGCCGACCTTCCGATCAGCAAGTCCAAGAGGCTCTGTGGTTTAGACCATAGCCCCACCTGCGTCCTTTACACCTTGGAACCTCCTGAAAACAGCGTTTTAGAGCTAGTTACCTGATCAAACCTATCCCAGTTTCCTTAAGAAATGTCCTCAGAGGGCTACAGAGATACCCGCTGCTATAACAATACGCAGACTTTGTATTTTTGGTCAACCTAAGATGGAAAACATCACTCATTATCTGTTAACCTGCTCCTTATGTAGAGACCCAAGAGATTGCTTTCTGAAACCATTGTTCTCTCAAGAAAGCAGGTGCATCCCAGCAGAAATGGTTCGGTTTCATTTGAGTAATAGCTTCATAACACACAAAGTGGCCCTATATGCCCTGGCTGCAATTTTTAAAAAAGGAGGTAAAGAAAAGGGAGTTGAATAAAATCACTTTAATTAATCTGAAATTAAGCTAGACTGGCATATCTGGTATCTCTTCTCTCTTATCATGGGTGTCAGTTTATATTAAGGATGTTCAGTATTATTTTATTAATATTATTGCTACAAGCCTGACACGGCCGTTGGGTAGAACAATAAACTTAAGAACTGAGCTGAAAGTAGGTGACAGTAACACAAATAAAAAGTGGAGACTGGTTTCTGGTTTCCTTGGCTAGTCAGGATAATTATAGGCAATTTCTTGTGGCATGCCGTTTCTGAACATGAGGCATCTATGAGCAAGCCATCGGTTGGTTGGCATCTGTCTCAGGAGACAAATAGAGGAGTGTGGCTTTGGGGATGAAGTCAAACTGTTGGGAGGTTACAGCGCCTGCCGTGGCTGTAGAGACCCATACGAGAGAGACATGTTTTGTTACAGCTGGGGCAGGTGAAGGTGTCTGGTTCTGCTGCTGTAGATGCACCGTGGTCTTCTCCCTGCGCATCTCCCAGCGGTCATTTCTCCTCTGGCCATTGCTGTGGATGCACAACTTGACTGTCTTGTCTCCAGGCTCTGCGGTCATCTGCAGACATCTTTGCCAGCTTTCTCCAGATTTCTGTGTCTTGTCTTTCTTCCAATTTTTAGGAATATCCTGTGCTTATTTATTAGAATAAATACCCATGGTGGTTTGCAATGCAAAATCAAAGGCCTTTTTAAAAAAAGAAAGATCCATAAAGCAGATTGCTCCGAAATCTTTAAAAAGTCATGTAGACTAGGAGAGGTGCATGCATTGTGTGGACATGTCCCAAGCTGATGTGTAAGAGACTTTATGTGAAAGAGAAACTCTTTCTTTTGCAGCCACTGGGTGTAGCTGGAGAGAAGCTTTTTGGCAAAAAGAACTAAAAGTAGATTCAGAATGAATCTTAAAATTAGGGAGGGTTTTGTTTTTCAGTAGGGCGGATGTTTAAAGAGCAAGCTTTCAAGTTCTCCCAAAACAATACTTCAGATCACTGCTAAGCGAATCAAGGAAAGAGATAAAGGCTGGAGCACAAACATTAATACCCAACAACACAGACTACTATGACGCTTGCATTTTTTTCTGATGCAATGCCATAACTATCAGGAGTGTGCATTGACCACAAGTTTCAGCATCAATCCTGATTCAACCCTGGGGGGAAACTCACCTTGGCTGAATAACTTGGGAGGCTGCCTGATTCATCTCAAGATCTTGAGTTCACTGGCGGGGGACGGGGACAACAAAGGTTTCATTTTCCCCACTACCTTTCAGAAACTGAAAACATTTAAATGATTGTTAATTTCTTTTTCTGTTTGACAGAACTGAACAGAGAGTAATTCCCTGCCCTGATGTTACCACGTTGTCTGCTGCTTTTAAGCAGAAATTATGCCCTCAAATAATACTTTCCCCCTATGGAAAGATGACACAGGATACAGAGAAGCGAGCAGTTGATGCTCATACTGGTTCTGCCCCTCCAAAGGAGGCTTCTCTCCTGGTTGAGAAATTACTAACACAATATCCATTTTAATTTTAGGTGTGTTGCCCAGAACCTGATATTCCTTTATTAATGGCTTGGTGAACTTGGATCAGTCGCTGCCTCTCAGCCTAACCAGGATTGTTGTGAGAATAAAATGGGGGGGGGGGGGAGATCCTAATATGACACCTAGAGATCTTGGGAGGAAAAGTGGAATATAAACGGTGTTGATGTTGTTTAGTCGTGTCCGACTCTTCGTGACCCCATGGACCAGAGCACGCCAGGCACTCCTGTCTTCCACTGCCTCCCGCAGTTTGGTCAAACTCATGTTTGTAGCTTGGAGAACACTGTCCAACCATCTCATCTTCTGTCGTCCCCTTCTCCTTGCGCCCTCCATCTTTCCCAACATCAGGGTCTTTTCCAGGGAGTCTTCTCATGAGGTGGTCAAAGTCTTGGAGCCTCACCTTCAGGATCTGTCCCAGTGAGCACGCAGGGCTAGCATTTGCTAGAGGGTGTTTCCTATAGTAATATATAAAGGTAAACGGACCCCTGACCATTAGGTCTAGTCGTGGCTGACTCTGAGGTTGCGGCGCTCATCTCGCTTTATTGGCCGAGGGAGCCGGTGTACAGCTTCCGGGTCATGTGGCCAGCATGACTAAGCCGCTTCTGGAGAACCAGAGCAGCGTACAGAAATGCTGTTTACCTTCCCGCAGGAGGGGTACCTATTTATCTACTTGCACTTTGATGTGCTTTCGAACTGCTAGGTTGGCAGGAGCAGGGACCGAGCAACGGGAGCTCACCCCTTCACGGGGATTCGAACTGCCGACCTGATCGGCAAGTCCTAGGCTCTGTGGTTTAACCCACAGCGCCACCCGCGTCCCTTCATAGTAATATATAGCGTTGGGCTATTTTACTCATTAGGGCCTGCCCAGGTGCCCAGAGGACAGAATGATGCCACCTTACCACCATTTAATGTACAGGTGCCAAGTGAACAAGCACTTGGATCTTACTTTAACCCTGGCAAGGAGACAGCATCTTCTGTCCTCAGGATAGCTTGGCGTGTTCACAGGGTGGTGGTGGTGGTTCAGGGCAAGGTGCCTGATGAACAGCTCCAAATGAAATTCTCTTGATCAATGCAGGTAAAGGGATAGGTTTGAGCTGGATCCGATACTCTCAGCTACCTTGTGCCCCGTTCTTTGTACTGTACTCTCTGGTAAAGTCAAAAGATGGTCATTTTCTCAAAAGGAATGCAACCAACGAATCAGATTAGAATGACCTCTCCGGGCCACAAACAAAATGGTGTTATAGCTGACCCTTGACCGCTGTCCAAACATTGCAAGTCTGACTGCCGTTGGGTTGTTAAAGGGTAACTAATCCCCGCTTGGGTTGCAAACCTAAGCATATTTATTTAGAGCATTTTTTGCCCTGCTCATCCCCAAGAGGGCTCCCAGAGTGGTTTGCAAGGATCAATAAAAAAGGGAGTCCCTGCGTCTTCAAGATTATAATCTAAAAACCATTATGCAAAATGAATTAGAAGTGATCGGGAGAGGGGACAAACACGGCTGCTAGTTCTTAGTACAACCAGCAAGGCTGGAAACAGCCCAAGGAGAGGGCGAACTGAAAGTTGCTGGGCGATGGAGTGGCCCTGCTTCTCTCTTCTCTCTACTGCAGCCTGATGGAATGGCTGCTGTTGGCTTATGGATGGATGATGTTATGTACTGAGTTGAATAGGATCCAAAATGCAGCAGTCTGATTGGTCCTAGAACAATAGGAACCAAAATGCAGCAGTCTGGTTTGTAAATATTTTTATTCATTTTCCAATACAAAATTATACAATCAAAACATCTTATTTATCACCAATTTCTCCTTTTTGACTTCCCTTAGCTTGTCTGATAATCCTCTGTTTTAATTACTTCTTCCACATTTCTTAAATTGATATTGCACTACAATATTATTTTACTTTTTACCTTATTTATTAACAATATTTCTAACTTACATTATCACAAAACTTCCTTAAAACTTACAAACGTTATCTGATTATCACTTAATTTTTGCATGTATTCTGTAAATTTACTCCAGTCTTCTGTGAATCTCTGGTCGCGTTGATTCCAAATCCTTCCTGTTAATTTGTCAAGTTCTGCATAGTCCATCATTTTCATTCTCCATTCTTCTATCATAGGTAGTTCTTCTTGTTTCCATTTCTGGGCCATCAATATTCTTGCTGCTGTCACTGCATATAAAAACAATTTCCTTTCTTTCTTATTAATTTCATTACCTATTATTCCTAGTAAAAATGCTTCCCTCACAAAGTCCCTCAAAATGCAGCAGTCTGATTGGTCCTTGAACAATAGGATTCAGAATGCAGCAGTCTGATTGGTCTGCAGGAGCCACCCAATCCAGTTCCAGGTGGAAGTGAATCCGCAACCTGATTCGCCCTACAAGAGAATCCCGGAATTAGCCAATCACATGGGACCCATTGTTTAAATAATGTATATAAAGCAGACACTTTGGGGGAACTGACATTCCTCACTACTACGAGTTGAATAAAGAGCATGAAATCCACATTCGACTCCGATTTTATTTCAGATGAGCTTAATGGAGCTGCCCTCTGAAGAGAGCCAGTGAATTGGCCCATGAACTTCTTGGGAGGAAATTCAGCACAGGAATGTAATACACTTTCAGAATTAAGATGCGTTCATTGTGTTCCTTGTGAAATGAGATCTGATTTCAGCTTCTCGCTCAGCCTGCAATGCAACCCCTGTTACGGAAAAGGAGCAATGCAGCAGCGAGCTGCAGCTAGCTGGAAAGCAAAACATGATGGGAATGTTGGGACTGTACCGTGGGAAGAAAGGGACAGTCTATTCACAGACCTGAGCACCGGATTTATCTCAGAGTGTAATTTGACCTGTACAGGAAGTACAGGAGGTGGAGTTTGTCTCTCTGCTGTTGGAGTTTGGAGAGAGCAGACGCGTTTCTCTGTAATGCTGCAAAGACAGAAATAAAGACATGTAAATACATTTCTGTCTATCTCTTTCCCCTCCCTGGGGGGAGCAGGGAAGAGTGGTGTGTCCTTCTCACGCTGAGGAGGATCGCCGATCGTGACCTAGCCTGTATCCTGCCGGGAAACGCAGACAGGGAGGTCAACAAGGAGATCAAGCCGGGTGCCTGGAGAGTGGCCAGTTTCTCCTGAGAGGCAAGATTTCCTGACAACCACACCATGACTCTCACCGGGTAACCTTGGGCCAGTCACCATCTCCCAAGCTGACCTACTTCACAGGGTTGTTGTGAGGATAATACAGAAGCAGGAAAACCATGTGCTCCATGGGCGTAGCCAGGATTTTTGTGGGTGGGGGCAGGCCTTTTGTTGGGGAGGGGGACAGGACATCAGTTTGCTATGTATTTTTATTGATTGGGGGGGCAGCTGCCCCTCCCTGCCCCCCCAGCTACACCCATGATGTACTCCATCTTGGGGTCATTGGAGGAAAGATGGGGTGCAAATGCATTGCTCTCTGCCTCAGCTGTCCATCAGCTTCCCTCTACAAAAATTAAGTGCTGAGTTGTGCCTTAAAGGTAAAGGTACAGGGACCCCTGACTGTTAGGTCCAGTTGCGGATGACTCTGGGGTTGCAGCGCTCATCTCGCTTTATTGGCCGAGGGAGCCGGCGTACAGCTTCCAGGTCATGTGGCCGGGTCACTGGCGAACCAGAGAAGCGCACGGAAACGCCGTTTACCTTCCCGCCCAAGCGGGAGAAATGTAAAGTATTGCACTTGGGCAAAAAAAATGAGAGGCACAAATACAAGATGGGTGACACCTGGCTTGAGAGCAGTACATGTGAAAAGGATCTAGGAGTCTTGGTTGACCACAAACTTGACATGAGCCAACAGTGTGACGCGGCAGCTAAAAAAGCCAATGCAATTCTGGGCTGCATCAATAGGAGTATAGCATCTAGATCAAGGGAAGTAATAGTGCCACTGTATTCTGCTCTGGTCAGACCTCACCTGGAGTACTGTGTCCAGTTCTGGGCACCACAGTTCAAGAAGGACTCTGACAAACTGGAACGTGTCCAGAGGAGGGCAACCAAAATGGTCAAAGGCCTGGAAACGATGCCTTATGAGGAATGGCTAAGGGAGCTGGGCATGTTTAGCCTGGAGAAGAGGAGGTTAAGGGGTGATATGATAGCCATGTTCAACTATATAAAAGGATGCCACATAGAGGAGGGAGAAAGGTTGTTTTCTGCTGCTCCAGAGAAGCGGGCACGGAGCAATGGATCCAAACTACAAGAAAGAAGATTCCACCTAAACATTAGGAAGAACTTCCTGACAGTAAGAGCTGTTCGACAGTGGAATTTGCTGCCAAGGAGTGTGGTGGAGTCTCCTTTGGAGGTCTTTAAGCAGAGGCTTGACAACCATATGTCAGGAGTGCTCTGATGGTGTTTCCTGCTTGGCAGGGGGTTGGACTCGATGGCCCTTGTGGTCTCTTCCAACTCTAGGATTCTATGATTCTATGGTACCTATTTATCTACTTGCACTTTGACGTGCTTTCAAACTGCTAGGTTGGCAGGAGCAGGGACCGAGCAATGGGAGCTCACTCCGTTGCGGGGATTCAAACCGCCGACCTTCTGATCAGCAAGTCCTAGGCTCTGTGGTTTAACCCACAGCGCCACCCGCGTCCCTTTGAGGTGTACCTTACCATGCAAAAATGAAAAGAGAGAAAAAAAGGATGGGTGGTGGTTGTTTTTCCACAAGGCATCGCTCTTGAAATCCAACAGGTGCCGTAATCTGAAATCCAACAGGTGCAATTTCTCCTTACGTACAGGTTGGGGAAGCTTTGCCTTTTGGCTTTCTATCTGTCCTGCAGGAGCTCTGCCAGAAACACTGGTCTTCAGCTGGTGGATCGTGACCTGTTCTGAGGTGGGTCACACAACAGGAGCACTACCAGCATGCAAATATATGGCAAAAGATTAAGAAAGGGGTCTCGAAATGGGTTATAAGAAGCAGGTCTTGGGTTTGAAAGGCTGAAGACCCCTGCTCTACGAAAAGCCAGCATCTTTCACCCAAATCCTCTGTTTTTGGCATGTATTTCTTTAATCGCTCTGAAACTATGGTGAGCAGGAAGTCATCCGAAATAACAGTATACTGTACAGCTTCTCTCTCTCTCTCTCTCTCTCTCTTGCAATTGGTTGCAACAGACAGGCAGGAAAGCTAAAGCAACTCGGAGCTGCAAGGCGGAGAGACGTCACTGGAAACCCGTGACAGGCAGAACCACAAAGGGGAAATGGAAACCGAAACTTAACTGCTTTACAGCTACGTCTGGCTTAAACTCCTAGTGCCCTTTGCTCTCTGCACATCGATCCCGGCTCCCTCCCTTTAGGAGCTGCAATCCCATTCAGAAGGACGGGCTCGTTATTGCAAAAACACTGCAGGGTGCCAGATAATTACCGGGTGAAACTCTGTCCATCTCTCCAGACCAGTATCACCTGGCAGGGGCTTTCCAGGGGGGCTTTCTCAGTACACCTGGAGGAGGAGGCAAGATAAAAAAGGAGGGATAAGGATGAAGCTTCGCTTGAGAGCTGGGGTTCATCCAAAATCTCTCTTAAATGCCAAGACTCAGCCAGGAATAACCATTGCTGCAGAGTTCATAGAATTGTAGATTTGCGATGCAGGAATCTTGAGTTGCTTTGAACATGTGCAGAGTGCCCCTTGAGCTTTATCAAAGGTGCCGTTTTCACCTGGGTTCCTCTGTTAAGATCATACCTGAGAAAGGATCCACAGAAAAGCTTATTGACCTCCCTTCCCCATTCCTCCGGGGAAGAGTGAGTCGTGGACATGTTGTGTATCTGTTCTTTTTGCAAACTCCAATCCCACTGAATCCAACGGGGCTTACTCCCAGGTAACGTAACAGGTTGAACATCTGTTTCCTTCTGCTAGTACGCCATCAGTCTCCAGACCTTTCGCCATGAACTTAAAATGGGCTCTAAATATTAGCCTCCTCATCATCCTCAGTAGACGGTCTCTTTCCTAACCATCTACTCAGAGACACCGTGTCACCTGTACAGTACAGTATAGGCTTAACGTGCTAGTTCGTTTCTCTGAATTCAGATCGAAGCTGGTTTGGGGGGTGAACACATTGAAATGTGGTACATATAAGAAAAAACAGGATAAATATGGAGGGCAAGCTAGCATTGGCCATATGGGCTCCCTGCTTCCCAAAACATCAGTGAGTGTGTGTACACAGCCCTTTTCAGGATAGAAGGGGAAAGGAAGAATGATGTTCACTGCCTGGAGCCCTAGTTTGGAGGAAAAGCAGAATGCAAATGTCTATAAATGAGCAGGTTAGCAATATTACGAGAGGACACTAGCTAAATCCGCAGCAGGAAAAGATAAGTGAAATGGGCATAAAATAAATTTGCAGGTTACAGGACTGGATTGTGTTTGCTTTTCTTTTGAGGGTCTTCAGTTCACTTTCAAGGTTTCTTGCATCAGACTCCCGACATTTTCCTCTGCGGGAAATTCCTTGCAACGGTTTGAGAATGCCTGGGAGAAAGGAAAGTTCAGGACAATTACAAAGCGAAATGGACTAGGGCTGTGGAGGCTTGCCTTGCTAAATGGAAAGGGAAAATAGAACCCAGCCCTGCAGGAAGAAAGGGAATGGATCAAAACAGTTTGGATGTGTCAGTAATGACTTGGCTGACTAATATTCTACAGTCTTTTAAATGTGTGGAAAGGGAAGGGGTATTGTTTTGCTGTTTCGTTTTACTCATTTACTTGTTTTTAATCCTGTATTTTATTCCGTGAACCGGAATAAATAACCGCAACTGCATCTCAGCATCTAGGACCCAAGTGACCACTCAGATCCATGCAAAGGGGTAGCTCAGTCAGTAGACCACAAGGCTCTTAACCTCAAGGTCAGGCGTTCAAGCCCCACATTAGGCAAAAGATTTCTACAGTTCTACAATTTTATTATTAATTTGCAAACCCCCTCTCTCCCCCACTTTTCTTTCATCTAATGCGGACTGTGAGCTATTTGGGGGGATTTTATACTAGGTACAATGACTTGAACATTGTTCATCTTATATTTCAGTTATTAATTCAGAATTTTAATTGTGCTTAACAGTTTCAGCAAGAATCCCTAAGCGGTTTACGGAAATTATAAAATCGGAGTAAAGCAAAGTAATGCAACCAAAGATCGGAATGAAGTAAATACATCATTATTAAATTTAGATCGCAGGGCGGTTTACAGTATAAAAACACAAAAATACATAACAAATAACAACCCCACCCCCAATTTAAAAGGCCATCGATTGTTTAATTAGCCAAAGGCCTGGTTATAGAGGAAGATATGTAATGTAACTGAAGATATATAATGAAGGAGAGAATTCCACAAACGGGGAGTCATTGCAGAAAAGAACCCTTCTTGTATTGCCACCCTTCAGCTGATTTCACATTTTAATTCTGATTGTGTCTACTCAGAAGCCCTGTAGAATTGAAGGAGGCTCAGTCCGAAGTCAGTGAGGATCACAGCCCCAAATTACTGAGCAGGATAATTTAATGTGCATTTTATATAAAGTACTTGGCGGTTTTGATGTTCAAGCGTAAAAATAAAGGCATATAAATTCTCACATCCAACTAGGGGTGGGTGCCTAGATGCAACTCCCAAACCTCTTTTGGGTGGTGTTTCTCTTGCAATTGCTTATCTCTCCTCCTTTTTTCCTTGTAAAGGCAACAGTTTATTTCTGCAGGATCACCTTCTTGATCCTCACATACGGTACCCCTGGTTGTACCCCCACCCTATCAATAAGCAGCTGACCATCACAAGGTGCTCTGCCCCCACCACATTTCTTCCTTTGAAGCAAAGCAAGGCAAACTAGCTTTTAAAAACAGCCTGCTTTTTATTCCCTCCCCTTTTTATTTATTTATTTGCTGCGATGCAAATTATTGGCTGGTTGCTGGCTACAAGAGCCTGGGGGGAAACTCCATCCAGATACTAGTTTAAAGGGCTTTGGTTTGGCTTCCAGTCTACAGTCAAAGCAGGGAGGAAACAATTCCCAAGAGAGATAGATATACAGTAGTTGAATGGAAGTTGATGTAGTCATTCAAGGTCACCTTGGTTCAAAGGTAATCCCATCAAGCCAACCTAACAATAGGGTGCCCCTCCCAGTGATGGGCCCATTAACCTAGAGCCCAAATTCAATCACACTGGGGAAAGGATTATGAAGACCACTCATCTCCGTAAAGAGACAAAAGAGTAGCCCAACCAAGGGGAGGGGAGGGGCTCTCCATCCTGCCAAAGGATGCTAGCCTAAAGGAAGTGCATGGATTATATATATATATATATATATATATATATATATATATATATATATGCAGGTTTTGGTGTCTTCGGGTGTCTTCCCGTGTAAGAGTTGGGGTGTCTAGGCGACGTTTCGACGAGGTCTCACTCGTCATCTTCAGGCTGGTGCTATGATGACGAGTGAGACCTCGTCGAAACGTCGCCTAGACACCCCAACTCTTACACGGGAAGACACCCGAAGACACCAAAACCTGCATTCCTGTACCCGTGAAAATCTACGAAAGCATATATATATATATATATATATATATATATATATATATATGATTTCTTAGTTTGCAAAAATACATGTGTTGTCTCTCTTTTCAAGCTGCGTTTTCTACAGATCAGTTTCATTTGTTGCAAGACATTAGTGTTGCATACAATGTCAGGCTAGGAAGAAAAGGGGAGGAATGGTGAAGTGGGGTGGGAATGGGTACCAGTGCTTCTATTCTTTTTTTAAAAAAATCTTTATTAATTTAAAATAAATACATTTATGAAAAACAGGTGTACATACAAGTAAACAAACATACAATCAAACAAACAACAGAAAAATCAAACAAACCACCACACTATAAAAGAATCATCATATATACTCCTGCTATTGAACACAATTATAAAATTTATAGAAAAGAAATTTAAAACTCACTTCCAATTAATCTCACTGTACTTTGTCTATCCATTACTTTATACCGCACAGTTACATGTTTCTTATATACTTTCTTTTTACCTCCCTACAAACTTATATTTATACAATACAATGCTTCTGTTCTTTGAAGCCCATTCCCGTTCTGACTGCGATACCATGTGCTCGGCTGAAGCATTCCTTGCTGAGAACCACTTTGCTGCCTGAAGTTTGAGAACAGAATTAGAATCATCAAATCGCAGAGTGAAGGGACCCCGAGGATCATCCAGTCCACCCCCGCTTGCAATTCAGGAATACACAGCTGTCCCACACGGGGATCAAACTTGCAACCTTGGCATTATCAGCTATCCAGCTGTTGGGGGTCCTGAATCCATTATTTCTCCTGCTTTGCCTTCATCGTCCTCCTGCCTCTCTGGGTACCTGCCCAGTGAAGCAGAGGTCCTTGCTGCCGTCCCTTCCAGGCCTCTCTGCCTGTTGCTGCTTCCTTCGCAAAGTCCTTCTCAAGGGCTCCTTTTCCCCCTCCTTTCCTTGCTGCTGTTGCTGCCCACCTGACCCACACATTTCAACTTGCTGGAGGTGATTTCCTACTAATTGTAGGTTTCATGTCTTGCTCCCTCTTCCTATTTTTAACTGTGTGTGGCTGCGCTTTACATACAGTTTTTGGTTTCCTATCTTTGAGAGTGGTTGCAGTATTTTGAACCTGTTACTAGACAAGCATTCTGGTCTTCCTGAAACTCAGCTTTCCGCTGAGTTTATTATGCCAGCCATGCATGACTGAGGCCTAACCTGCAATGTCAGCTCAGAGAACAGGTGAGGGGGCTTCCCTTCAGAAAAACCCACTTTGCCTCCTGTGTCATAGGCTCTCTTACGCCTTGCGTGATTGCTCTTCCACGTATGTTGTGTGTGTGTGTGTGTGTGTGTGTGTGTGTGTGTGTGTATTTAACCGTGGTTATAATTATCTTGCCAATTCTCTCAAGCAAAAGGACTTTTCACTAAGCTAAGCCATTCTTGTTGCCCCAACAGATGCACATATTATTCTGGGCTATTCCCCATTGTGGTACAGTCATACCTCGGGTGAAATATGCTTCAGGTTGAGCGTTTTCAGGATACACTCCGCAGCGACCCGGAAGTAACGGAACACGTTACTTTCGGGTTTCACCACTTGCACATGCGCAGATGCTCAAAATGACGTCATGTGCATGCGCAGAAGTGGTGAATCGTGACCCGCGCATGCACAGACGCACAGTCGCGTGTTACGTTCTACTCAGGATGCGAACAGGGCTCCGGAACGGATTCCGTTCGCATCCAGAGGTACCACTGTATTGAACATGGGCCATCCTTCCTTGGAGGTATTTAAGCAGAGGGTGGAAGGGCATCTGTTATGGATGCTTGGGTTGAGATTCCAGCATTGCAGGGGTTTGGACTGGATGACTCCCGGGGACCCTTCCAACTCTGCAGTTCTGTGATTCTATGATACCCTTGAGAGACTGTGTTGCCCTTGCAGACCTCAGTAGGGAAAGACCTTGGAGTGGGAACAAAAGCAGAATTAATGGGGTCTGCCTATCACTTTTACTATTGACCTCCATTCTAATGTGGAAAATAGCAGAAAACCCACTTATAGTTCGCTATGGGTCACTTTCTTCCAGGCCCTAGTCCAACACTCTAAGCACTACCCCACACTAGCTTTTGCCCCTGCTTATGCCTTTCCAAGCATCTTAAAAAGCAGAGACATCACCTTGCCAACAAAAGTCCGTATAGTTAAACTATGGTTTTCCCAGCAGTGATGTATGGAAGTGAGAGCTGGACCGTAAAGAAGGCTGATCGCCAAAGATTTGATGCTTTTGAGTTATGGTGCTGGAGGAGACTCTTGAGAGTCCCATGGACTGCAAGAAGATCAAACCTCTCCATTCTGAAGGAAATCAGCCCTGAGTGCTCACTGGAAGGACAGATCCTGAAGCTGAGACTCCAATACTTTGGCCACCTCATGAGAAGAGAAGACTCCCTGGAAAAGACCCTGATGTTGGGAAAGATGGAGGGCACAAGGAGAAGGGGACGACAGAGGACAAGATGGTGGGACAGTGTTCTCAAAGCTACAAACATGAGTCTGACCAAACTGCGGGAGGCAGTGGAAGACAGGAGTGCCTGGCGTGCTCTGGTCCAGGGGGTCACGGTGAGGCAGACACGAGTAAACAACAAGAAGAGTTGGAAGGGAATCTCTTGAGTCATCTAGTCCAACCCCTGTATTGCTGGAATCTTTTCCCCAACGTGGGGAGCCAACTTGAATAAAATATTGCCCCCCCCCCAACAATTGATCACAAGATGCAATGAGCACACGCTATTTGAATGGCAATGCCCATCAACTTTGGGGGCCAAATATTTTATTGGGGGGGGGCGAAGGGACCTCAGCCCCTAGGAGTTGGCTCTTATGCCCACTGTGAACATATCATGTGGTCATTTTGCTTATTCCTTGTTTGATTTGAATGCTGATCACTCCCCCAGCCCACCATATACTGGAACAATGACCCAGGAGAGACCTAGTTACAGGTAGGTAGCCATGTTGGTCTGCCGTAGTTGAAACAAAATACAGTTGGGAAACTGTACTTTGAAACAATTAAAGGGAAAAATAAGGTTAGAATGTGTTAAGACAATTATAGGATAGAAAACAGAGGAAGATGGAAAGGAATTGCTGAAATAATTAATAGAAGTGGAATACAAAAAGGGAGGTGTGAGGAGGTCGTGGAAATTAGTGAAAGAAAGATAAGATATTGAAATTGGACTGTGTTTTAAATGGTTTTGTTTTGTTTTGTTAGTTGTATGTTAGTGTTTTGCAGCTTTTTTGTATTGTATTGTATTATTGTATGCTTTTTCTTTTTTGGTTTTTTGTAGTGCTGTGTTCAATATGTTGGAAAACTAATAAATATTATTATAAAAAAAAGAAACAAAATACAGTGGTGCCTCGGGTTAAGTACTTAATTCGTTCCGGAGGTCCGTTCTTAACCTGAAACTGTCCTTAACCTGAAGCACCACTTTAGCTAATGGGGCCTCCCGCTGCTGCCGCGCCGCCGGAGCACGATTTCTGTTCTCGTCCTGAAGCAAAGTTCTTAACCTGAAGCACGATTTCTGGGTTAGGGGAGTCTGTAACCTGAAGCGTATGTAACCTGAGGTACCACTGTAAAAAAAATTCCTTCCAGTAGCACCTTAGAGACCAAGTAAGTTTGTTATTGGTACAGTATGAGCTTTCGACCTGCAACTTATTCTTATTAACTTATTATTATTGCACTGCAAATTTGCTGTCTATCCATTTAAAAGAAGACATAGGATGGAGAGGCAAGGGCCCCGCGCCGAAGCACGACGCAAGGCCTCCCGGGTCATCCTGGCGCCGGGAACCCATCGCGTCCGCGCAATGCCCCGACTTGCTCCAGAAAGGCGGAGGCGCGCAGAGGCAGCCGGCTGCGCGGGTCTGGCTGCGCCGTCGGGGCCGAGCAGGGGCGGGCGCGGCTTGCCGGGCTGCCCCGCCCCGGGGCTGGAGCACCGCCTGATGTAATTTCCGAGAAGCGCTGCCATAGGTTTGGCGGCGGCGAGGCCCCAGAAAACGAAACCGTGGCCGGGCTTTAAATAACTCTCCGGCTGCCTCCCCCTCCACCTGCGCATCTTTCCGTCCGCCCTCAACTTCATCCCAAGGCTGGTCGCGGGCATCGGACGCGCATCGCGATTCGGACGCGTTCCCACGGTAAGGCTCGGCGCGGGGCAGGTTGAACGGGCGCTTCCTCCGCCGGCGTTTCCAGGGGGGGCATGATCTCGGCCGCCCCCATCTCTCCCCACCACCCTCCTGCTCCTAGGGAGGTTGGATCTCGCGTGGGAACCGGACCGGCGGCACGACCCGTGTCTGAATCCAACCCGATCGTCTGAATCCAACCCTCCCCCGGGGGCTTGGAACGGGGAGGCTGCTGGCTGCTCGGAGTTGCGGATCGGGGAGCTTTTGTTGCGGGGATGGGGAGGGGGAGAGTCGGGACTCCCCACGTGGCGAGCGCAGGCTGGGACGGGCTTGCTGCGGACCCCGTGGCGGGCGAGGGAGAGAAGGTATTAACGTGGGAATGGACGGTGCCGCTTCTAGCCTGGTGCCGGGATGCGCTCTCCATCCCCACTCCAGGGATCTGGGATCTGCCGCGTCTCTGCTTCCCTTCCCTGCCTCTCCACAAAAGAGAGAAGAGAAAAGGAGAGACAAAGGAAGGGAGAGTTGAGAGCGCCAGGCGCGATCCGGCAAAGCGGGTTTTCTTGCGCCGATCCAATCCCTAGGATGGCACGGAGGAAGGGAGGCTGGTGGGCCCTCGGAGCGCGCGGAGCTGCCGGCGCGTCTCTGTGTTAGTCTCCGTACAGGTGATGAGATCAGCCGGCGGAACTCCCCGAGACGGCATCTCTCTCATCTTTCCGCAGAGCGAGAGGTGTTTCTCAGCACAGCCTCTCTCCTCCCTTGACCTTTTGCCGTCCTTAAAATATTTTTTTTAATAGAAAAGATGTATACTGGTCTCTATTCAGGTAGATATGTTCCTGCGCCCTGCAGCCTCCCCCAAGCTGGCACCCTCCAGATGTTTTGGAACACAACTCCCCCCAGTCGCCCCCCCAGGGCATGGCCCAGACATCTGGAGGGCACAGTCCAGAGCAGCTGGGGGGCGGGGATCCTGCAAACCTGCCAGGTGTGCTTCTGCCCCTGTGGACTTTGCCAGACATTGGTCTTCTCTGCGTGCATCTGAGGAAATCGCTCCAGCCCCATCCATTGTGAGCCTTCCAAGGTCACTCCCCCCCCTCCTCCCCCAATCTGTGGGTTTGTTTTTGCTTTTCTTCGAACTGCCTCCAGGTTTCGAGGTGGCTCAGGTTGCCAGGCAAGACTTGCCCGCATCTGTTCAGGGCTGTCCTTCCTCCCAAGGCTCAGTGTTTATTCTGAAGGCTGAACAACAACAGGGTGACGTAGCAGAGTCTGGCTGGGCTGCTGCTGCAGCAGCAACAAGGACTTCTGTGGCAGCCGAAAGCTTGCACATTGCGGCAGGAAGGATTTTCATGTATTCCCCACCCACCCAACTGCTGCCTGAGCTTATTTTTTGGGTTTGTGGTTTTGTTACATTTCCACCCCACCTTTAAGGGAGCACAAAGTGGCTTACGTAATCCTCCTCCTCCTCCCCATTTATCCTCACAACAGCCCTGGGAGGTAGGTTAGGTGGCGAGTGAGTGACAGGCCCAAGGTTGCCCAGCGAGCTGCATGGCTGAGTGCAGATTTGAACCCCGGTCTCTCAGGTCATAGTCCTGGCACTCTAACCCAGCCCTTTCCAAATTGGGATCTCCAGCTGTTTTGGGACTACAACTCCCATCATCCCTATCTACCAGGGTCAGTGGTCAGGGATGATGGGAGTTGTAGTTCAAAAAAACAGCTGGAGAACCAAGTTTGGAAAGCACTGCTCTAACCACTACACAACACTGCCTCTCACAAAATTGTGTAAAAACATGCTCCCCCCAAAATAATATGAATATATTTGCAATCTCCCTTTCTTTCAAGGATTTTAGGGTAGCATTCATGGTTCTTCCCTTGTCTGTTTTATCTTCACACCATCCCTGTGAGTTAGGTCACTCAGCTTTGTGACTTTGGGTCATCCTCTTCACTCCCCTCTGCATTTTGTCCTTAGAAACAGCCCTGAGAGGTAGGTTAGGCTGTTTCTAAGGAGCTTTGCAGGAAGGTGGGAATTCGAATCGGGGTCTTCCCAAGTCTAGACCGGCATGCCAGCTGCAAAGCCACCCTCTCTCTCTCTCCTTTCATCTGGCAAAGTGGGCTTTTTAGTCCAGAGACCCAGATGCCACAATAATTATATCAGTCTTCAAGCTGCCATAAGAAATCATTACGGTAACAGGCTTATATATTTACTGTGGTGTCCAGTTGTTAGCTTTGCTGGAACAGACAAAAACTTTATTTTCAACATTTCCCCCATTGATCTGGAGGGCTGGAAAACACAATAGTAATTGCCCCACAACGCCTTGACTCTTCCCCCTTTCCTGAAATCCACAATGAATTTCTCACTTTTCAGACTTTTGACGTTGCCGGTTGACGTGGTTGCTAGACAGTGATCACAAAAGGGCTCGTCCTATTTTTAAACGCTATGTGGAAAGTTGTTTTTTTTTAATACTGCCTGTACAGTGGTACCTCGCAAGACGAATGCCTCGCAAGACAAAAAACTCGCTAGACAAAAGGGTTTTTTGTTTTTTGAGCTGCTTCGCAAGACGATTTTCCCTATGGGCTTGCTTCGCAAGGCGGAAATGTCTTGCAAGTTTGTTTCCTTTTTCTTAACACCGTTAATACAGTTGCGACTTGACTTCGAGGAGCAACTCATACAACGCGGTGTGGTAGTCTTTTTTGAGGTTTTTAAAGACTTTGGTGATTTTTGAAGCTTTTCCAAAACTTTCCCGACACCGTGCTTCACAAGACGGAAAAAATTGCAAGACAACAAAACTCGCGGAACGAATTAATTTCGTCTTGCGAGGCACCACTGTATTTGAACAAAGCTCAGAAGCTGTTTGCAAAGCAGGTTGAAGCGTCTGAAATGAATTACAAATGTACCCCCACTCCACACAATAATTTCTGTTTGTGCATTACTTGCGTGTAATGCGCAGGCAGACATGCTGAAGCAGGAGGGAGGCTGAACTGCTGGCAGTAGTAGTGATTCAGTGGGGAATCATGGAATTGTAGAATTGGAAGGGACATCTGAAGATCATCTAGTGCAACCCTCTGCATTGCAGGAATCGAGTGCCTTTATCCACCTAACCCCACCAGCAGCGGAGGTTTTTCAATTAAACAAAAATTGCATGAGAACTAACAAGACACGTAAGCTGTAACTTCACTATGAACTTAGTCCTGGTTCTGCTCGTGGATGCAAGCGGGGGGGGGGGGGGAGGAAACCCCCCACAATCATCGGTGGGGGGAGGAGAGAGAGATACAGATAGGAATATGGAAACCCAACAAAGATAATTTATAGATTTTGATCTAAGGTAGAATATATGGCTCTGCTGGTGCAATCGCACAGCAGTGACTTCCCTGCCATTTTGCTCCTCTTCCCCCCGGTTCAAATGCAGACGGTTGCATCAGAAAATGACAGCATGTTTATTTTACTTTGTCTTCCCCCAAGTGAAGCTAATAACCCGGAGACTGCTAGGATTGCACAACGCTGTATTTGCAGTTTGCAAAGCCATCCGATCCTCAGTATCGCTGACTGGTGAAGTTAAGGAACGGGAAAACCTTCTGCAGAAAAAAGAAGCCCTGGGCTTTTCCCCGCCTTGCATTACTAGGATGTAGGGGTTCATTTTTTCGGCTGCTTGCATTCCATGTGCAGGCCTTTGTGTGTGTGGAGAAGGGGGACAATTTAGCCTGGGGGTGGGGAATGCCAGAATGAGGGACTCTCTAGACCAGGGTGTGGGAAACCATTTCAGCCCTAAGGGCAAATCCCAGGGGTAGGCAGCGCCAGAGGCAAAGGCTCTGAATGTTGACATCATGTAACGTGGGAACCTGTACAAAATTGCAGCTTCTGTTTTTGGGATGCCCAGCTGCGGCTTTGCAAAGAGTTGTGGTTGTGCTGATAAGTTCTGCTTTGGGGTGTGCCAAACAGTGAGCGCTTGTTCACACCCACCAGTTATCAGTGCGCAATTAAGTTTCAAACAGGGGGGGGGGGCTGACTTCCGAGTTCCAGAAATGCGTATCCTCCTTTTTTCTCCCCCGCCACAAAGAAGATAAAGTTCAGGATCCTATTATTCCCCCTCCTGCACAACACCCGTTGTTCCTTAAGTTACTTCCGCTAGATGACCAGGAGCTAAGAAATTGTATCTTGATATTTCATGCTCAAAGTCTGCTCCCTAAATACGGTTGTGTTTCCACACCCAATATTTCTGTTATCTGCTCTCCAGAGCTAAAGGAGCCGTTCTCTGTGTGCTGGACAGAGAGACACCCTGGGGAGAGTGAAGAGTGTTGCAGAGATTTTATTATAAGCTACCTCTTATTGATTATTTATGCACCACTCTTGGGCCCAGCGGTGCTCAGCAGCACGAATGCGAGTGCCAGAGGGTGATAAGTTAGGAAGGAAGCGTTGGGAATCCTCCGTATCGTAGCAAAGAGAACCCGCTTGACAACAATTTGAATGCGGGGACCATAGGGGAGGGAAGCAGTGTTAGAAACTAGGATAGAATCATAGAATCGTAGAGTTACAGTGGCACCTCGGGTTAAGAACTTAATTCGTTCTGGAGGTCTGTTCTTAACCTGAAACTGTTCTTAACCTGAAGCACCACTTTAGCTAATGGGGCCTCCCGCTGCTGCTGCCGCCGCGCGATTTCTGTTCTCACCCTGAAGCAAAGTTCTTAACCCGAGGTAATATTTCTGGGTTAGCGGAGTCTGTAACCTGAAGCGTCTGTAACCTGAAGCGTCTGTAACCCGAGGTACCACTGTATTAATTTTTATTATTATTCATGTCATTTCTATAACCACTTCATATTTTAAAGATAAAATCTCCATGCAGTTTATAGCACGTCAAATCATCAAATGAAACAATCTAGAATAAAAGAAATTCAAGCTTCCAGGAAAATATTTCAGATCCTTCTCGAAAGTGGCATTTTGCATCCCCTGTATTTATTTACCTACTTAATTTATAGAGCTGCCCCATGGCCAAATTACTCTAGGCAAACAGTGTGGTATAGTGGTTAGAGCACCAGACTAGGACCCAGGAGATTGCATGACTCCCCACTTCAGTCATGAAGCTGACTGGGTGACCTTGGTGTCCGTCACAGCCTCTTAACCCACCTCACAGGATTGTCGTAGGGATTAACTGAGGATGGGAGGTGAACCATGTACAGTGGTACCTCAGGTTACATACTCTTCAGGTTACATACGCTTCAGGTTACAGACTCCGCTAACTCAGAAATAGTGCTTCAGGTTAAGAACTTTGCTTCAGGATGAGAACAGAAATGGTGCTCCGGCGGCGCAGCGGCAGCAGGAGGCCCCATTAGCTAAATTGGTGCTTCAGGTTAAGAACAGACCTCTGGAACGAATTAAGTACTTAACCCGAGGTACCACTGTATTCTTTGGAGAAAAAGGTGGGATATGAATGCAATGAATCCAATGTTGTTAGCCGCCCTGAGCCCGGTTTTTGAACCAGGAAGGACGGGGTATAAATGAAAATGTATTATTATTATTATTATTATTATTATTATTAAGCTCATCTGCTTAGCTGCTTAAGAAAGCTGGAGGGGCCAGCCAGATGGAGATGTCTGTTGCTAACCAGGCATCCAGGGATCTCCGCGTGATTGCAGTTGGACCTGTGCCAGTCGTAAACCATGCCTGGTGCCTGGCTAATTTCCAACACTGGATAGAATCATCAGCGATGAAGACAAAGCTTTGTGTCTGACTGATGCTTGTGGACAGATCCAAGGTTCAATCCCTGTAAGGGACAGCTGAACATTCCTGAATTGCAGGGGGTTGGACTAGATGACCCTCAGGGTCCCTGCCAGCTGTCCATTTCTATGATTTAGTCCAGGTTCCAGGCACCTCTTGCCTTGACAAACAGAAGCCACTCAGATCTGCTCCCCTGCATCTGTTCAGACTATGTGACAGCCGTCCTCAAAACCTGTCCTAGTGCAGAACTGATAACAGTCAAAGCAGCTTGTGTTGTTCACTTGTGTTCCTTTGGTGGTGAGAGAGGTTGGGGTTGGCCTAGGGTGTGATTGTTTGCTTGTGATTGACTGTGGTGATCTTTGTTTTTGTGTGTGGGTGAGGTGGGTGGGTGTTTTGGGTCAGGTTAGCCATATTGATTTGTATGCTGTTGGTGGATTATTGTCACTGTCCTGTTGGGCTGTGTATGTGATAAAGAGGAGCCATACCGGGGTGAAGGCGTCTTCTTCTGTTTGTTCCCGTGTCAGTTTCAGTTTATTGGTTAATTTTTCTAGTAGGGCTGTTTCCCATACTATTTGGTACCATTGGTCCATGCTTACTCCTGACAGGTCTCTCCAGTGTCTGGTTATGGTGCTTCTGGCTGCTGAGAGCAGGTGGGTTATGAGTTCTTTGTGGTGTAAATGGGCATTGTTGTCTTGGAAGATGTTTAGTAGGGCCAATTCTGGGGTGATGTCTATTACTTGCTTAGTTATTTTACATATTTCTTGTATGGCTGTTGTCCAGAATAGTTGGATTTTGGGACACTCCCACCACATGTGGAGGTATGTGCCTGTGGAGGTACAACACAAGCAACGCTGACACCAAACTCTACATACATTAAACATAATAGAAACACCGCCACCCGACCCCACCCCTATCCATCCTCCCTCTCTCCACCCCCCCTCTCTTTTCTTTTTTCTTTTCTTCTCCCCCTAATGCCTCAACAAATGAAACAGATTTGTAAAAATGTTACATGGGGGAAAAAAATACGAGGCACTACACTTCTGTAAAACAAGAAAATCCTGAATAAAATATATATTAAAAAAACAACAACAGTCAAAGCAGCTGGGAAAGGGAGAGGGTGAGTGAGGTGGGATGGAACTGGGGGAGAGGCATGTGCTGGCAACTCGGAGAGAAGGTTTCTTTGGAAACACAGCGACTGCCAGCTCAGTTCCAGGAGTGTTCTCCCTGATGCAACAGGAGCTGTTAATATTTGCAAACCGGACAGCATTTTATTCCTAGCCTGCATTCTGTGGCTGTTTGTGGGTCTTTGCCCGGGCTCCGTTATTGCACCATTGCGCAGAGGTGTGGCTTCGTATATTTGTCCTTGGTCTTGTGACAAAGGTGGGGTGGAACCTCATGTGAAATAGCGGCAAAAGTGTGTAAGCTCTGAATCGGGAAGTCTCCTTAAGGCTTAAGCAATCCTCCCGCATTCTGCAAGGTAAGGTTAAAAATGTGGTCTGGCGTTACAGGTTTGTTGTAAAGCAACGCTGGGGAACTTTGCCCTTCCAGATGTTGAAGGACTCCAGTTCCCATCAGCCTCAGCCAGCGTGGCTTTAGGACTGATGGGAGTTGGGATTCTGGCAACACCTTGCTTACAGTCCCATAAGACACCTCCTCAAGTGTCCTCAATTGCCACCCTCTGCTTCTCTCTGCTATGTTACCGCAGGTTTGCTGTGGTTTATTATCCAAGTTTGCCTTGGAAACAAAAGAGCGTTTATTAGTGGTTGTCCCCTCCCCACTCCCAATCGCACAAAAACGATTTGCATCTTTGGCTGCTCCCAGGCAAAGCAGTCAGAATCAGGAAGTGAAAATTAAGTGGCATTTATCACCTTGTGAGATGAGAGGAGTGCTTCTGTCTGGGCAGCAGTGCCCCAGGTGGAATCTGAGCCTGAAATAAGAACAGTGTGGCACAGGGGAAGGTGTGAATGTAGCAAAAGGGTCCGTAGATAGCACAGTGCAGTTGGTGAGATTCTTTTTTTAAAATATTATTTATTAATTTTAAAGGGTTACAAAAAGAAAAAATTTTAAAAAAGCATATTAAAAAGATACAAGACATCACATCGCAATAAAAAAAGAACAAAGAGAAAAAAAGAAAAGAAACAAAAAAATACAAAGTATCTTCCCATAACTTATCTTTCATTTGCTTATTTCCTTGACCTCCTCACACCTCCCTTTTTTGTATTCTAGTTCAATTAGCTATTTCAGCAAGTCCTTTCCATCTTTTCCAATTTTTGTCCTCTATTTTATCTTAATATAATGTAACTTTACTTTCCCTCCTTCACCATTTAGCAATCTATTTTTTCTTAATCCTTTATAGCATTTCTGCTAAAACCACATTATTTCATTCCAACATCCTTCTAACATTCCTTAATTTTACAATGTTTCTGTAAATAAACTTTAAATTTCTTCCAATCTTCTTCCACCAACTCTTCTCCCTGGTCTCGGATTCTGCCAGTCATTTCCGCCAATTCCATGTAGTCCATCACCTTCATCTGCCATTCTTCCCGGGTGGGTAGATCTTGTGTCTTCCAATACTTCGCGATGAGTATTCTTGCTGCTGTTGTGGCATACAATTGGCCGACCATGCCCAGGAGAAAGGCCTCTGGTTTCTTCAGAAAGGTATATTTAAATACCTTTTTCATTTCATTATAAATCATCTCCCAGAATGTCTTAATCCTTGGGCACATCCACCAAAGGTGAAAAAATGTGCCTTCAGTCTCTTTGCATTTCCAACATTTATTATCGGGCAAGTGGTATATTTTTGCAAGCTTGACTGGTGTCATGTACCACCTGTAGATCATTTCCATTATATTCTCTCTTAGGGCATTACATGCTGTGGTCTACATACCTGTGGTCCATAACTGTTCCCAGTCAGCAATCATAATATTATGTCCTACATCTTGTGCCCATTTAATCATAGTTGATTTCACCATTTCATCCTGAGTATTCCATTTCAACAGCAAGTTATATATTCTTGACAAATTCTTAGTTTTGGGATCTAACAGTTCTGTTTCCAATTTTGATTTTTCCACCTGGAAACCAATTTTTTTCAGTTGGTGAGATTATTTCTGTAGTTGCTACCTTAAAGGTAAAGGTACCCCTGACCTTTAGGTCCAGTCGCGGATGACTCTGGGGTTGCGGCGCTCATCTCGCTTTCTTGGCTGAGGGAGCCGGCATTTGTCCGCAGACAGCTTCCAGGTCGTATGGCCAGCATAACTAAGCTGCTTCTGGCGAACCAGAGCAGTGCACGGAAATGCCGTTCACCTTCCCGCTGGAGCGGTACCTATTTATCTACTGGCACTTTGACATGCTTTCGAACTGCTAGGTTGGCAGGAGCAGGGACTGAGCAACAGGAGCTCACCCCGTTGCGAGGATTCAAACTGCCAACCTTCTGATCGGCAAGCCCTAGGGTCTGTGGTTTAGACCACAGCGCCACCCGTGTCCCAGCTGCTACCTTGTTGTTGTTGTTGTTGTTTAGTCGTGTCCGACTCTTCGTGACCCCATGGACCAGAGCACTCCAGGCACTCCTGTCTTCCACTGCCTCCCACACTATGGTCAAACTCATGCTGGTAGCTTCGAGAACACTGTCTAACCATCTCGTCCTCTGTCATCCCATTCTCCTTGGGCCCTCCATCTTTCCCAACATCAGGGTCTTTTCCAGGGAGTCTTCTCTTCTCATGAGGTGGCCATAGTATTGGAGCCTCAGCTTCAGGATCTGTCCTTCCAGTGAGCACTCAGGGCTGATTTCCTTCGGAATCGAGAGGTTTGATCTTCTTGCAGTCCATGGGACTCTCAAGAGTCTCCTCCAGCACCATAATTCGGAGTTCACATATTTTGACTTAGAAAGGCTATTCATCGGGGAAATAAGGATTTGTTTTAAGTTTTTCATGTGTTCAGTTTTTTTCTTAAGCATTTAACCACATTAACAAACATGGATACATATGCTATAATATTACTGTTTTAGTTAAATACCGTATTTTTCGCTCTATAAGACGCACCAGACCACAAGACGCACCTAGTTTTTGGAGGAGGGGGAAAAAAAATATTCTGAATCTCAGAAGCCAGAAGAGCAAGAGGGATTGCTGCGCAGCGAAAGCAGCGATCCCTCTTGCTCTTCTGGCTTCTGGGATAGCTGCGCAGCCTGCATTCGCTCCATAAGACGCACACACATTTCCCCTTACTTTTTAGGAGGGAAAAAGTGAGTCTTATAGAGCAAAAAATACGGTAAATTGTTATTAAGGAAATGATTATTTTTCTCCTTCCAATAAAGTACAGCAGAAACGTTGTCCAAACATAAACAGTTAACTTAATAAACCTCACAATAATTTCATCGTTATCTGTCTATGTATTTCTAATAGTATAACCAAATCAGTAATTTTTGATATAATTGTAAAAATTACTCTGAAAATTTATTATTCCAAAAACGAAACCTTCATCTAGTTGTAAATGTTAAGATTATACCAGCAAGAACGAGTCTTTCTGTAAAAAAATGACAGTCCCTGCATGTATTCTGAAAGTGGCGAAGGGCAAGCTGGTGAGTTCCTTTGGACTTGGCGGGGAAAGAGGTGTCCCTTAAACTAGTTTAAACTGGCAGAGTTTAAGGCTGCTATTGAAAAGGGCAGCTTGCCTGGTGAACTGTGACATTTTGGGTTGAAATGTCACTGCCCGGTACTTATCGACCAGGATTCAGTTTACATTGGCTGCCCTCCTTGAGTGCACGATTAGGCCCCTTCAGTCTATGAAAAACAAAGAAGCCCACATTTTCAGAGTTGCAGAGGCTAGGTCTTTCTGTATTGTGCCCAGTATACAGACCAGAACCACCGAGGCACTAAACCTGCCTTCCCCACAACCAGGTGCCCTGGAGATGTTTTGTACTACAACCGCAACGACCCTGTGAGATGGGTTAAGGGGCTGCATCTGACTCCAAGGTCACCCAGTCAGCTTCCTGGGGATTTGAACCCAGATCTCCCAGGCCCTAGTCCAACACTAACCATACTGCTAGAGTCCTCCTGCTAGGGGGGCAACTCTATAAACTGAGTAGGTAAATAAACATGGGGAAAGCAAAATGTCACTTAGAGAAAGATCTGAAATATTTTCCTTGAATTTGTGTTATTCAGGATTGTTTTATGTGATGTTTTAATGTGTTGCAAACCAGTGTGATATTCCCCCCTCTTTAAAATGTAAAGCGGTATAGAAATGAACTGGGGAAAAAATATTATAAGGTGCCATTTGGCGATTAGCTTTTGTGTCTGAGTTTCTAGCGCTGCCTGTGAAAGCACATGAGCAGCCACGAGTGCCACGTTGGCAATCCATGGTTTTGTGGTTCGCTAGCATGGTGTGTGTGTGTTTCCTTTGCATTGGGGGTGCCCCAGTGCCAAGCAGATGCGGATATCCACCTTTGTTTTTAGTTTTTGTCCAGTTCTCAGAGGCCCTCAAAAGAGTGCTTTGCATTTGTCAGAGCGATCCTGGGAGTGACTGTTTGCCCAGCTGGAGAGCAAATCTCATCTCACATGGGCCTGTATCTCTGCAAACAAATGATGTTGTGGTCTTGCCCCACCCAGTTTCTGGGTCAAGCTGCCAGTGACTCACAGATCTTGCATTTTAACTTTCGAAGGCTTCTCTTGGGACTCCCTATTTGTTTAATTTTTTTTGTTTTGTTTGCTGCAGACATTTCCCTTTCGGTTTTGAGAATGACTCGACCGACAGTCATTCCTTCAGGCTCACATCTGCTGATGCAGCGCCGACACCCACGCTGTGTGGTCTCCTTGACTTTGTTCCTCCTTCTCCCCAACCAGCCATCCTTCTCCCCGGGGCTGGGCCAAGGGGAATGCCAGCCACTCTCAGGGCTGCGTACGATGTTAGTCCTCTTCTAGTTACTTTGAGTGCAAACAGTGTTAGAAACTCGGGTATACAGTCGTACTTTGTTTTGCGACCGGGATCCGTTCCGGAGCCCCGGCCGCTAGCCGAAACGGACGCATTGCAAAGCGCCATGTCTGTGCATGTGCGCGGAGCAGTTTGCACTCCTGCACATGCGCAAAGCGCGGTTTAGCACTTCTGCACATGCGTAAGCGGCAAACCCGGAAGTAACCCGTTCCGGTACTTCCAGGTTTGCCACGGACGTTCACCGGAATGGACGCTAGACAAGGCGGATGTTCGTGGATGTTCGATTTTTCAGGTTACAGACCGCCGAAACCCAGAAGTATGGGAACGGGTTACTTCCGGGTTTCAATGGTTGCACATGCGCAGAAGCACTAAATCGCGCTTTGCGCATGCACAGAAGCGCCAAATTGCAACCCGCGTGTGCGCAGATGTGGGTTGCGAACGTGCATCCCGCACGGATTACGTTTGCAACCCGAACGTCCACTGTATCAGCGAATTGCCAAATGCACCTTAAGCCAAGTTACGGTCGCCACAATAAGAGTTTTTAGGTGCCATTCCCCCATAAGTTGTTTCTTGTTGTTTCTATACTGCTTTAGATTTTAAAGAGAAAACCTCAAAGCGGTTTGAAACATCAAATAAAACAATCCAGAAGAAAACATATCCAACCTTCTCAGATCTTTCTCTAAGTGACATTTTGCTTTCCCTGACACTGCTTAGCGTTACGTCTGAATTGGGGATCATGGCTTGTTCTTGGCTTACATCCCATGGTTTGTTGGAGGAGAAGTGGAAGGTTTATTTAGCTGTGCTAGCTGAGGCTCATGAGAGCTGTAGTCCATAACATCTGGAGAGGACAGAACCATGTGTTTGCACGCAGAAAGTCCAAATGAAGTCCTTGGTCCCTCCAGCGCAAATATCTCTGTTGCAGTATTCGAAATTAGCCAGGTGCCAGGCCCATTTTGCAGCTGTGGGTTAAACCCCAGAGCCTAGGACTTGCTGATCAGAAGGTCAGCGGTTTGAATCCCTGCGATGGGGTGACCTCCCGATGCTCGGTCCCTGCTCCTGCCAACATAGCAGTTCGAAAGCATGTCAAAGTGCAAGTAGATAAATAGGTACCGCTCCAGTGGAAGCTGTATGCCAGCTCCCTCGGCCAGTAAAGCGAAATGAGCGCCACAAGCCCAGAGTCGGCCACGACTGGACCCAATGGTCAGGGGTCCCTTTACCTTTACCTTTATCAAGCACTTGCCACCAAGTGAAGATGCCTGGCGCCAGGACGTTGCCTGACATCTCCACCTTCTGGGGATCATTAGATCTGGACTGTCTCCATACACCAAGACCCCATCCTGTTGAATTCCAGGTACCAAAATGCCTTTTCCATTCAGCCTCAGCAGGAGCAGGCGCACCATTAAGGAAAAGAGGTCGGAATAGGCCGATAGACATGTTGACTATCCCTGGATCAAATGCCTTTTCTTCTTTGAGTTCTCAAAGTTCTTAAGGTAGCTCACGGTTGTCATCTGAACTGGCCAGATGTTTAACTGATAATCATTCACAGCTGCTCCATCCTTTGAAAAATAAGATTTTTAGAGCCAACGTGCCCCAAAATGGCCACTAGACATTCTGTTTTGGTGACTGTAACCTTGGTTTAAGGAGCCATTTGGCACCTGGTTTATATATCTGAGCTTCTAACACTAGTCTATTAGCACAATGGAAAAAATCAGCATTGCTGGCTTAGGGCGATGTATAGCGAGGAAGAGAGCAGGGAGAGCTGGTTCCTGTTTTGCTGCAAGCAGGACGTGGCTCTGATGACCTGGTGCAACGCAGTTGGCAGAGAAACCAGTGCCTGGTGGAGCAAGGTTCTGAGAAGCCCATGGAAGTCAGCCAGGTTTGGGGGCAAGGAAGGTTTAGGAGAGGATTTTCGGTCACAGCAATGATCCCGATATTGTACTTGGCAAAACGAGAGAGAGAGAGAGAGAGAGAGAGAGAGAGAGGGTACTGCCGTCGTATTGTGTGCTGCCTACCCCTTAAAGGTGCTTCTGGATGAATTTGTAGTCCATAAACAAGGTTTGTTAAATTCTACCCCTCCAACCCACTGCTGCCCATTCTCAATACTTCCATTAAAATACAGTCATACTTCGGGTTACAGCCACTTCAGGTTGCGTTTTTTCGGGTTACGGACCGCCAAAACCCGGAAGCACCAGAACGGGTTACTTCCGGGTTTCAGCGGTTGCGCATGAGAGGAAGTGCTAAATTGCGCTTTGCGCATGCGCAGAAGCACCAAATCGCTGCGTGCACAGACGTGGGTTGCGAACGCTGTGGGTTGCAAACGTGCATCCTGCACGGATCACATTCGCAACCTGAGCGTCCACTGTATTTCAAAGAACTGCTACCCTGCTTTGCTATCTAGGGAAATTAAAGTTGCTTGCAAAACAGAAGGGGAAAAAAAGGGTTTAAGGGCCTGACTTCTGGATTAGGGCAAAGAGAGCCCATCTTGTCTGGCCTTCTGTTCACCTCCTCTGAAGGGTAGGACTCGAACCGATGGCTTCAAGTAACAACAAAAGAGATTTTGACTAAACATCAGGTAGAACTTTCTGACAGTAAGAGCTGTTTGATAGTGGAATGGACTTCCTTGAGAGGTGGTGGACTCTCCTTGGAAGCTTTTAAGCAGAGGGTGGATGGCCATCTGTCATGGAAGCTTTTGTTGAGATTCCTGCATTGCAGGGGGTAGGACTGGATAATAATAATAATTTATTATTATTATTTATTTATTTATACCCTGCCCTTCCCGGTTCAAAAACCGGACTCGGGGTGGCTAACAAAAAATTAAACACTTAATTGTAAAAGCAGCATAAAATACAGTATAAAAACATGAATAACAATAAAATTCAAAGTTCAGAAATCAGTTTAGGGGAAATCCATCTAATAAACATTAGATAATCCCCAGGGCTAGCTGGCTGAATTAGTCCTACTTGGGCCAGTGAGGAGGCCAGGGGAGAATTAGCTGTGGGGTCTCAGAGCGGGTAATCTTCATAAAATTACTGTTGTTAGCCGCTGTGAGCCCGGCTTTGGCTGGGGAGCGCGGGATATAAATAAAATTTATTATTATTATTATTATTATTATTATTATTATTATTATTATTAAAAAAGGAGAGGGGGAGGGAAGAGAAAGTAAATAAAAGATCAGGCTGAATTCAAATTAAAGGCTAGGCAGAATAGCTCTGTCTTACAGGCCCAATGGAAACAGGTTAAATCCTGAAGGGCCCTAATCTGATGGGACAGAGCATTCCACCAGGTCGGAGCCATCACTGAAAAGGCCCTGACCCTGGTGGAGGATAGTCTGACTTCCTTAGGGCCCGGGACATCTAAACTATGGTTATTCATGGACCTTAAGGTCCTCTGTGGGGCATACCAGGAGAGGCAGTCCCTCAGGGTTCCTTCCAACTCTACTGTTCTACTATTCTATGAGCAACAACATACTTATACCCCACCCATCTGACCGTTTATTTCCTTGACATCTGATGGGAGGGCATAACTCAGGGCAGGTGCCACCACTGAGAAGGCCCTGTGCCTGGTTCCCTGTAGCTTCACTTCCCCAGTGCGGGAATCACCAGAAGGCCCTGGGAGCTGGACCTCAGTGTCTGGGCTGAATGATGGGGGTGGAGATGCTCTATCCCCGAGGCTGTTTAGGCCTTCTTAAAACTGTGGACTTTTAAAAACAGTTCTGAATAAAACGCTGTTTGCTTATGAAAAAGAAGGGCTGACTTGTTGCAAGGCAGATTCCTTAATCTCCTCTTGTTGTTAATTCTTAGGAGTTTTGAGAGCTGCGACAGAAGCTACCCTTCGTTGGGCATCCGTAGCTGCCTTGGATCGACATCTCACAGAACCGATTGTTCTCTGCTGTGTGAGCTCATAGGACCTTTTCAAAAGATGCCCCTGTTGAACGGGGCGGTTGCGACACCGCTGGACGGTCTCCAGCAGCAACTCACCTTGCACCTGGCCTGCTCAAAATGTGCCCAGCAGGAGAACGAGAGCACCTACAGATTGAAGGAGGTGGCGCACCGCTGCATGATGGAGATTCTCCTGGGCCGGCGCAGAGGCAAACGGGGGAAGCTGTGGCGAAAAGTAGACAGGCGTCCCAGCTTCCCAAACCCCACGCACTACGACGTCTGCAGGTATTACATCGCCGGCTTGGGTTGCACGAAGCACCGCAACCGCTGCACCTTCGCTTGGAGCTGGGAGGAGGTGTTAGTGTGGACGTTCGAGCGTGCCAACAACATGGAAAGGCGGGCCCTGAAGAGGCTGGTGCAGCAGGCACAGGTCGGCAGCTCCGCCAACGGCCTTTCCAGACCTCCGGCTCTCAGCATCTCGGAGGAAATCCGGAGTGAGTTTGGGGGCCGTTTCCAGGAGATCTGCCGGGTCTGCTTTTACCAGACCCCACAGAGGATCTCTGTTAAGGACTCGGCGCCAGCTTGCCAGGGGCACTGGGGATCCCTTTTGGTCCACGTGATCTCTGACGGCAAGAAGAAGGAGCAGTACACGGAAGTCCGGCCCTGCCCAGGAGGCTTGAAGAAGTTCAGCTACTGCAGATACGTCTCCGCCGGCAAACCTTGCCGCCACACTGTTCACCGGTGCAACTACTCCCACAGCGACGTGGAGCAGGCCGTCTGGGAGGCGGAGGCGAACCGAGGCTTGGTGCGCAGAGATCTCCTCCATCTGACGGGGGTGGACAGCAAGCCGGGCGAGGAGGTCTTGCAACCCAGCGTGCAGTTCTACTGCAGGGTCTGCCTGGTGACCTGCAACTCCCAGGAGTCCTTTGAGAACCACTGCTCCTCTGTGGAGCACACCCAGCTGATTGCCACGGACCCCGTGACTGAGTGGGCTCACCGCGCCCCTCCCTACGGCCTGACGGCTTTCGCCCTTTGCAAAAGGTAAGCGCTGCAGTTATTCTTTCCTGGGCCCCGGTCTCTCTGGCGGCCAGGAGTGCATTTGCGCGGTTAAAAGTTAACTCCCAATTAGATTACTGCAATAAGGCATGTTTGGTGGAGATGGAGGACAGGGCCTTCTCGGTGGCTGCTCCCAAACTTTGGAACTCCTCCCACCCTGAGAAACCAGACCTTCCGATGGCAGGTGATTACTTTCTTGTTCTAAGTGGCTTGGGGGGGTGTCTGACTGCTTTTAATAAAATGACTGGCGTTATTGCACTTATATGTATGACATGCGTAGAACCATAGAATTGTTGAGTTGGAAAGGACCCCAAGGGTCCTTATATAGTCCAAGCCCCTGTAATGCAGGAATCTCAGCATGCATATGTATTTAATTGTTTATTAATGATGGGTTTTTTGTTTTTAGCGGTAATTATTTTAACTGTAAACCACCTTGATGCTCTGTCAGGGAAAAAGCCAGAGTGTTAATAATAATAATAATAATAATAATAATAATGCTAATAATAATTTATTTATACTACGCCCAGCCACTCTGGGCATCTCCCAACAGAACACTAAAAACAGAATAAAACTTCAAACTTTAAAAACTTCCCTAAGCAGGGCTGCCTTCAGATGTCTTCTAAAGGTCAGATAGTTGTTTATTTCCTTGACATCTGATGGGAGGGAGTTCCACAGGGAGGGTGCCACCACTGAGAAGGCCCTCTGCCTGGTTCCCTGTAACTTCACTTCTCGCAGGGAGGGAACTACCAGAAGGCCCTCAGAGCTGGACCTCAGCGTCCGGACTGAATGATGGATTTAACTCAAGATTACCCAGAACAGTTTGCAGATTAGTTCCCATTCCACCTTTGCATCACTCAAAAGGTGACCCAGCCACCTATGATTTTTCGGTGCCCCTGGGTGTGGCTATACAAATTGAAGGGCATGGCTGTGCCAAAAGCACCTGTCTTGATTCTTTTATCCCATATGAGTCAGCTCTGGGTTGGGGTCTTCCTGCAGAGTTGATGTCTGTGAATATGGGGAGGACTGCACGTACGCCCATTCTGCCCAGGAGCTGGAAGAATGGATTCAGCGGACAAAGGTCTCTGAGAAGAACAAGCGGACCGCCAAGCAGTATGGCCTCCTTTCGTATCAGGACCGGCTTCTTGCTGAATACCAGGAAAGCCACAACGAAGTCTTAATCGTAAGTTTCACCATTTCTGCATATTCCATAAGTTTTGGTATCCATTCCTCCTTTGCTGGGACTTCTGCTTTTCCATTTTTGAGCAAGTAACATTCTTGCCGCTGGAGTCCAATTTAGGTAGTTCTGTCCCTTTAATTCCCAAAAGAAAAGCTTCTGGGTTTGTTTGTTTTTTGCAAAGGTTATTTTAAACATCCTTTTAATTCATTTCCCAGTAAGCTTTAACCTTACTACAAGACCACCACATATGATAAAAAAGAACTTTCTTTCTCTTTACATTTCCAACACTTATTTGATTTAGATTTATACATTTTTTGCCCGTTTACTCGGTGTTTGATACCAACGATATATTATTTTCATATCATTTTCTCTTAGACGATAACATGCTGTAAATTTTATATCCGTAATCCACAATCGCTCCCAGGCCTCCATGTCTATATTATGACCAATATCTTTTGCCCAATGTATCACTGAGGATTTTACTTGCTAATCCTTTGTCTCCCATTCCAGTAATATTTTATACATTTTAGACAGCACTTTTACATTACATTCCAACAGTTCTGTCTCCAGTTGAGATATTGGTTCCCCAAACCCTCATATCCTATCTTTCTTAAATACCTCATTCAAATGGCGATATTGTAACCATGTTGTTTATTTCCCTGATAATTCCTTAAATTCTTTTAATTCATACTCACCTCCCTCTTGTTTTGACAAATTTCTATAAGTAGTCCTAGAGGGATCTTTTTTCTGAACGGTGACGAAAAGGGGGAAGGCTCCCATCTCATCTGGCCAGGCCATTGGCTACTGGCCGCTTGGCTCATCTGGTTGCCTCTCTCACCAGATTTCCGAGGATGTTGACGGCGTTAAGGTCACCTGTCCGCAACCTCTGCGCGTGCAGTCGGAGGACAAGAAGATGCGCTATCGATGGGTTTTCACTGTTCATTCCAAGGTAAGCTTGAGAAGGCAAAATAATCCTAGAGATGCTGAAGGAGGGAGTCCCGTATCCTTACTTTAGGAAGATAGGGCTGGATTAAACCACCCCATTCTGCAGGTGGGAGTCAGTGCCAGAGTAGTAATAATAATAATAATAATAATAATAATAATAATAATTTTTTATTTATACTGCGCCCTTCTTGGTTCAAATACCAGGCGCAGGGAGGCTAACAACAAATTTAAAACACTTAATTGTAAAAGCAGCATGAAATACAATGTAAAAACATGAATAACAATAAAATTCAAAATTCAGAAATCAATTTAGGGGAAATAAGCATTAGATAATCCCAAGGGGCTAGCTGACTGAATTGGTCCTACTTGGGCCAGCGAGGAGGCCAGGGGAGAATTAGCTGTGGGGTTTCAGAGAGAGTGATCTTCATAAAAAGGGGAGGGGAAGGGAAGAGAAAGGAAATAAAAGATCAGGCTGAATTCAAATTAAAGGCCAGGCAGAATAGCTCTGTCTTACAGGCATACAGTGGTGCATGTTCTGGTTATCTCCCGCTTGGACTACTGCAATGCGCTCTACGTGGGGCTACCTTTGAAGGTGACCCAGAAACTAGAACTAATCCAGAATGTGGCAGCTAGACTGGTGACTGGGAGTGGCCACCGAGACCACACAACACCGGTCTTGAAAGACCTACTCTGGCTCCCAGTACGTTTCCAAGCACAATTCAAAGTGTTGGTGCTGACCTTTAAAGCCCTAAATGGCCTGGGTCCAGTATACCTGAAGGAGCGTCTCCACCCCCATCGTTCTGCCCGGACACTGAGGTCCAGCTCCGAGGGCCTTTTGGTGGTTCCCTCACTGCAAGAAGCCAAGTTACAGGGAACCAGGCAGAGGGCCTTCTCGGTAGTGGAGCCCGCCCTGTGGAACGCCCTCCCACCAGATGTCAAAGAGAACAGAAGTGTGCATGCACACGAAAGCTCATACCAAGAACCAACTTAGTTGGTCTTTAAGGTGCTACTGGAAGGAATTTTTTTATTTTGACTATGGCAGACCAACACGGCTACCTATCTGTAACTAGACTTTTAGAAGACATCTGAAGGCAGCCCTGTTTAGGGAAGCTTTTAATGTTTGATGTATTACTGTATTTTAATATTTGGTTGGAAGCTGCCCAGAGTGGCTGGGGAAGCCCAGCCAGATGGGCGGGGTATACATAATGAATTATTATTATTATTATTGTTGTTGTTGTTGTTGTTGTTGTTGTTGTTGTTGTTGTTATTATTACGTGACGTGAGATAACATGGCCACCTTCCAATTTCAGAAGCCGCTGGTGCATGTGGCCCTGCTGAAGCGCGTTCCTGGCGCTGCCTTCTACCTGGCAGGGAGCGGGCTCAAGCGAGGTCTCACCTACGCCTCGGGAGAAAGATTCAAGGCCGTACGGGAGGTGGAGGTGTGCCTGGAGTGCCAGACCTTCGGTGTCTATGAGCAGTGGCTGGTGTTCGACTTTGGCGCGCGCCCGGTCCTGCTCCGAAAGCTGCAGGCCCGGGTGGGGCAGAGGGAGGCCCCCTGGCAAGTAGACCCGTCGTCCGCGGGGCAGAGCAGCCGCTTTGTGGACTTCGAGCGGTGGCACAGCGGCAACCGGGTGGTGGTGCCCGGCGTGGAGCGCACCGGGAAGGAGCTGGAGCTGCTGGCCAAGTACAAGGCTCCGTCGCTCTCCCTGGACTTCCAGCGTGGTGCCCAGGGCAAGCCCATCGCCCGCCTGAACTACCGCGAGCAGATGCACAACTTCCTGTTCAGGGAGGAAGAGGCACAGGAAGCGCTGATCGCCAAGTGAGTGAGGCCAAGGTGGCCTGAGGTGTGCGGCTTGCTTTTAGCCTCAGCTTTCCCTTCTGCAATATGGGGATAATAATACAGGGTTGTTGTCTCTAGGAGATAATGTAATACAGGGACGTCCAACTCCCAAGGGACTGTGATCTACTCGCAGAATAAAAAAGTGGGAGTGATCTACCCATTTTTTTTGCGGGGGGGGGGTTAGATAAACAATAGGTCATAGTGCCAGCGGAGACTCCGCCTTCCGCTCTTCAAATTGTACACAGATAAAGGAAAGAGGGAGGGGGACCAAATTCTCCTTTTTAGGTAAAAGTAAAGGGACCCCTGACCGTTAGGACCAGTTGTGGCTGACTCTAGGGTTGCGGCGCTCATCTCGCTTTATTGGCCAAGGGACCCGGCGTACAACTTCCGGGTCATGTGGCCAGCATGACTAAGCCGCTTCTGGCAAACCAGAGCAGCGCACGGAAACACCGTTTACCTTCCCACCAGAGTGGTACCTATTTATCTACTTACACTTTGACGTGCTTTCAAACTGCTAGGTTGGCAGGCGCAGGGACTGAGCAATGGGAGCTCACCCCGTCGCGGGGATTCGAACCGCCAACCTTCTGATTGTCAAGCCCTAGGCTCTGTGGTTTAATCCACAGCGCCATCCATGTCCCTTTTTACCCGCGGACAAAAATGAGCCTGTGATCGACTTCTGACAACCTGGGGCCGACCTGTCGATCGCAGTCTACCTGTTTATTATTATTACTGTTTAGCATACATTTAGCTTTGATCATTCAAGATTTTAAATTCATGCCTCTTTGTCCATCTTGCCTCCTCCCCTTCTTCCCAAACTCTTTCCCTACTCTTTGACCCCCCCCCTCTTGTTCTGATATACAGGCTCAACTTCCAAGTGACCATCTCCATTCAGCAGATGATGGAGACCCTTTCCATGGGGATACAGTATGCACTCCCAGGAGAGCTCTTTGCCCACCTCCCCACCCCTTACTCCCTGACCCCGGACTCCGATGAAGGCTACCTCCTCTACCGCTTGGTCAAGACTGCCTTCCTGGCCCCGGACCCTCCGGCCAACAACCGCGTCTTTGAGGTCTCCGTTGAGATGAAGTCCGAGAAGAGCATCTGGCTTCTCCTGCCCAAGCGCTGCTGCGTCGAGCTGGGTCTCCGTGCGGACATGTCCCTCAAGGTGGAGGTCCAGTTCCAGATTGACCAGCTCCAGTTCCGGCAGTGGCACTGGGCTGTGGACCAGTTGAAGGACGAGAAGCTTGTCTTTCCTGACGTCGCGGCCTGCTCCATCCCACGACCCCTCGGTCAGGTTCTCCTGCAGAGGGCCAACAAGAAGCAGATCCAAGCCATCTCCTTCATCACCGGGCAGGCGGCTGGGGTCCGGCAAGTGCCGCCTCTCTTGATCTACGGGCCCTTTGGGACCGGGAAGACCTACACCTTGGCCATGGCCACCTTGGAGATCATCAAACAGCCAAAGACCCGCGTCCTGATTTGCACCCACACCAACAGGTGAGTTGGGTCCTTGGAGAGGAGATGGCTTTGCTTCTGAGTACCAGGGGGTGGAAACCACAGGAGAATTCAGAGAATCAGATCCCTTTACCTTTTTAATGTGCTTTAAAGGCGCATTGGAAGCTCTTTAAACCATAGCATCATAGAATTGTAGAGTTGGAAGGGACCCTGAGGGTCATCTAGTCCAACCCCCTGCAATGCAGGAATCTCAACTAGATGATCCATGGCCGAGGGCCATCCAAGCGCTGATTAAAAACCTCCAAGGAAGGAGAGTCACTGCTTCAGGCCCTAAGGGCCTCTGGAGCAGGAGAAAACAAGCTTTCTCCATCTTCCATGTGACAACGTTTCAGAAGCATTTTTTAGTTTCTTTAACTGCTTGATATTATCATAGCATGGCAGAGGTGGAAGGGATCCCAAGTGTCATCTAGTCAAACCCCCAGCAATGCAAGGATCCTGTCCACAGCCAGCCCTGGCTGGGCTCCAAACGCCAGCCTTCTGGTTACCATTGCCGTTCTGCGTGTTGTGGAGAAAGGGGAGACAGAAATGTGTTGCTCACACTCTCATAACACTGATATGAGATCCACACCATGCAGCCCTTTCAATAGGCAAAGTCTAAAGGGCTGTCTAAAGGGACGCGGGTGGTGCTGTGGGTTAAACCACAGAGCCTAGGACTTGCTGATCAGAAGGTTGGCGGTTCGAATCCCTGCGACGGGGTGAGGTCCCATTATTCGGTCCCTGCTCCTGCTAACCTAGCAGTTCAAAAGCACAAAGTGCAAGTAGATAAATAGGTACCGCTCCGGCAGGAGGGTAAACGGCGTTTCCGTGCGCTGCTCTGGTTCACCAGAAGCGGCTTAGTCATGCTGGCCACATGACCCGGAAGCTGTACGCCGGCTCCCTTGGCCAGTAAAGTGAGATGAGCGCCGCAACCCCAGAGTCAGCTACGACTGGACCTAATGGTCAGGGGTACCTTTACCTAAAGGGCTGTCACATGGAGAGTGTCTACCTTGGAAGCAAAAGGTTCAATCCCTGCTGGGATCTCCGTGAGGAGTTACTCCTGCTCAAAATCCTGCAGTGCTGCTGCCAGTCCATGTAGACAGCATGGAGCTGCATGGACCAACGGTCTGATTTGTTACAAGCTCTGTGTTTTTAAATGGTTGCAGTAAACCCATCTTATTTTCCCAGTGCCGCCGATATATACATCCGCGAGTATTTCCACGATTACGTGACATCCGGGCACCCCGAGGCCGTCCCGTTAAGGGTCATGTACATCAAACGTAAGATCAATGCGAGAGACCACACCGTGAACCTCTACTGCTGCTTCTCCCAGAACCGAGACTCCTTCCGCCTCCCCACAGAGGAAGAACTGGGTCGGCACAGGATCATCATCACCACTGCCATGCAGTCCCGGGAGCTTGGGCTGACCCCTGGCTATTTCAGCCACATCCTGATCGACGAAGCTGCCCAGATGCTGGAGTGCGAGGCCCTAGTTCCCCTCTCCCTGGCCACCTTCGAGACCCGCATCATCCTCGCGGGGGACCACATGCAGACGACCCCCAAACTCTTCTGCCTGCAGGCCGGGGAGCAGTCGGCCGACCACACGCTCCTGAACCGCCTCTTCCAGTACTACCAGAAGGAGAAGCATGAGGTGGCCTTGAAGAGCAGGATCATCTTCAACGAAAACTACCGCTCCGCGGCGAGCATCATCGACTTCGTCTCCAGGCACTTCTACGTTGGGAAAGGGGACGCCATCCGCGCCATGGGGAACATCCCTCCGCACCCCGAGTTCCACCCGCTCATGTTCTGCCATGTCGCCGGTTCCGCCGAGTGGGATGCCTCCATCAGCTCCTGGCGCAACGCCTCCGAGATCGGGCAGGTGGTGGAGAAGGTGGAGGAGATGGCCCAGAGGTGGCCGGATCAATGGGGAGAGCGGGACTTCAGGAGGATATGTGTGGTCTCTTATGGGATGCAGGTGCGTCATGAGGGTTACTGCGTGGTTGGGACTGTGCGTAATCAGTCATACTAACAGGCTAAAAAACAGTTTCTATCCGTGGGCTGTTAGGCTGCTGAATGGAAAATAATATAGTGCAACTGACTTGGGGTTGGTGTGTTGTGCGGCAAGCACACAGAGTGCAAAAGGATCGAGTGTGTGTGTGTAGGGGGGAGGCTTGGTTAATTTCATTGTACACAGGTTGTACATTGACAATAAAGGTATTACACTGGTACCTCTGGTTGCGAATGGGATCCGTTCCGGAGGCCCGTTCGCAATCTGAAAGAGATGCAACCCCCGTCTGCGCGGGTCACGACTTGCCGCTTCTGCGCATGTGCGTGACATCCTTTTTCGCATCTGCACATGCGCGAGCGGCAAAACCCGGAGGTAATCCTTTCCAGTACTTCTGGGTTGCCACGGGATGCAACCTGAAAACGCTCAACCTGAAGCAAATGTAACATGAGGTATGACTGTATTATTATTATTATTGTTGTTGTTGTTGTTGTTGTTATTATTTATTATGTGCTCAGTGACAGGAGGAGCGAAATTTCTTCTTATTATAATTTTTAAATTCAGTTTTACATATAACATTTACACCAGACATACCCAACTTTCAGCCCTCCAGAAGTTTTCGCCTACAACTCCCATGATCCCTAGCTAACAGGACCAGTGGTCAGGGATGATGGGAACTTTATTGCCTGGTCACCAAAACATTTTAAAAAAACCAAAAAATGCTTGCTTTATAAGCCAGGAGGTTTGTATGCAGCAAGACCAAAGCTAAAGCTCTCCAAAGCTAAATCTTGCAAGCATGCAAAATAACCACATGCAAAATAAATTGGGAAAATATTGCAGGTGAGAGCAAAGTTCCATCCTACCCAACAGTAGCCAGCAAGATGAGGATAACTATCCCAAACATTGATATGGAGACTGCTAATTAGAAGTGCTCCTGTTAAGACCTTTTTATTTGCCCAAGCCTATTCTCTTTTTTAAAAAATAATATTTATTGAGAGTTTAAGATTACAGAAAAAAATGAGAAAAAAGAGAAAAAAGAAATTAAACAATACAAGTCAATACATATAAAAAAGGAATAAAAGAACAAAACACACAATACATCAAAACCAAAAACAAAAGCATTTTTTTTTAAAAAACAAATCCAATATTTCAATATCTTTATATTTCATTAACTTGTTTCATCGACGTCCTCACACCTCCCCCTTTTGTATTCTAGTTACTAATTATTTCAGCAAATCCTTTCCATCTTTCACTATTTTCTGTCATTTAATTGTCTTAATTTATTTAACCTTATCTTACCATAAAGAACCCTAAAACTTAAAACTTATTTGTACATAACTCCTTATAACATTTCTACTAAAGCCATATAATTTCATTCCAACATTCTTCTAACACTCATTAATTTTACAATATTTCTCTAAATAATTTTTTAAAATTTCTTCCAATCTTCATCCACCGTCTCTTCTCCCTGGTCTCAGGTTCTGTCAGTCCTTTCTATCCATTCCATCTAGTCCATCAACCTGGTAATCTTCTATCCGAGGCTCTTAACTCTTTTCCATGTCCCTTCTGCAGATCTTCTTCATATTTATACCTGCACTTTACTTTGTCTCTTGTTCTTAATTTCCTTCCTTTGTCACTGAGGAGTAGATCTCGGGGAGACTCCAACCTAACAATGTCTTTATCCCTTCTCGACAGATCAGCCCATTCTCCATAAACAGAACTAAATTCCAAAGGATATTTCAGAACATGTTTCAAAATCCCTCCAAAGTTAAAGGCCACCACCACTCCAATCTCCCCCTGACCCAAAACCAGATCCCAAAAGCCAGAACATCCCTGCATAAGGGGATCTTTCCAACTTTCCTTCTCCAATCCAAGCGGGACTCCATCTCTCCAAATCTGGCTTTCTCCAGATTTGGTCTTCAAAAACAACAGCTTATGTTCATACAAGGCTGAGGCTCTCTCCACTTGTATTACTTGAGGTTCAACAACAACCTCCTCCTTTGTCTTTTCCACAGCTTGCCATGTCAAAGCAGATTCCTGGGTCGGTTCCTGAGTAGTTTCTGTATAAGTATTCACTTTTTGTCCCAAATCAATCCTTTTTTGTCCAAAATTGTCAATGCTAGTATTCATCGCATCCATCTCCTCATGAAGCTGTTCCAATAAGGAACTTGTTTTACAAAAAGCAATCACTAAGGCTTCTTCTGTCCACATTCTTGTCCAAGGTCAATGTCTAGTTCTCACAGTCTTTAATCTCTGCAGCTGGAGAATTCCCCAACTCCACTCCTGCAACAGTTTCAAAAACTGCCTCTAGGGGAAACAATTTCTATTTGTATCCGTCCTTTTAAAAGCAGGTCCAGCAACAAAGTTAACAAAGTTAATTTCGATTTTCAGATATTTTGCTCCTTTTAAGTGCAAAAGGAAACATTGGAATCAATATGTTTCTCTTATTTAACTATCTGTCAACATACGTTTTATTCACAGTCAATGAAGTTTCCCAAAACATCGGTCTTCCTGGCACCTCCTACCCAGGTTCGAAACGGTGGTAATTTATCTTTCTTCACTCTCTCTCCTGCAGGCTTAAATAATCTAAACTTTCCCCCTCTTCTCCTGCTTCCAAGGGTGGTTTAGTAATTTTAACCGATGGAGATTTAATCCTTTACAGAAGACTTTCCAGACTTTAGCTTGCAATGTCTTTGCTTCAATCTATTTACAAAAGCGGAAGGCGGACTTCCTGTTTGGAACCTTCCCGCTTCGGTGCCAAATTAAAGATGTTTAGTAATCCAATTTTCCATTCTACTCACGGGTAGTTGTTTAAAGTCCAATTGTCCACAGGAAAAAGTCAGCGCTCTCCGGCAACAGCAATGCGGCTTCACTTCGTGAAGAAAGCAGTCGATTCGAAGCACCGCGCCGCTCACCCCATGTCGCTCCGGATCCCCGAAACTGGGTTTCCCTGCGAGTAGGGGAGGCACAAAAGGTGCCAGCCGAATCCCACGTCCACAGGCTTCTCCCACGTGTGGTTTTTAATGGGTCTCCGCCTCTCCGTGGCGGTCCAGACCCTAATTTCCACAAAGCGGATTCCTCCCGATCAGAGGAAATCTGCCATTGCCGGAGGCGATAACCCGGAAGTCTCTGCCCAAGCCTATTCTCAACAACATTTTTAATTATTGCCCACTGATTCTCTTTGGGCATTGTCCTGTTATTTTAACTGTGATTATGTTCTGTGTTGCATGTTTATTTTTGCTTCCCTGTGCACTGCTCTGATACTTTACTGTGCGATCAGTTTAGAACTCCTTTGAAGCAATAAATCAGTAGCAAGCATTGCCAACTCCCCACTCTCTTGACATGCTTCCAACAGCTACATGAGAGGCAGAAATGCAGCAGGACCCGTAATGGCAAAAAACGTACATCCCTCATGCAAGGGAGCCTTGCTGCAGAAGGACACAACCAGACTTGTTAAAGCCACCTGCCTGTTGGTGAACTGACCGGCTTCTCTTTATTTTCACCAGGTGAATGTAATAAGACAGGAGCTGAGGAAGAAGCGCCTGGGGGACGTGGTGGTGGAGGGCTACGAGAATCTGCCAGGTTGGTACTTGCCCAGCTGCCAGGTGTGCTTGAAGCCAAAGAAGGGAACCACAGCTTATGAGAAATAAGGACGCTATCCCATAACCCTTTCCAAGCAGCCACTCCCTGCCACAGGCCAGAGCTCAGTGACAGAGCACCCTTTCGCCACTGCCTGTCAATGTAGCTAAATGGACCACTGACCTGACTTGGTCTAAGGCAACTTCCTATGGTCCTAGGTCTTAGCTTGGTTACAGAGCATCCCATTTTGCATGTCCCAGATTAAAACCCTGGTTGGTGCCTTCAAGTAGGGCTGGAGCAGCTTCCATCCCCCGCCAGAAACCCTGGAGAGCCACTGCCAGTTAGAGTAGACATCACTGAGCTATGTGAACCCAGTGGTCTCGATCCAGCTAAGTACTGCTGAAATCAATGGAAATCCTGTGAGTAGGGCTTAGTTGCGATACAAGTCTAGGTTGCATTGGACTTGGTTGGATCGAATTATATGTTTCATACCACCTCTCAGTCCCCACCTTTAGCCTTTCTCTCCATGATCAGATTGTGGCAAATCTGGATCCCGTTTGAGGGACTCTTGACTGTATCTACCTCTGCTTCATGGTCTCCATTTGGAAGCCGCAACCCTTTCCATTTCCTTGCAATTCTGTCTTGTTTTTAAAACAGGGAGGGAGTTCCGCGTTATCATCATCAGCACCGTTCACACCAGGGAGAGCCTCTGCCACGTCAACTGCTCCCACCTGGAATTCTTCAACGATGCTCGGATGCTGAACACCATCATGACGAGGGCCCAGTCCCAGGTCGTTGTCGTGGGGGACGCAGTGGCTTTGTGTTCCTTTGGGCAGTGCAGCAAAGTCTGGAAAGGCTTTCTCAAGGAGTGCATTGACAAGAAGACCGTGACTCCTGAGACCTTGACACTGGAGGAGATAAGGCAGGCGGTGTGCGACCGGGCCAGCTGGAACAGGGGGAGCCCCCAGCTCGAGGAAGACGGCAGCGACACCGAATCCTGGCTGTCGGATGCAGAGAGCTTGAACGTTGACGACCCCATACTGCAGGAGCTCCTGGACGAGAGCAAAGACATGGTGGTGACGGTCTCCGACGAAGGGCTGATGAACGTGAAGTCCCAGGTGGCCACCGTCCAAAGCAGCAGGCAGGAATATGTCAGCTTCCACCTGCAAACCATGAAGGAGTGTCTGCGCATGAACCCGAACATGTACAAGCGATGCGAGCTCATCAAGGAGCAATTTGACCGAGCGTCTGCCTTCACTCTGGACGACGTCCCTCCCTTGAACATCCACATCAAAGGCCGGGTTCACTGTGGGATGGGCTTCACTGGGGACCAGGTCTTGGTGGAGATCCTGCAGCCCGGCCCAGGGAAGGCCACGGGCGAGGGAAGTCTCCGTGGGAAAGTGGTGGGGGTTCTGAAGAAGGCTGACCGGGACCGCATCTTCACCTGCATGATGGACGAGTTCGATCCCCGCGTCATGGTCCCCATTGACCAGACCGTCACCAAAATCTTCGTCCCGGGGCTGAGAGATGAACCCAATGTCATTCCCATCCGCAGGGTGGATCAAGGGGGCAAGATCAAGCTGAAGACCTGCAAGAAGATAACCCAAGAACTGAGGAGGAACTGCCTCTTTGTGGTCCAAGTCCTGAATTGGCGGAACGGCTTTTACTTCCCCTTAGGGATTATTACGGAGGTTCTTCCTCTGGCTAAGACCCTAGAGGAAGGGTTGCGTATCCTTGACACAGAATACTGCCTCAGGAGCAAACACCCACCCTCAGTGAACAAAGAGGTGGCCATAATCTCCTCTAGCAAGCTCTCTCTTACAAAGGGTAACCGGAAAGACCTTCGGGCTTACCTCACCTTCACTGTTGACCCCCCAGGTGCAAGGGATCTGGACGATGCCATCAGTGTCCGAGACCTGGGTGACAAATATGAGATAGGGGTCCACATTGCCGACGTCGCTTCTGTGATCCCCAAAGGCTGCACTCTCGATACGGAAGCGAAGAACCGGGGAGCCACCTATTACGCTCCTGGAAAGGAGCCGGTTTGCATGCTCCCGCCTCAGCTAAGCCAAGACCTCTGTAGTCTCCTGCCACAGAAAGATAGGCCTGTGATCTCTCTCTTCGTCACGGTGGATAAGAAGACGGACCAGATGGCGAATGTCTCCTTTGCTGTGTCCACAATCTGCTCAGACAGGCAGCTGACCTATGAGGAGGCAGAGGGTATCATCAAGAACAGCTACAAGGCAGAGGCGCCATCCCTACGCTTTGATACCCTGGAGGATTGTGTTGCGGTTGCGTACCACTTCTCCCGCGTACATCGGCTGTCCCGGCTTCATGAAGACTGTTATTATGATCAACTGGACGAGGAATGCCCTCTGGGTCAGAGGTGCTCCCACCAGATGGTTGAGGAGTTCATGATCATGTTCAACAGTTCCGTGGGCGAGTTCCTCACCAACAAGGCTTCCACCAGAGATCGAACCCCTCTGCGCTGCCAGGTGGAGCCCAACCCACAACAGATGGCTCAGATGAGGGACAAATACCGCGATATAATTCCTCTGTCCACCCACCTCTCCCATCATCTGGGAGCTGCAGCCACAGGGGTCCACGTGGAGACCAGCGGGAATTTTACCCTCCTGACTTCATTGTGGGACCACCTCAAGTCAGCTGCCGATTCTTGCGATGTCCCCAAGATGCTTGACCTTATTACAACGGACGACATCCATCCCAAGCTGGCCCCGGCGAACATGGAGTTCCGGAAGCTTCTGTCCCGCTCATTTTTCCTTCGCTCCAATTCATCTCCTCAGTCCAAAGTGGGCCACTATTCCTTGCACGTGGACTCTTACACCTGGGCGACTTCCCCCATCCGACGCTACATGGACCTGATCCTCCAGCGTCACATCCTGTCTGTGATTTTAAAGAAGCCAGTGCAGTACTCCTCAGAGGACATTGAGTTCCTCTGCCACGATTTCAACAGGAAAAACAGCATGGCGAATGCCTATGAGAAGAAGGCCCACTCGCTGGAGATGGCGACTCAGCTGAAGCAACAAGCCCAGCAGAAGGTTTCCTTTGTGATGTGCGTGGAAGGGATGGCCAAGAACTTCAGAATCATGTTTCCTCTCAACAAGGAGACCCTTCGAGACCCTCAACTTGTCAACTACAGAGCTCTTCAGCTGGTGGCACAACCGGCCTTCATCGAGGAACGGAGCAGCGTGAGGCTGATGTGGAAGAAGAGGATCTACTCCGTGGTGACCTCAAAGGAGTGCACTCCAAAGTCACCAGTGCTGTGGGACAAGAGTGTCTCCCTCTTCAACGTGCAGGCCTGGCGCAACCTCCTCGCAGCTGTCAGGAACAAAGATTATGAGGAGATGATCTCCCTGGTTGAGAAGGGCCACAGCACGCAGCTGAGGACTATGGGCCGGATGGAGAGAAGCAAGTGCTCACACTACGTAGAACTGTCCTTGGAGCTCAGCGCCGGAGATGTTTTGTGCCTCCAGCTCACCACCGATGTCCAGCGGGGCTTCCTGGTGCCGTCTTTGCAGCTGTGGACTGTGGTCCCAGGCTTCGACATATGTCTGCAGCACTCTGAGAGGCCCATCGACTGCTTCTCCAAATACGCCACTCTGGCCTCCAAGGATGTTTACAAGGATGCCTCCGATTATCGCAAGGTGTGGCTGCCCATCTCCGACATGGAAGCCGCCTCATGCGCCGTGGCAGAAAACGACTCCATCGTCTTGCACGACGTCAAGATCTCCTGGGAGAAGCAGAGGTCAAAGAAAGGACACCTCCTGGGGACGTTCTCCTTGACCAAGGAGTTCATGAAGGAGTGCGCCATTGAAGTGCACCTGAGCCACTGCTACCTCTGCGTCCGCCTCTCGGGCCTGAAAGCTGATGGGGCCCAGGATGATGCAGACGCCCTCAGCCGTGGCCTCCAGCAGCTCAGCTTGACTAAGGGAAGCGCTGAAGCTGGCAAATTCACCATCGACCCTGCTACGTACACCTGGGTGGCCCACGGGCGGACCAGTGAGTTTGATGACAATGAGAAATCTGACCAGCGAGGTGCAACGATGGTGCGTTTCAGCATCCAATTTATGTCCATGGAAAAGATCCCTGTGGAGGTCACCCAGGAGACGTCAAGGTTCACCGTGGAGCTGATTCCAAAGTTGCTGCCTGATATGTAAGTCCATTGCTCCCAACCATTTTGGTTGTTCTACAGTTGAGTTTCAAGAACTTTTATCATTGCGGGTCATATGGATAGGCAACAGTTCACAATGTAATAATAATAATAATAATAATAATAATAATAATAATAATAAAATTTATACCCCACCCTCCCCAGCCGAGACTGGGCCCAGGGCGGCTAACAACCAATAATAAAAACAAGTTGATTGAAATACAACTTAAAAAACAAGATTAAAATACAAAATGCAGCCTCATCACAGGAGGAGAAAGGAAAAAAGAAAGAGGGGGAGGGAATCAGACTGATTCTATGCCAAAGGCCAGGCTGAACAACTCTGTCTTACAGGCCCTGCAGAAAGAAATCAGATCTTGCAGGGCCCTGGTCTCATGAGACAGAGCGTTCCACCAGGCTGGAGCCTATGTTGAAAAGGCCCTGACTCTGGTTGAGGCTAATCTGACTTCCTTAGGGCCCAGGACCTTTAGGGTGTTCCTATTTATGGACCTTGAGGCTGTCCGTGGGGCATACTGGGAGAGGCGGTCCCGTAGGTACGGGGGTCCTAGGCCGTGAAGGGCTTTAAAGGTCAAGAGCAGCACCTTAAATCCGACCCTGTACTCCACCGGGAGCCAGTGCAGCTGGAAAAGCGCTGGGTAAATATGCTCCCATGGCAGGGACCCCATAAGGAGCCTCGCTGCAGCAGTCTTTGCTAACCTGGTGCTGTCCAGTTGTTTACAACTCCCGTCAGCCCCAGTCGAGCTGATGGGAGTTGTAGTCCAAAATGTGGGGGTGGGCACTAGGCCAGCAAAGGGCACAGCTTGCCAGTATTGGGCACAACTGGTTTGCAGCAAAGGCAGGAGAGTGCAGTTTCTTTTCTTCTTTTTTATTTATTTTTTATTTCAATGCAAAATTATAACAAAAAAACAAACATTGAATCCAAAATAATACCATGCAAACAAGAAAAAAAGAAGAAAACAGAACACACACAAAAGAACAAAAAAACCACACACATCTACAAATAAAACCATATCATCATTCTAATCTAATCTAATTACATACATATACACATATTGACTTCCTTCCTTTGTTCTAAGACCTCAAAATTTTTGCTCTTAGTAAATTGTGTCTAATGTAGATTACTTCCATCATTGTAGTTTTTTACACCATTTTTCTTTTTCTTTAACCCTGTAAAGCATCATTCATTACATACCGATATACTTACTCCAGAACAATGTTTTTTCATATACTCTTTAGCACATCCCCATTCTTTTAATAATTTCTGGTCTGATTGTCCCCTTATGAATGCTGTGAGTCTTGCCAGATTTATATATTCACAAAATTTAATTTGCCATTCTTTCATTGATGGAATTTTTCTCCCTTTCCATTTTTTTTTGCTATAAGAGAGTGCAGTTTCCATGGTGGTGCTCCCTTGCCTTCACTGCCATGGTGAGTAGCGGTGCTGTCACAGCTGGAAGTCCAGCAGAACAGCAAGGCCCCACCTCACATATGGGCACCAATGACCATGAAGCAAAATCTCCCCACATTGAGACATTTCCACCACATATGGTGATTGTTCCTTCTTTCTCTTTATGCAAAAGCAACATTGGCCCTCTCCTGCTATACTTCCAAGGCCATTCTATGGCTATTTTAACACAGGGAGAGTTTGGCACAAGGGAGGATCTCGGTTTTATTGGCACTTAAAGCCAGACCTAACAAATCAACAGTTTCCAGAACAGTTTGAGAACTGCCAGCTTTCAGAATTTGCACTTCTCCTAATTGTGCAATGCTGTTTTCCAGCAAAGTAGCATGTGCATGAGAAGGGCATACGTTGGTGAAGGTAACATTCTTGAATGCATGCTCTTAGAGGAAATAAGTTTGCAGAAAGGTGCCTTTTATGCAAAAATTGCACACACAAATGTGTATATCTGGAGAAATTCACACTAAATTGCTGGTGTATTTTCACGAAGAGCTCTTTTAAAATCACACACTGACGCAGGGAATGCGAGGAACCAAATAATAATAATAATATATTAATAATTTATTATTTATACCCCGCCCATCTGGCTGAGTTTCTAGGCAGCTCCCAATCAAGTGTTAAAAACAATACAGCGTTAAATATTAAGCACTTCCCTGAACAGGGCTGCCTTCAGATGTCTTTTAAAGATAGGATAGCTGCTTATTTCCTTCATATCTGAAGGGAGGGCATTCCACAGGGCGGGTGCCACTACCAAGAAGGCCCTCTGTCTAGTTCCCTGTAACCTCACTTCTCGCAATGACGGAACCGCCAGAAGGCCCTCAGCACTGGATCTCAGTGTCCGGGCAGAACAATGGGGGTAGAGACGCTCCTTCAGGTATACAATACAAGTACAGTACAAGATTAGAAAAATGACAAACCGAGAAATCAGCACATTCTCCCACCCCTAGCTGGAACCTTTCCAGACTCTCCACTTCCTTTTTTTTCTTCCATGCCATCCTGCTTCTCATTGGCTTTAACCTCACACAACATTTCTTCCTTTTCCTGCAGCCGGAAGGAGACCGCCATTTGGAAACTGGAGCACGCGACTGAGCTTGCTCAGCAAATTGCCCTCGGCAAGGAAATCTCTGAAAAACGTAAGTGGAAGCAAACTATAGTGTTTTGTAACAACCATAATAGGCTTTGATGCTCCAAAAGCAACCATGATTTGGATTGTACATTATTTCAACATTGTATATTTACATTGTTCTAACCTGCCCAGGGATTTTTATGTTGAAGTTTGCATAAGAAATCTAATCCAATATTGTCACTGTCTATATTTTCCAATAATTATTAGGGTTGATTGATTCACGTGCCTTTTAACCGATTGACCAGTTGATTATCTACACAAATGAGTTTGCATATCACCAGAACCTGCATATTGGTTGTAATTTTGAGATGCTCAAAATAATAATAATCTTTAATGCTTTTGTCAGGGCTTGCAAGATTCAAGGTGCAATTGCATGCACGCTGATCAGGATTTTGCTGTCAATTTGAGGCATCAACTCGGAACTAGGGGTGGGGGACAAATTTGCCCAGAGTGGGAGAATTTTTTCCTGGGGATTCAAGTACAGAGGCTTACACCCATTTCGCAGTTGGTCAGACTTTATTTTGTAACGCATTACAGGACAAAGCCCAAAGGGTTTAAAGAGTCCACTCCCGCTCTATACCAGGGTCTCCCGCTGTTTTTGGACTACAGTTCCCACCATCCCAGACCACTGGTCCTGCTAGCTAGGGATGATGGGAGTTGTAGTCCAAAAACAGTGGGACCCAAGTTTGGGAAACCCTGCTCTATGCCTGCTTGATGACTTTTTGCAGTTCCACCACCTTCAACAGTAATATATCACATTATATTACACCTTGTAATATAATGTAATAATGCATTGAATAACATTCAAAGCCCTCAAGATTCATACTTTAGTGTTGAGTGATACTTTAGGGAGGAGTGATACCATTTAAATGTGAAATTTTCACGCGTTTTTTAAAATCAGAAAACGAAAAGCGGGGTTTAGCAGATTTATGACTGAGCGCAGGCGAAAATGATGCAATTGATGTTTTGGATGTGTGTTTTACATTGTTGTTGTTTTAAAAATACACAGCAGTGAGGCAGTCTAAGTTCTGGGCACTCAAAAGCTTTGATCTTCCTGGAAGCTTCCGGAAACTCAACCCGAGCCAGAACCGTGCCATTTCAGAGGCCTTGAGAAAGCCTTTCACACTCATCCAAGGCCCGCCAGGTGAGTTGACAGCATGGGGGGGTGCGCAGTTGATTCTTGGTGGGGTGGGGGTTGGGGTGTCGCTGATATTAAATCTGCCCCAACTGTTCCATGACTTTATTTATACATATCTCATTAAAAATCCCATTAGAAGTTCAGTAGAACCAGCGCCAAGTCAGGGATATCTGCGCTGGTAGTTCAGTCGGTAAAGCATGAGACTCTTCATCTGAAAGAGTGGTGCGTTCCAGCTCCATGTTGGGCAAAAGATTCCATCATTGCAGGAGGTTAGACTAGATGACCCTTGTTTTCCCTTCCAACTCTATGATTCTGTAACGGCAGGCCCCTCACTGCTATTTCCCCTCCTCCTTGTCCAGGGACTGGCAAGACCGTGGTTGGTGCCCATATCGTCTACTGGTTCCATCAGCTGAATCTGGAAGAAAAAGGGAAGGGTCCAACTCTGGATGCTGAAGAAGCAAAGAGCCACATCATGTACTGTGGGCCGTCAAACAAATCCGTTGATGTTGTTGCTGGTAATTGTCTTTGTTGAGTGCAGAGGATCCATTCTTACATCATGGAGAAGCAGTCAAAGTGGAGATTGTTTGGGGTGTAAATTTGGTTGGGCTGTTCCCGTCACAGCTGTGCTCCATCCCTCTGCTAATACCCCTCTGTCATTGAAAGTCTACTCAATATTGATCCAGGGTAGATTCCAATGTATAGTTAGCAGAGTAACAACTTAAACACGTTGCAGGATTCCCCCCAAAATAGACCAGAGGCAATTAATATTTCATCCAGCAGAGCTTTGCTGCTACTGAAGGCAAATGAGCATAATGGTCACAAATCCAATACAAATAAATTCCTTCCAGTAGCACCTTAAAGACCAACTAAGTTAGTTCTTCGTATGAGCTTTCGTGTGCATGCACACTTCTTCAGATACACTGAAACAGAAGTTGCCAGATCCTTCTATATAGTGAGAAGGTGGGGAGGGGTATTACTCAGAAGGGTGGTGGGAATGGGAGATTGGCAGGTAGCTGAGATGAGCCTGTTGACGACTCTTAACGACTGTAATAGGTCTTACAGGAAAAGGCAAGGGGTGAGAAGGTGAAAAATGGCTTAGTCATGTATAATGAGATAAGAATCCAATGTCTTTGTTCAAACCAGGTCTCTCCATGGTAAACAAATCCAATACATTCAGGATTGGCACTGTCCATAAGAAATCCAGTTGCAGCAGACTTAAATTTAAAATAACTTATAATAAGACTAAACCTTAACACTATATACAGAACACCACACCAGAAGGAAGAGAGACAGAAAGAGAAAGTGAAACCCAGGGTCCTTCTGGCCTCTTATTATAGTCAGCATTATTATAGTCATCTCTTATTGACAGAAGAGATAACAGAATCATTTTACACCAGCTATACTCAGCTTCTCTGAAGGAATAACCCAAACATCATGAACCTTCTGCTTGTTTCTTTCACATATAGAAGCTTCCAGAACCCTCTTGAATTAAATAGAATTGGAAAGATCTCTTCACATCAGATCAATACTTTCTGCACTAACTGACACCCTTCTTCTACTTCCTGAATGCCTTTAAATCCCCTGTAATTCTCTCTACCTGTCTGAAACGTCACTTTTCAGGATGTGACCTGCGGTGAGGTGGAACTTCTTGAAGAGTGTCGACCCGATAGTCAATCCCAAATTAACGTTATTGAACAAGCAGGGAATAGCAAAAAGAAAGAAAAAAGTGTTTAAAACAAATAATGCGAAGTTTAATAAACTTGGATTGTTGTTGTTAATAATAATAGGTCCCGCTGAGACTCCAAAGGGGCTTACACAACTTCAAACACACAGATAAAATACAATAAGCCAAAAACAAATAAAAGAGAATCATTAAAAAATTATTAAACTGTAATAAAATAAAAACATTTAAAAGCAAATCTATTAAGTTACAGATAATAGAAACAATAAAAACGGCACTGTTAAAAGGAGATTCCTTAAAACTACAATCTTCACCTGCCAGCAGAAAGACAGCAAGGAGGGAGAGTCCTTTAAAAAATTGTCTGGTGTCTGCTCTGCATAAGACACTCTCCCTGAACTCCAGGGTGGAGCGGTAGTTTGCTGCCTGTCCTGCTCCTAATAATAATAATACTGTTAAGAATAATAATATTGTCAATGTACAACCTGTGTGGGATGCGGGTGGCGCTGTGGGTTAAACCACAGAGCCTAGGACTTGCCGACCAGAAGGTTGGCGGTTCGAATCCCCGCGATGGGGTGAGCTCCTGTTGCTCGGTCCCAGCTCCTGCCAACCTAGCAGTTCGAAAGCACGTCAAAGGGCAAGTAGATAAATAGGTACTGCTCCAGCGGGAAGGTAAATGGCGTTTCCGTGCGCTGCTCTGGTTCGCCAGAAGCGGCTTAGTCATGCTGGCCACATGAAGCTGTACGCCGGCTCCCTCGGCCAGTAAAACGGAATGAGCCCCGCAACCCCAGAGTCATCCGTGACTGGACCTAATGGTTAGGGGTCCCTTTACCTTTACAACCTGTGTACAATGAAATTAACCCTATGCCCTAAATGGATCCCCACTCCTCAGTCAAGCCAGCCTTCTGGTTTTCCTGCAACAGTAAGCTGGCTATCAACTTCGCATGACTCTTCCCCGCCTCCTCCAACGCAGGCAGAGCAATCCTCAGTATAAGAAGCTGCCAGAATTTATAGTGACTTAAATTCAGCCCACTTTAGTAGCACCAGCTGAGCCAGCAAAGCTATGCCTGAGCCAGGTTGAGGGAGGTATACAGGTATTTCCCTGACGGAGCTGGAATGAGGGACTTGTGCTAATGTAGCCCTGGCTGGGCCCCAGTTTATCCCCAACAGCCCAAGATCCACCAATTCCCAACAATTTCGTGCTGGTGGCTTTGGACTGCACTGTTGGAATGTTTGTGAATATTCCGCGACTTCGTAGCAAATTGTACGGGCAGGGCCTGTCAATTGACAGCCGAGTTTAATTTGTGGTATAGGAACAGCCTAGTGTCTGTAGCATCTTAAGTTTTGGGTCGCTTTTAATAGCCTGCAGAGTTCATTTTTCAGCCTAGCTGTTTTGCTGCCTCTGCAGAGATGCTGTTGAAGATGAAGAATTCTCCGAGACCCTTGAGGGTGTATGGAGAAACTATAGAGACCATGGATTTCCCCTATCCAGGAAGCAGCCTACATGTGTCCCGGAAATCCCAGCGGGACGCGAAATCCAAGCCGGAGATCAGGTTCGAACTTCAATTTCTTCACAGAATCAGATATGTAGACATTTTTCTAACAGTGCTTAAAGTTAAACCTGCTTATTTATACGATTTGATACAGCTGAATGTTGTTTCTTTTCTAGTGGGAATAATACATATAAAACAGATGGTATACCAAACCATAGTTTGGTGCTACAAGGATAATCCTGGATGCAATATTTGGCTTGTGCACTTCCCCTTTTCTTTTCCTTAGCCCTGTGTTGAATTAGTTCCTTCCTGGTTTCTGGCAAACCATGGTTTCCCATTGCGTCTGAAGAGACAAACTGTGGTTTGTGCCTACCCTGGAAACTAGGATTGCAACTGCAATTTGAAGTTGGTTTGATGCAACAAGCACAAACAATATTCTGCAGATCTGGATGTTGTGGCAAACTATACTTTGGTACAAACCAGGAAGGAGTCAAGGAGACAAAGAACATTGGGTGGGGAAGAGAGAGAGGAGGGTGGAAAGAGAGTGTTGCAAATGAGCTCAATATTCCTTCCAGACTTGTGAATAAATAATGATTAATTGATTTGCAGTGTAACCCTTTGCATGTTCATTTGGAAACAAGTTCTACCAAGTTTTCTGGGGCTTTCTCCCACATGTGTGTGCTAGGATTTCAGCCTCTGCATGTTTACAGATCAAATTAAAGCAAATGACATTTTAGCAAAGGGAAATGGAGGTGCTTTTTGAGAAGTGGGTTGGAGGAAACTTAATGAGCCCAAGCTCCCAACGTCTTACAGGCAATGGACCTCTTCATATATCTTTCCATTTTGTCTAGCAGCAACACATCAGAATCCAAAACGGCTCTAAACAAAATGAAAAGGGAGCCTGAATTCTCAGTTTTGTCAATAAAACGGTCCTGTTCATTGACTAAAGCTTTAATTGATTAAATGATCTTAAAGCTTGTAGCCCTAGTAACTTCGAATGATTTGGGAGAAAGCTTATTGCTTGTGCATTGTGTTTAGTCTTTAACTTAAAAGGTAATACTTTCTGCACAGGGACATAACTCTACACTACATGATCCGTCGTCCACCGAACCCTTTTGCGAGACAAATCTGTGAATTCGATGCACGTGTGAACAGAGGAGAGGAGATAACAGAGGATGAAATTAACGAGTGAGTGCAGTACAGATCTAGTTTTCTGCCAAACCTTCGATGGAGAAACCTTTTATCTTATTACTGCTTTGATTTGCATTCTGAGATTTCAGAATCAGTCCTTCAGACAGTCCCTTGGTGATAGGCAGTCTCATGGGCCCAGGTCAAATGTAATGGTAAAAATGGTAAATGGTATGTGAACGAGCCCTGTGGGCCTTCCACCCTCCTGGCTCCCTTTCTAATATGTGTCAGAATAGGAGATTGAAAGCTCCTGCTTTTGATCTGTAACAAACCACAGTAGCCTGTGATGTCTTCACTCGGAGAAGTACAGTTTGCTTGAACTATGGTTTGCTTGAACTGTGGTTAGAGAACAAGCCAGGTTATTAAACCTCAGTTTGATTCTGGTTTGTTCTCACTAACCAGTTTCAACAAACCACCATTTCCCAAGCATGGACATCACAAAGAACTGTGGTCCTGTGGGGAAGCAGGATAATGGGCTAGATCAGGGGTCGGCAAGTTTGATCTTGCCTGGGCCGGATTGATCCTGCGGAGATCTCTCTGTGGGCTGGACTTTCAGCGTCTGTGCATGCGCACCCGTGAAAGCAAGTCCCTGCGCTGTGCTGCACCAGTTTAGCGCAGCGTGCAAGCGGGCTTCTCAGTTGGGGGGCGGCTCGTGGGCCGGTCAAACGACCTCTGCGAGCTGCTTCCGGCTAGATGGACTTTGGTGTAATTCAACGGGATTCTTAAGTTGCTCTTAGCTGACTATGATGAAGTCCCCTGAGTCTTCATTTTCTTTCAAAAACGTCAAACTTTTTAAAACCCTCGAGAGGTACAGGAAAGGTTCTGACGCTTAGTTTGCTGAAGTCTCAGAAAGGAAATGGCACACCAGGCTGGATTTTATGGGGGTTTGGATTTGGGGACCTCATTCTGTTCAGCCTCTCCGCACCCCTGGTTCGTATGTTCAAAATTCCACTATTGGACGGGGCTTGTTGCTACAGCCTCATAAAAGAACTAATATCTGAACCAGCAGCTGCTTATCTGTGGCTTGCCTCAGTCAAAAATATACTCCCATTCCCACAAACATGGTGGCCTTGTATCTTGGTGACATAACATATTACTTCGCCTGCTTCCTTCCAGGGCTCTCACAGTGTGGTGTAGTGGCTAGAGCGGTGGACTCGTAATCTGGTGAACAGGGTTCGCGTCTCCGCTCCTCCACATGCAGCTGCTGGGTGACCTTGGGCCAGTCACACTTCTCTGAAGTCTCTCAGCCCCACTCACCTCACAGAGTGTTTGTTGTGGGGGAGGAAGGAAAAAAGGAGATTGTTAGCCGCTTTGAGACTCCTGAAGGGGAGTGATAAAGCGGGATATCAAATCCAAACTCTTCTTCTCCTCATGCAGTGGGTGGCTGTAAGGAAAGCTAAGTGCATTCTCATGGTGCTGGGCTCTTAATCTGCTCTCCAAACAGTATCTATGCTCCAATCTGGCAGAAACATGCCAAAGCACAAAATGTGCAGACTTTGCTCCCCTCCTAGTGGCGCAGCAATAAAACTGCTAGCACATTTGCAAAGCTAAAGCGGGGTCTGGATGCAGAATCCCACTCTTGAGATTCTCAGCTTCCCTTTTCCCCCTTTCTGGATCTCCCCCCCCCCACATTTTTTAAATTCAAGTTTCTAAGCTTTATGAAGATAGGCTTCAAAGTGTGTGAGTGAAGCTTGCTGAAGTCCCATTGGCCAGAAGAACAATAACAATAAATTTATTATTTATACCGCACCCATCTGGCTGGGTTTCCCCAGCCACTGGGCGGCTTCCAACAGAACACTAAAAATAGAATAAAACCAAACATTAAAAACTTCCCTAAACAGGACTGACTTCAGATGTCTTCTAAAAGTCGGATAGTTGTTTATTTCCTTGACATGTGGTGGGAGGGCGTTCCACAGGGCGGGCGCCACTACCGAGAAGGCCCTCTGCCTGGTTCCCTGTATCTTCACTTCTCGCAGTGAGGGAACCAGCAGAAAGCCCTCGGAGCTGGACCTCAGGCTAAACGATGGGGCTGGAGACGCTCCTTCAGGTATACTGGGCCGAGGCTGTTTAGGGCTTTAAAGGTCAGCACCAACACTGCTCAGAAACGTACTGGGAGCCAATGCAGGTCTTTCAGGACCGGTGTTTATATGGTCCCAGCAGCCACTTCCAGTCACCAGTCTAGAAAAAGTTGGGCAAGATGGTCAAAATGAGTGGAATCAGTTATGAGAGGTTTTCGGGGTAGGGGAAGCTAGACTGCCAGAGTGCAGAATTGTATTACTATTACTATTTATTAATGGATTTAAAGGGGATATAGAGGCATCTGCCTCCTTGTAAGGTTTTGGGTCATGTCAAGGTACTGAGCTGTCTCCATTGCGGTCTTGCAGTTATAAGCAGTTGCTAACCAAAGCCCGGTCGCATGAGCTGAAGCGCCACGATGTCATCCTGTGCACATGCACCACTGCCTCTGCCGCATCTCTGATAGACCACCTGCAGGTGAAGCAGGTGCTGATTGACGAGTGTGCCATGTCCACCGAGCCAGAGACCCTCATCCCGCTGGTGAGCTACAAGAAGATGGAGAAGGTGAGCCGGCCGCTTGCGATTACAGCCACGGCGGTTATGCTGATGGCTCGTTTATTTAGATATCCCTCAACGCCCAGACGGGTTCCTGTTTTATTTCATGAGGTTGCTGCCAGGGTCCCCTGTAGATTGCTGCTGGACTGCAGCTCCTGCAACTGACTACTGACCAGGCTGCTTGGGAGTTGGTGGGAGTTGGAGTCCAGCCGAATGGGGGGGGGAGGGCACGGGCGGCACGCTGCCAACCGCCAATTTATTTACTCATTCATTTGTTCAATTTATTAAACTTGTCACCCAAAGGTATCCAAGTGACTTTCGGCAAATAAAAAGGCACAATACATAATACGACGGGGAGGGAATCATATAATACAGTGGTCCTCAATTGGTGGTCTACAGACCACAGGGATCCATGACACCTACAGTCATACCTCAGGTTGAATTTGTTTCAGGTTGAACATTTTCGGGTTGCGCTCCATGGCGACCCGGAAGTAAAGGAACATGTTACTTCTGGGTTTCGCCGCTCGCGCATGCGCAGACGGTCAAAATGATGTCATGCGCAGAAGTGGCGAATCGTGACCTGCACACATGCAGACGTGGGTTGCGTTCGCTTCAGGATGCGAACGGGGCTCCAAAACGGATCCCGTTCATATCCAGAGGTACCACTATACCTGTCTATTGTCCGAAACTTCCTGTTTTGGGGGGCTGTGAGATCGCAGAACCCAAAAATGTGTGCTTTAGGGCTCTGTGCTCTCTTGTGGTTCATGTGACTCACACGGGCCAGTTTTGTGCTGGGACATGTTGGAGGGAATTATTATTATTATTAATAGAATTTATATATAATCCATTTTCACATAACTCCATGGCGGGGGAACGACCCCATAGCAGCCATATAAATAGTAATGAACAACATTAGCAGCACTCAAATAATAAACAAAGTGATACTCTGGCTCACTAACAAAACCTCAACCTCCCCCCTAGTCCAAAAACCATTCACATCACACCAATAAGTTTCGCCTGCTTTGCAGCTGACCCGGTTGCTCCTTCTCAGCATAGCGGGCATCACCACAATTATTTCCTTCCAGGTGGTCCTACTGGGAGATCATAAGCAGCTGAGACCCGTGGTCCACAATGACTTCTGCAAGACCCTTGGGATGGAGACGTCGCTCTTTGAACGCTACAAAGACTGGGCTTTGATGCTGGATATCCAGTACCGCATGGTAAGGGACGCAGCTGCTTGTTGCGAAGTTGAGGCGAGGCTGCCAAAGCATGGCGTGCCGCCTCCTGGGTTCTTTTGAGGAAAGGAGGAATTGCAGCAGGATGCACAATACTTAGTTCACCTGTTCTGCCTTTTGTTTCTTGCTGGATCTGTCCCCCTTGTGCTGGTTTATTGGGGGATACTGCGCTAGATCATTGGTGTGGGTTTTTTTGTTTGTTTTAATCTGTTTCTCACATGGTGACATTATCTCCAATATGGTTCTTTACACTGCATGAGTTTTAGTGCTGATAGCTGCCCTGGGCACATTTTTTGGGGGGGCGGGAGGCAGGTGAACACCACTAAATACAATATTGGCCCAAATATAATAATAATTTATTATTTATACCCTGCACATCTGGCTGGGTTTCCCCAGCCACTCTGGACGGCTTCCAGCAAAGATGAAAAATACACTAAAATGTCACACATTAAAAACTTCCCTGAACAGGGCTGCCTTAAGATGTCTTCTGAATGTCAGGTAGTTGTTTATCTCTTTGACATCTGGTGGGAGGGCGTTCCACAGCGCGGGTGCCACTACCGAGAAGGCCCTCTGCCTGGTTCCCTGTAGCTTTGCTTCTCGCAATGAGGGAACCTCCAGAAGGCCCTCGGCGCTGGACCTCAGTGTCCGGGCAGAATGATGGGGGTGGAGATGCTCCTTCAGGTATACTGGACCGAGGCCGTTTAGGGCTTTAAAGGTCAGCACCAACACTTTGAATTGTGCTCGGAAACGTACTGGGAGCCAATGTAGGTCCTTCAAGACCAGCGTTATGTGGTCTCGGCAGCCGCTCCCAGTCACCAGTCTAGCTGCCACATTCTGGATTAGTGTAGTTTCTGGGTCACCTTCAAAGGTAGCCCCACATAGAGCGCATTGCAGTAGTCCAAGCGGGAGATAACTAGAGCATGCACCACTCTGGCTAGACAGTCCGCAGGCAGATAGGGTCTCATCCTGCGTATGAGATGGAGCTGGTAAACAGCTGCCCTGGATACAGAATTGACCTGCGCTTCCATGGACAGTTGTGAGTCCAAAATGACTCCCAGGCTGCACACCTGGTCCTTCAGGGGCACAGTTACCCATTCAGGACCAGGGAGTCCTCCACACCACACTTTTTTTTCTTTCCAAATTCTGATCGTGAAAAGTTAAAGTGCGGCTTACGCTGCCGGCAAAGCGATGCGGCTCCCCCCCCCCCAAGCAGCCCAGGATCGCGGGGCAATGGCACCAACTTGCCCGCTGCTCCCAAGCCTCCCCCAAGCCGCCGAATTTTAAAGGTGCAGCTTATTTGCGGGTGTGGCTTATATTCGGCCCAATGCGGTAAATGAATTATTGCAGCCCTTTGCTACCACTCTCCCCAACATTTGGTATTCAAAGGTAGAATGCCACTATATATGGCAGTTCCATTTAGCGGTCATGGCTAAGAGATGCCCCGCATTGTGGACAGGGCAGGTTCCATGTTGGGATCCTTAGGAGAGAGATTGAAAATAAAACTACCTTTATACAAGCCTGTGACGAATCTACACCAGACTTTCCCACATAATACTTTTAATTGTTCCTTTAACTGTACTTGTGGTTATGTGTGTGTGTTTTCCCTCAACACGCTTGTTTTACCCTATAGTTTATGGATGTGGATATTTTATAACTGATTTTTAGACTTGTAAACTGCTTAGAAGCCATTTTGGCACGTAAGCGGCTTATAAATTTGCTGCTGCTGTTGTTACTAACAACAAATGCCTGCCTTTTTTCATCCCATCAGCACCAGGACATCTGCCAGTTCCCCTCCGAGGAGTTTTACAACAGGAGGCTAAAGACCTGTGCCAACCCTGCCCGCGGACACAGCACCCTCTTCCACAAGGACAGGGCCGGCTGCTGCGCCATCATCTTTGGCCACATAGAGGGGAGGGAGAAGAGTCTTGTGGTCTCCACAGAGGACGGCAACGAGAACTCTCGGGCCAACTTGGAAGAAGCGGAGCAAGTGGTGAGTAAGGAGTAAGGGTTTGGCTCCTTTCGGTTGTCCCTCGTGAGGAACGCACTGAGAGTAAACCCCGAAGGGGGGGGGGGGAATTACCCTCCCTTATGGGACATCTTTGGGAGAAGGTAAGGCTAAGGAAAAAAACCTGTACAAATCTGAAGTGAAGTCTCTAAGTTGGTTGGATGGCACCTTGTCCGCCTCCTTCCAGCAACTCCTGCAGCCAAGCTGGTGCCAAATGTCTTCCTCTGCTTTTCTTTGGACCCCATCAGCCAGGCTGAGAAGGGGGGTCTTGTTATCTGGGCAGCCTAGGACCTCCAGACAAACTGTCCAGTCTTGCACCCCAGGGAGGTATCCTTAGGGGTGCTGCCAATTGCAGCAAAAACAGCACGGAAGGCGGCAGTTCCAAGTTACCTTCCTCTACAGCCACAGCAGGCGCTGTGATTCTCCAGCAGTTTGACTTCACCTTTGAATGCCAACATCTATCCGCCATCCAGCAGTTATTAAGACCGTGGTACCTTGGTTTACAAACTTAATCCATTCCGGAAGTCCGTTCTTAAACCGAAACCATTCTTAAACCGAGGCGCGCTTTCCCTAATGAGGCCTCCCGCCACTGGTGCCCTTCCACCGTTCAGATTCCGTTCTTAGACCAAGGTAAAGTTTGCAAACTGGGACACTGCTTCTGGCTTTGCAGAGTTCTTAAACCGAATCGTTCGTAAACAGAACTGTTCTTGAACCGAGGTACCACTGTATTATTTGCTGTATTTATACAGGTCGTCTAGTAACATGCTACTTCTGTGACTCACAATAAATAAGATATTAAAATAGAAGAACCAAAGAAGTATATACCAGGATAAACCCTTTTCAGCCTGCAAAGAAAAAGCTAGTTACAGCTAGAACACAGATTTTTAAGATCACAGTTTATTTCTTTGCATGATTTGATTTTTGTTGTTGTTTTTAAATATTGCAGCAGGCTCTCCACTGTTGACTCATTTTTATCTTCATCAAATTCCTTGTACACCATTTAGAGAGTATTCCAATTAGCCAGTATATAAGCTGTCAAAATAAATGAATAAAAATAAACTGAGCTTTGGGATAGCTTTGCAGGGGCAATCAGATGTTGATGGACTTGCATTGCCTATCAACCCCAGTCAGCAGTCAGGGATGATGGGCTTTGTAGTCACAACAACATCTGGAGAGCCAACCCTAAATTGGAGACTGAAGGCAGGTTTCCATCTTGGGTTCTGTGGGTGAAGTAAACAAAGATGCTGTCTTTTCGCTGCCTTTCAGGTGAGGATAGCAAAGCAGCTGACACTCGACAGAACCACCAAACCTGCCGAGATTGCCATCCTGACTCCTTACAATGCTCAGGTGGTCGAAATCAAGAAACTTCTTCTCCAGGCAGGGCTGCGAGATGTCACCGTTTGCACCATCATGAAAAGCCAAGGTAAGTCACGCCCGTGTGACACGGGGCACTGTGTTTTAGCCAGCACAACCTGCCGGGTGTTGATGGCCTTCACGCAGCGCAGAGTTAACTGTGGAACTCTCTGCCACAGGGAGCAGCAATGGCCACTAGCCTAGGTGGCTTTCAAAGAGGATTAGACAAATTCAACTAGCCGTGATGACTGTTGGAGGCAACAATTCTTATTAATACCAGTTTCTGGAAACCACAGGAGGGGAGAGAGGGCTGTTTGGCTTAGGTTCTGCTTGCAGGTTTCGCACGAGCATCTGGTTGGCCGCTGTGTGAACAGGATGCTGAGCTAAAAGTGCCTTTGGCCTGGACTAGTAGGCTCTTACGACCTGAGAAGCAGCCACCCTGCACTGGGAAAAACATCCTGTGTCTGCACACACGCGTTTATAATTATCCCTACGGCTAATCTTCCCTGCTCTTCCCACTCCCAACTGCTAGCTTTGTGAGCGGTGCAAAGGAACGAAGTTTGTAACTTCCATTTGCTGCAGCAAGGAACTGCTCTTGATAAGGCTATCTTTTTCTGATAGCGCAAGGAAAAGGGAAGAGCCTGGGAAGTGTTGGTGCTGACCTTTAAAGCCCTAAGCGGCCTCAGTCCAGTATTCTGAAGGAGCGTCTCCACCCCCATTGTTCTGCCCGGACGCTGAGGTCCAGCGCCGAGGGCCTTCTGGCGGTTCCATCATTGCGAGAAGCAAAGCTACAGGGAACCAGGCAGAGGGCCTTCTCGGTAGTGGCACCCGCGCTGTGGAACACCCTCCCATCAGATGTCAAAGAGATAAACAACTACCTGACATTTATAAGACATCTGAAGGCAGCCCTGTTCAGGGAAGTTTTTAATGTGTGACATCTTAATGTATTTTTAATCTTTCTTGGAAACCACCCAGAGTGGCTGGGGAAACCCAGCCAGATGGGTGGGGTACAAATAAACAAACAAACAAATAATTTTTATTAAAATATAACTTTATTGAATAATACAATCAAATTTCCAGATATATCTGCAAAAACACAATTATTTACATATTTGCCAAACATAAACTGTGAAAGAAGATAGAAAATAAGAAGAAACGAAAAAAGAAAAAGAAAATAAAGAAAAAAGAAAATGCTGTTTTCCATAAACAGTAATTCCAGAATTACACTTACATACATTATAAAATAAAAATCTTAATTAACATATCTTAAAAGACTTCCACCGCCTAAACCACACTTCCTTGGTTATTTAATTCTCCTTTGCCTCTGTTCTTCCCTTCCATCCCTTTAGATCCCTTAGGATCTTCCATAATCCTTATTATCATCATCATCATCATGCTTGCCGGTATCCAGTTCTCCTCTGAATACCAAGTGAATCACAAGTGAGGAGGATGCTGTTGCACTCATATGCGCTCCCCATAATGTGCCCCTGCTTGGCCACTGAGACCAGGACGCTGGGCTAGAAGGCACTTTGGTCCGAACCTTGGAAGGGCTTTTCTCCTCGTGTTCCTACCAGGTTCCTGGGTGGAGCTGGGCTTAACCATGTTGCAATTTCTGGCCTCCAGGAAGCGAATGGAAGTACGTCCTGGTGTCCACCGTGCGGTCTTGCTCCCGTTCCGAGGTCGACCGGAAGCCTACCAAAAGCTGGCAGAAGAAACACTTGGGTTTCGTGACCGACCCGAACCAGATCAACGTCTGCATCACTCGGGCGCAGGAAGGGCTCTGCATTATAGGTAGGTGACCTATATGCCCCACGGAGGACCTCAAGGTCCATAAATAGCAACACCCTAGAGGTCCCGGGCCTTAAGGAAGCCAGACTAGCCTCAACCAGAGCCAGGGCCTTTTCAACACTGGCCCCGGCCTGGTGGAACGCTCTGTCTCATGAGACCAGGGCCCTGCGGGATCTGATTTCTTTCCGCAGGGCCTGTAAGACAGAGTTGTTCCGCCTGGCCTTTGGCTTGGAATCAGTTTGATTCCCTCTCCCTCTTTCTTTTTCCTTTCTCCTCCTGTTGATGAGGCCGCTTTTTAATGTTTTAATGTTGTATTTTAATCTTGCTTTTTAAGTTGTATTCACTCAACTTGTTTTTATTATTGTTTGTTAGCTGCCCTAAGCCTGGCCTTGGCTGGGCTATAAATTATTATTATTATTATTATTATTATTATTATTATTATTATTATTGGTATGTGGCTTAAGGGAAACAGTGAGAGGTGGGCAAGTCCGTTGCTGTGGAGCCTTGTTCTTGCTGGAAAAGATGCCTTCTTCAGAGGATGAAGCTGAAAAGAGAGGGATGGACTGCTTTTCGTTGTTGCTTAACTCTTCTCTCTTTCCCCCAACCCCCCCCGGCTTTGCTTACAGGAAACCGTTACCTCCTGGAGAGCAACCCTTTATGGCGTAGACTCCTCGAACACTACAGGAGCCGCAGATGCTTCACTGACGCCACTGAGATCCAGGTCATGAAGGTGCAGGCAATTCGCCGATGAGAACCCACGGCTCTTGGGGGGGGAACCCCTCTTTGTTTTTAAGGCACCTGTTTCACAGGCACCTTTTTAGTGAACACGATAATTGCTGGCCGGAGGCAGAACCAGTGGCCTGTCTAGCGCATGGGAATGGTTACTCAGAAGCTACTGTGTAAAGAACACGCCTCTGGGATGATATGCAAGGCGCTACCGTTTTAGCCATTCAGCCGGGAAGAAAGCACAACGACCGACCTCCAACCTTATTTTGGTGATTGCACTAGACTGTGGCCAGCACAGCACCACATGGCTCAGGCAGCATGAGCTTGTGATGTGCCTGAGTGGGCCTGACTCTGCCATGCTGCCTTCTCGTAAACCAAGGGACATGGGGGCTGTGTCAGTGGTGCTGCCTTGGACGCTGGACTTCTCTGGATGGCACCACTTGCCACCCTGTGCTGTTTTCTGAATGCATTCCTTTTGATTTTGTGTATATGTGTAGAGAATCTTTTAGAATGGGGGTGGGCAAAATGTTGGGTGGCTCTGTGGACACGCCGCCTGTCCAGTTTGGGATGTGCATCTTAGCTTTTTGCTTTGGGGTCCAAATGGATGCTGTAGAAAACCAAAAGGAGGTCCAAAACAGGATGTTCAGGATCCCACCCGTCTGCCAAAGGAAACTGCACCAGCCCTGCTGCAATTGCCGCACCAATTCCTTGCTCAAAGCAAGCAGACCAGCTTAGTGCATTTGGGGAAGAGAGACACCGCAATGTACAGAGGACCAAGCCCAAGTTAAGTTTTTGTTTTTTTAATAATGAGCCATTAAACCCCAATCACTTACTCAAGGTGGCCTCTCTCCTGGGGAACCTTTTTGTACAAATGTTTTTAAAGTGGCCATTTTAAATTTTTTACTTGAAAAGTGTTTCCTCCGGGCAAGAATATAATGTATATTTTTTTGTAGCTTGCTTTTTAAAAGTTGCACCTACTGTAGAACCGCAAACCCTTGCAGTGCAAGTCTCCAGAAAATAACCTGGCATGCCAAGAATGACCAGGCGTTGCAAAGTAGCTTTTTCTCCACACACACCGCCCATGATCTCTGTATGGGCCTTGATGATGTCATTTCCAATCCAGTGCCTGGTCAGGCTAGGATAACTGAATGTAGCTGCCCAGCTTTGCTGGGTACCGTCTCCCAATATCACATGGCTTTGAGAACCTAGTTCAGCAGATCCGTGTGCATTGCACTGTTTCCACACGGGTTGTGTGAACTGCACCAGAGGAGAGGCTTACCTTTTATCATTACATTAAGTGCCTACCTTAAAACAGAAAGTCTGCATGAGGCTTGATGCACAAGGACCTTGATTCTCAAAATGAGTTGCCAGTCAGCTTTTGCTGGACTCTGCTGTTCTGGCCTGGCCTCATCCAGCTCTGCAAAGCCCATGGAGGTGAACTGAGCCGTGTTTGTAGTAATTTGCTGAAGCTAGACTACTTTTTTTTTCAATAACGAGGGTTGTGGGGACTTTTTCTGTTCCGGCACCTCTCCACTGTCTTTATATTGTCGTGATGTATATATGGGGCTGCTTTTTAACAGCAGGGTGTGGTGGGATGAGGGTCTTAGAATTCTGCAAGCGGCAAACCTAATTATTGTGCAAACCTTTGGAATCCCCTTTCTCTTAGCATGAGGGTTTCCCCTCTAGAAATGTTTACTTATTGTCAGGAGTCTTAATAGCAATAAAAAGGGGGGGGGGACTCTTTTCCCTTTAGTTCTACCTCGATTGTTTTAAATGTGAATGTTTGAACTTTGTTAGTGCAAATGCAGCTTCGTGAATCACTTTGCTCTGGAACGGGAAGGAAGTTTTGGACAGGAGTGCTGATCTTATAATAACAGCAGCGGATGTATAAAGAAAGAGCAAGTCAATATACAGACATAATTGTATCCTGGCACTCACTCGCCCTTTCTTTGTGCAACGGTGATGGAAGCTTTTAAGCCAGCCTTGGAAATTAAAGCTGCCGGCCCATTTTCACTAGCCTTCATGCTTACTACATGGGTAGCAAGTGGCATAAAAAGAAAATAAGCTCCACATTTTATTACATAGAATAATAAAGTTTCCATTGCAGGCTGCCCAGAGGGCGATCCTTACTTGCCACAGGCGACTAGGCATATGGCTGTTTACATTTTCATTTTAAACTCTCCCACCTCTGTGCCCTGACTTGATATCTTCCCCGCCCGCATCCTGTCTCCCTTCCACAATCTTGTGCTTTGGCAACTCTGGCCAACATGGCCAATGAGAGTTGCGGCCCCAAAGGTGGAGTTCTTGGGAAGGCAGTAAGATTGGTTGCTGTAAGCCACAGGAAGGAAGAGGGCTCTTGTTTTCGAATCCTTCTGGATTTCCCAAAGGTATCTGTTTGACCACTGTGAGAACAGGATACTGGACTAGATCGGCCATTGGCCTGATCCAGCAGGGCTGTTCTTATGGGAGACACCAGGTTGTGTTCTTTCTGCCCATTCTACATTAGCTACAGTGGTGCCTCGCAAGGTGAAAAGAATCCGTTCTGTGATTCTCTTCGTCTAGCAGTTTTTTTGTCTTGCGAAGCAAGCCCATTGACGGATTAGAGGATTAGCGCTATTAGTGGCTTATCAGCTTATCGGATCAGCTGATAAGCGGCTTAGCGGCTTAGAAAAAGGGGGGGGGGAGGAAAAAACCCCCGCAGGAACTCGCAAGACATTTTCATCTTGCGAAGCAAGCCCATAGGAGATTCGTTTTGCGAAGCACCTCCAAAACGGAAAACTCTTTCGTCTAGCGAGTTTTCCGTCTTGCGAGGCATTCATCTTGCGGGGCACCACTGTACTCTGCTCCTGGCCAACTCTGTTCCTTTCTTCCACTTCCAACTTTGTGCCTTATACAGTAGCTGCTGCATACCTGGCAGAAATCTACAACCTGCACTTTGCTCTTTCCCGAACCATAATTGCCTCACCTTTCCCTCACCCTTCTGCTAGGTTAGCAAGCTGTTGACTCCCGCTTTCCCCTATCTGACCAATATCTTTATCCAGAGGGCACAAGCTAGGTTATAGCAAGGAAATACAAGGTAAAATCTTTGTTCCCCTGTAGCAGTGACCTCAGGTACCCACGCCTGCTGGAAGTCTGTAGTCAGGACCTTTTACAGTTCTACGTGGCTGTGTTTGGTGATTGTTGGAGAGGTACTGCTAGGCGCAAACCCCTGGGCTCTTCTACTGCACATACTTGCTGAAATGAATGGGATGTATGTAAGTGGACCTGTGCACAGGTCTGCATTGCAGCGGGTTGGACTAGATGATCCTCAGGGGTCCCTTCCAACTCCACAATTCTGTGATTCCAAGTCTGATTCATTTCAGTGGGGCTCGCGAAGGAGGACTTCCTCGCGGAGTCTATTGTGAGGAGCAAACGCTGCAGTAATTGGCTGTGTCTTAGCCTCAGCATTCAGCGACTGCAAGTGATCCACTTGCTTTTCGTCAGTAGAATTTTATCTGTCAAATAGCTGCAACGTACGTGGCTTCAAGAAAATGTTCAACACCGAGTATTTTTTAAAGTATTTAGAGGTTTGTGCCGTGTATCGTCCCAATACATTTCTACTTAAGACAATCAGTATAAATGCAGAGGCAATTTGAAAACAAAACAAAAAACTTAGTGCAATAATGTCGTTTAAATACAAATGAAGTGCACGGTTCAGCCCTGGCCCACTAATGAACTGAGCGGGGCCTAGGGCTCTTGCACAGCCCCCATGCATTTCATGAGTTTCCAGCTGAATGAGTTTCCAACGCATGAAATGTTGCTTTTCTGTGAAATGGACTGAAAGACAACAGATGAGCCGTAACCATAGAATCAGGATTGTAAGCGTTGGAAGAGACCCAAAGGGTCACTAGCCCAACGCCCTGAAATACAGGAACCAAGTTACATGCTGTTTTTTATACATATACTTCTATCTTTACTTGTTGGTTTTGATTGTATCTGTTGGATTCCATTTTTAGGATGCAGTGTAATTTTTTTTAAAAAAAACCTGGATTTGCATGTACAATTTCTTAAGCACCCTTTTTGAGGGCCTGAAATTAAGTTTAATAGATTTGAAGCTTTAATGTCTATAAATTATGGCTCCTTGTACTATTTTTTGTTTTGTTTCAATTTACAGGCTGATTAAAATATTTCTGTGATGTTTATATGAACCTTAACCTTTTCAATGATGCTGATTGTATTATGTGAAATAAAACTTTACTGAATTCTGACTGGGGTGATGAATTATTTGGGGTATATGTGTTTTAGAGGAGTCCTTCCCAGCAAACTCCGGAGAGCTGAGAGACTGAACCTGAGACCTTCCTTATACAAAGGCAGGAGCGTTCTCTCTACCTCTGAGTTATGGCCCCCTCACTTGAGGGATCACATTTTAAAAAAAATGCTCCCAACTAAATAAACCCCCACAAGGTGAAAGCTAATGGTTGCCCCACCTCTAAAAGGGTATTTGTTGCTGTTGTTTAGTGAGCACTCAGGGCTGATTTCCTTCAGAATGGATACGTTTGATCTTCTTGCAGTCCATGGGACTCTCAAGAGTCTCCTCCAGCACCATAATTCAAAAGCATCAAAGGGTATTGCAGTTGGAAAAGGTTCAGAAAACAGCAACGAAAATAATCCAAGGGGTGGAGCAACTCCCTTATGAGGAAAAACTGCAGCTTTGGGGGAAATTTTTTAGTTTAGAGAAAAGGCAAGTAAGAGAGAAAGTGACACAAGTCTATAAAATCATGCATGGAACAGAGAAAGTAAAATTAGAATTCATGGGCATCCAGTGATACTGAATGTTGGAAGAACCAGGATAAAAGAATACTTCTTTACAAAGTTCATAGTTAAACTACAGAACTCCAAGCTACGGAATTTATGCCCTTAGCACACACAGGCTTATTTGTTAATCGACAGACAACTACACAAGAGCCCCACAATACAATAGATATTTGTGATTGGGTTTTGGGAGCTCTTGTACATGTCAAGAACATGAGCCTGCTGGATCCGGCCATTGGGCATCCTGTTCTCGCAGTGACCAACCTGATGCCCGAGGGAAGCCTGCAAGCTGGGCACGCACTTTGCCCACTTGTGATTCAGAAGCACAATGGATGGATGGAGGGCATAGCCTTTGATAGCTTTGCCTCCCTGGATGTTTGCAAAAAGCAGCTGGACTGGGGCATGTGGACTGGGACTATGGCCCCTGGGGGAGGATGAGAGAATCCCTCCCACCATATTCCCAGTGATCCCCTTGTCCCCCAAACTGCTGTTGGCCCAGTTAGGGGAAATTTACACATGCAATTATGAGCATCTTCAGGGGCAAAATGATGCTGGGTGAAAAGGGCTGATCTCCCTCTCCTTTAGTCTCTAGAGGGACCGCCTCTCCTGATATGCCCCGCGGAGGACCTTAAGGTCCACAAATGACAACATTTTGGTGGTCCCAGGTCGCAAGGTGGTTAGATTGGTCGCAACTAGGGCCAGGGCCTTTTCAGTACTGGCCCTGACTTGGTGGAATGCTCTGTCACAGGAGACTAGGGCCCTGCGGGACTTGACATCTTTCCGCAGGGCCTGCAAGACAGAGCTGTTCCGCCTGGCCTTTTATTTAACCTGTATTTTAACCTGTATTTTAAATTGGGGTCCCCCCTCATTAAGTTTTTACTGTAATTTTATTGGTGTTAGCCACCCTGAGCCCGGCTCTGGCCGGGGAGGGCGGGATATAAATAAAAATTATTATTATTATTATTATTATTATTATTATTATTATTATTATTATCCTATCCTACAATTGTAAGGGACCCCCCCAGGTTCATCCAGTCCAGCCCTCTGCAAAGCAGGAATCTCAGCTAAAGCATCCATGACAGACAGCCATCCAACCTCTGCTTAAAAACCTCCAGTGAAGGAGAGAGTCCACTACCTCCTGAGGAAGTCCGTTCCACTGTGAAACAGCTCTTACTTATTCATTTCCCTTCCCATGAAACATCTCCAAGTGATTTGACAGCAAAATCATGAATAGAAACATGGTGTGGGTTTCATGGGGGGTGTCAAACAGCTCTTACTGCCAGCAAGTTCTTCCTGGTGTTTAGTTGGAACAGAACTACCGTATTTTTCGCCTCATAGGACGCACCGTCCCATAAGGCGCACCTAGTTTTTCGGGGGGGAAATAAAAGGAAAAAAATTATTCCCCCCCCAGGCGTGGGGCGGGGGAGGCCCGAGCTTCCCCCGACCCCAGCCCCCAAACAGGCAGCTCTCTGCAAGCCGTGGGAGCCCAGCGCTGGCTCCCGCTGCTTGTGGAGAGGTCCGCGAAGCCTGGAGAGTGAGAGGGGTCGGTGCGCAGCCTGCATTCGCCCCATAGGACGTACACACATTTCCCCTTCATTTTGGGAGGGGAAAAAGTGTGTCCTATAGGGCGAAAAATACGGTACTTAACCCCTGTAGCCCCATGGAGGCTTTTGGGGACTGGAGATATAACCAGATCTGTATTAAGAATTTGGCTCTCAGTATTTAGAACGAGTGACCTGCCTGCTCTTCAGGTGCCCTGGGGTAGTAACAACAACAATAGTGATTTGTAGGAAGCCAGTGAAAGAGAGAGGTGTTTCAAGTAAAACTTTCCTCTTTTGCTGCAGTCTGGAGCCTAGAGAAGCTCAGAAATAAAAGAAACGCCTGACACTCCACAGTGGGTGGAAGGAACCAACAATCATAGAACGGCAGTTGGAAGGGACCCTAAGGATCATCAATCCAACCCCATGATGAGAAATATACAGCTGTCCCATACGGGAAGCGAACCTTCATCCTTGGCATTATCAGCACAGTACTTTAACCAACTGAGCTGCCCAGGCTCCAAATTATAGTTGCATATAAAGCTGGCGCGGATTTTGGAGGAGACCCAAGAGAAGGCAGAATAAACAGAACCGCGTGTCTAAATATGGCTGACAGAGGGAACACGAGCCATCATCTGTTTCCTGGACAGCAAGGAAAAGGCAGATGTCGCTGCCATCATCAGACCATAAGCAATGTCGGCTGGTGTGATGAGCTGGGCTCCAATAACATCAGGGGGTCCACAGCTCTCCCCTCCTTGCATTAGAGCATGTCAGCAGGATGTTCCCCATGCCTGGGAGAAAAGAGCAGTGGCCCTGAGGCAAGCCAGGCTATCAGTTTGAGTTCAAGCATCTCTCTGAGAAACACTGGCCCGCTAGTTTAAAGGAGGCTTGCAGTGGCCCAAGATGAGCCTTGATGGTTTAGATCAAGCCCGTTTCTCACTATGGCAAACTAGATTATTGATTTGTTTGGATTTTTATTCAGCCCTTTTGCCCAAAGGAGCCCAAGGTGACACCAAACAAAATATTTTTAAAATAGATTGAAAACAATCAAATACCCTCATGGCTAAAAAAATGTCATGGTTGCCAAGAACTGAGACGTCTGTGGAAAGTCTCAAAATGGGTTGTGAAAACAATAAGCCTCCTCATCTGTCGTTTCAGTGGCTTTTTGCCTCTGAGCATCAAACTAACCACTAGTAGCCATCTTAAAGACCACTGCTATATCTTGGGGGCAGTGGTGGGTTCGCAGAACAAAAGACACTGGCTTTTGCTGAGTTCCATTTACACTAGGTGAGACCAAGAATATCTCTTTATGTGACCAAGAGCTGCATGTCTTCATATGGCCCACAAGTGAAATCCACCAGGGCTACTATCAACTCTTTCCCCCCAACCCAATCTATAGGACCCTAACTTCAAAGCCCTTTGGATAGCATTTCCTTGGCCAACCATCCAACTGGAGAAGCCAAAACCAGGTCTTCCCTGCTATCTACATGTTCTAGTAAAAAAAGGAAAAAAGTGAATTGGTACAATTTCAGGAAGTCCAGAAGGAAATGTTAGAAGCTTGTTTTTGCCAATTACATCTTTGCCAGTTCCTAATAGAAATGAGGATGATATCTGGACCTACATACACTGAAAGTAAAGTTTTGAAAGTTTTTGGGAAATGTCAGAAGTTCATTTCATTTCTCTCTGTCCCCCTTAAAACCTTAAGAACCACCAGTCAGCACCATGAGATTACCAAAAATTACCTTCATAGGTACACTGTTACTGACTCCTTTCTTGCCTGTGGGTGGCTGGTGTTTGGATGTGGGTCTGGTGCCTTAAAGGCGGTAAATCTGGACTGGGTGACATTCTCCCCCACTGTTGTGGGCACCTCAGTGGCCTACAGACTACTGTTTTGGCAGCTGAAGGCTTGCCAAATTTCCACCCAAGACCAGAAAAAGCTGGTGGTTTGATGCAAAACCTTTAAAAATAAGTTTTTAATTTGACTTATTTTACATTCCTTGTGAATTGCTACGATGGGAAAGTCAGGGTTCAGACATAGAAGTCTCCATTTCTTCCTCAAGGTACGGTTTTGTCTTAAGCAGGATGGAATCGTGCCACTGTTCATAGACAAGTGTGTAAGTCTCTGCCCTTTTGACAGTGAACCTGTACAAACGGTCGGGCAACAGGTTGTGGATTTCGCAGGTGTGCGACGTGACCGGCATGATTCCGCAGTGGACTCGCTCTTGGGGAGTTCTGGGCTCCAGCAGCTTAAAGCTGAGTTCGTACTGTTCGAGCTGCGGCTGCTGGCTGGTAACAAACCACTTGAGACTCACCCAGTCCTCGTGAGCCACCGACTCCCTCCGGTCAAACATCACAGGCATCTTTGTGCTCAGGACAAGCCTGATGTGAGGGATCTTGGTAATCCCGACGTCCGATACCAGGCGGTGCTTGACATACAGCCTCCCCGGTACCAGCATAGCAAGGAAATAATCCATCTGCTCAGAGAGACTCGCCAGCCTTGGTTTGACAGCGTCCCATCTGGAGAGGAAAGTCATCATGTCGTGGGTCTCCAGGAAGTGGACCAGCTCCTCCCGACCTTTCTCCAGCTCTTCCAACAGGTCAGACAGGAGCAGCAGCTGGATTTTGGTTTGGATGGTCCCCACTTTCTTCATCCTCTGGAACCTCCAGGGGTCTATCAGTTGGAACATGGTGGTGGGGAGCATCAGGTGGTTCTGATCTCCCAGTGCCAAGTGCTTAGGCAGGATTTCAATGTAGTAGGAGCACTTTTTCAGAAGCTCAATCCTCTTGTGGTGGCGCTTGAGCAGGTGGAGGCTGAGGTCTGAGTGCAGGAACTCCAGCACGACATTCTTCCTCTCCATGTACATCCTCCAGGCTTCATTCTCCTGCTCCTCTTCGCTGTACACCACCGTCTGGAGGTTGGCCCCTAACTTGTTCAAATAGACATCAATAGTTCCAATGTTCATCATGCCTGGGCTGGAACACAAGAACGAAACAGGCACACAAAGGAAGAGCAGGTCAGCTGAAAGACTGCCATCGCGGCGGCTTCTGAACCCCTCTTAATTTTGGTTCTCAGAGGCTTGCAGCCAAAAGTTTGTCCAGTTATAAATGTGATAAGAGACTTCCTCTGCTCTGAAGCTCCTGGACCCTCTGCCATTCCTCTCCTAGTTTCCCTCCACCTTTCAAACTCAAACTGACCCTTTTATTCATCTGGATCATTCCCTATGGGAACCCTACTTTCCTAGACTCCTCTGAGTCCCTCGGCTGGCTGCTGTTCTCTCCTCCTCCTTTCCGAGGCTCTTGCTTAGTCTATACACCTAAGGCAGGGATAGGGAGCCTGTGGCTGTTCACAGGTTGTTGGACTGCCGTTCCCATAATCTGACCACTGAGCCATCCTGGCTGTGGTTGATGGGAGCCAGAGTAAAACAATATACATGGAAAGCCACACATGCCTTTTTCTAGGATCTGAGCAGTTGTGCCAATGCGTACTTCCAGTCCACTAGCCAGACATGCTTAGGAAACAGAGAATCTGCACCAATGGGAGCTAGAGGCCTTCTGGCTATGTAGCTCTGCAGTGACCAGTAGGCAACTAAGCTAATTCCTCCCGGAGGCTACCTTACCACCATCAGACAATCCCTTAGTGCATTTATAGTGTATGTGTGGAAAGCAGCAGGAGGAAAGACAAGATGCAACAATCCTTCAAGGCTACAATAATGTCTGCTGCTCATCCTGGAACAAGGTATTTCCCTGGCACACTTTTGTGGCGCTACACTCTGCTTTATTTAAGAGGTATGGCTAAGCTGGGATGCGGGTGGCGCTGTGGGTTAAACCACAGAGCCTAGGACTTGCCGATCAGAAGGTCGGCGGTTCAAATCCCCGCGACGGTGTGAGCTCCCGTTGCTCGGTCCCTGCTCCTGCCAACCTAGCAGTTCGAAAGCACGTCAAAGTGCAAGTAGATAAATAGGTACCTCTCTGGCAGGAAGGTAAACGGTGTTTCCGTGTGCTGCACTGGTTCGCCAGAAGCGGCTTAATCATGCTGGCCACACGACCCGGAAGCTGTACACTGGCTCTCTCGGCCAATAAAGCAAGATGAGCGCCGCAACCCCAGAGTCGGTCACGACTGGACCTAATAGTCAGGGGTCCTTTTACCTTTACCAAGCAGGGGTTATGCTTATGACATCTCCTCTTTATATTATTCCATTTTCGGGGCGGGGGCGGAATCCACTTATGTTGGCCTTTCTGAGTGCCTGTCAGGGAGTGCAATATCAAGGCAAACACATAGGCGCTTGGGAGTGGGCATATGTCAGTGTGACCCAAAGCCTGAAAATGGTGGATGGACTCGTGTTTTTGTTGTACAGCAGAACTCTCAGAAAATCTGAAGCATGCGTAAGGACAGGGAGCCCTGCCATGAGACATCCCCAAATGGCTGCAAGATGTTTCTAATGTACCTTCCTGTGACAGCATGTTTCCTTCTCTTGGCAGCGCTAGGGGCACACACACTTGAGCACTTAGCTCAGTTGAAACACAGGCACTAGTAGTTTTCTGCAAGCCTCACAGATGTCATGACCCTGAATGACACATTCTGCAGGTTTTCCAGTAAGATGAGCATATCATGCAAAGATGCACCATGTCCTTGAAACTAGAGGCGTTCTGTGGCAGATGCTTACCTGGGCCTGTGGAAAGTGCTCTCTGGCTAAACCGTGGGAATAAATTAGGTTAGGTCATTCAGATTATTTTATGCAATGCTGCATGTGGGGTTTTCTTTCGCATTAACTTATAAAGATTATGGTTATTTCATGTATTTGAATTGCTATTGTTCATTTGATATTTTGTAAGCCACTTTGGGCACAATTGTGCAGGAAAGTGGCATATAAATAAACAAGATGATGAAGTCTGGGTATGTAGAGAACAGCTAGCCTAGGGAGATCAACAAGGATCATCTGCATGGTCACTCCGTGACTTTCTTTCAGGCCTTCTCAATTCTCACTATTTTCAGCTTTTTACTCATCTCCACAGCCATGATCTCTAGAGACATACTGTATTCCCTTAAAAAAAAGAAAGGCAAAGGCAGTATTTTTTTTTTTAAGATGGCATATGCAATGACTACCACCATTCAGTAAAACTCGAATGGTAAACTGGTTCATAGCTCAGCTCCTTAGCTAAGGATCCCAAAACCTACTTAAAATATCATCTGCCTTAAGAGATAAATTAAGGCTAAATGTGTCCAATGCCAACTATAAAGCACTAATAAAGAGCTGCGAAAGCCAAGGGGACATATAGTAGGCAGCTTGAGGGTTCCCCCAAATAACTTTAATTTCAATGCTGTATTTGCCTTTGGCTATATCCTGAGCCTTTAAAATCCTAAGAACTTGAAAGCTGACTTAACCATGAACCTTCCTGTTCCTTGGACTTCTATGAACCCCTTCTTCTCATCCCCCAGGGTGTCCCATATTCTCATTCCTCAACCTTCAGGGCAGGGGGAGGAGGCCAATTAAAGATGCTCACAAACGCTTCAGCTTGTGATCTGTTGCAACAACCAGACTGGAACCTGCTGGTTTATCAATGGCCATTTAACCAGAGAGCGCCCAGGGCCTGCCTGCAGTCTTTTCTTTTTTTTACCCTTGAACTTTCTCAGCCTGGCTCCTCTGTGCATCAAAACCACAGCCATAGGGGGAGAAAGTACTGTAGTGTGCAAAAGCACAACTGGACAGCTGGTTGCCTGGCAGCCAAACCTTGGCAAAACTGTGAAATGTGAAAATCATACCCAAGGCGTACTCGCTGCCGCTGTCTGGGGCACACCTTGTTCACACGGCACATTTCCCCATTAAGAATGGGTGCAAGGTGTTTGTATGAGTACAGCGGGCAAAATGACTGCATGAACCAGCTCCTAGGACCTGAGCCTCCCTCCTTTTACCCATATATTGGTGTGTGGTATTGTTAGTGTGGCAGCACGGACACTTTGGAACTCCCTGCCTATTGATAATAGGCAGTCACCTTCAATATATATTTTGGGCATGGGCTGAAGGCCTTCTCATTTAGACAAGCCTGCCCAGGTGTCATGCATGATTTAATTACAGTTCCTGCAATCAAAATAAAAAAATTCCTTCCAGTAGCACCTTAGAGACCAACCAAGTTAGTTTTTGGTATGAGCTTTCGTGTGCAAGCACACTTCTTCAGATACACTGAAACAGAAGTTGCCAGATCCTTCTATATAGTGAGAAGGTGGGGAGGGGTATTACTCAGAAGGGTGGTGGGAATGGGAGATTGGCAGATAGCTGAGATGAGCCTGTTGACGACTCTTAACGACTGTAATAGGTCTTCCAGGAAAAGGCAAGGGGTGAGAAGGTGAAAAATGGCTTAGTCATGTATAAGCTCATGTATAAGCTCATACCAAGAACTAACTTAGTTGGTCTTTAAGGTGCTACTGGAAGGAATTTTTTTATTTTGACTCTGGCAGACCAACACGGCTACCTAGCTGTAACTAGTTCCTGCAATGTTGTACTAAAGGACCCTGGGATTCCTCTTCCAGCTCTATCTACCATTCCATGCATGAGTTTTAATTTGTTTTAGTCCGTGCCATTTGTGGCTTTAACCTTTTGGTACATTTTAAATTATGCTTGCAATTTTTGTGTGTGTGATTAAAAAAAAAAAAGAGCTTCATCTTTCTTTGCAAACCGCTTTGAGGTCTGCCGTCTGCCCCCCCCCCCAGTACAACCAAGCGGCATATCAATTTATGAAATTAAACGAACAAAACATTGCAGCCTAGGGTCCATCCTCCTTTCTGTAGCCCCGCTGTGCTTTCGGCTCAGCGGGTACCTCACTTTGCACCCCCTGAACCCCTCGATGGAGTTGGGTGGAGGTGGCAAGAGATATTCTCCCTCAGCTGACTCCTTCCCTACCTGTGAGACAGGTGAGTTCCTTTCTGCAAAAGGCGGCCTTACTTCCACTTCTGTCGCCCGCAGCCATGTTTAGGGAAGCTTTTAATCTCTGATGAATTATTGTATTTTAATATTTTGCTGTAATGCAAGCTGCCTAGAGCGGCTGGGGAAACCCAGCCAGATGGGCGGGGTATTTATAACATAACATAATATAATATAATATAATATAATATAATATAATATAATATAATATAATATAATATAATATAATATAATATAATATAATATAATATAATATAATATAATATAATATAATATTAAATAAATAATAAAATAAAATAAAATAATAATAATAATAATAATTTTTTGAGGTGGGACACCTGCAAAGGCTCCCACCCATTCCCATAAAGCAGGGTTTCCCAAACCTGGGTCTCCAGCTGTTGTTTTGGGACTACAATTCCCATCGTCCCTGACCACTGGTCCTGCTAGCTAGGGATGATGGGAGTTGTAGGCCAAAACAACAGCTGGAGACCCACGTTTGGGAAGCCGCGGAGCAACCTCCCCCAGGGATGGGGGGGGGAGGCGCCCCTTTCCCCTGCCTTCCACCTATGCAGCCCCCATCGTTTTCGGCCCCCCCCCGGGTCCCGAGGCTTCTCCCCCTCCCCTCCCCCGGGAGCCTTACCTGTGGCTTAGCATGGTTGCTCCCGGGGCAGCCGCTCACCCGACACCCCCCATCTGCCGGGCCCGGGGCCGGAGCCAGGCTCGGGGCTGCGCGCAGGCCTCGCCCGTCGCCATGGCAACCCATTGTTCCGCGCGGCCGCGTTCTGGAGCCCGCAGGCCTCGCGAGGCCCGCGCTTGAACCCGGGGCCGGCGGGGGGCGGGCGGGGAGAGCGGAGGCTTCAGAGGGGGCGACAGGAGGAAGGGCTCCGTCCGTCTGTGTCGTTGCAGGTCCCTTGACTTGCAACTCACTGGAAAACTCAATTGTAGTAGTAGTTGTTATGCAGGTCGCTTGACTTGCGACTCACTGGAAAATCAGTTGTTGTTGTTATTATTATTATTATTATTATTATTATTATTATTATGCAGGTCTCCTGACTTGCGACTCACTGGAAAATCTGTTATTATTATTATTATTATTATTATTATTATTATTATTATTATGCAGGTCGTCTGACTTGCGACTCACTGGAAAATCAGTTATTATTATTATTATTATTATTATTATTATTATTATTATTATGCAGGTCGCCTGACTTGCGACTCACTGGAAAATCAGTTATTATTACTATTATTATTATGCAGGTCGCCTGACTTGCGACTCACTGGAAAATCAGTTATTATTATTATTATGCAGGTTGCTTGACTTGCGACTCACTGGAAAACTCTTATTATTATTATTATTAAAAATAAAAAGAATTAAAAATTGTCCAGTAGCACCTTATAGACCAGCTATGTTTGTTCTGGTATAAGCTTTTGTGTGCATGCACACTTCTTCAGATACACTGAAGCAGCATGCAGCTCAATGTGGTGCTTTCCATGATGTGATGCAGTCCTGTAGCACCTTATAGACCAACGTTGTTGTGCAGGTTGCTTGATTTGCGACTCACTGGAAAAATCATCATCATTATTAATATTATTATTATGCCGGTTGCTTGACTTGCGACTCACTGGAAAACTCAGTTGTTATTATTATTATTATTATTATTATTATTATTATGCCGGTTGCTTGACTTGCGACTCACTGGAAAACTCAGTTGTTGTTATTATTATTATTATTATTATTATTATGCAGGTCGCTTGACTTGTGCCTCACTGGAAAACTCTGTTACAGTATTATTATTATTATGCAGGTGGCTTTACTTATGACTCACTGGAAAACTCAGTTATTATTAATATTATTACTATTATTATTATTGTTATTATTATTATGCAGGTCGCTTGACTTACAACTCACTGGAAAACTCAGTTATCATCATCATCATCACTGAAAAATTCTGTTGTTGTTGTCCTCATCAATATCATGGGATCAGCCCGGGGGTGGGCAGTTGCCCTCCATCATTTAAAACCAGTAAAAAATAATAAAAATCCTTAGCTGAGATTTTACCCCTCCTAACAAAAGCCTGCCCCCCACCAAATCCTGACTATCATCATCATGGGATTAGCCAAGCCGTGTGTGGGGGGGGGGGGGAGTGCTCAATAAAAACCAATAACAATTAATAAAAATCCTTAACTGAGTGAGGTTCTGCTCCTGCAACAAAAATCCTCACCACCACCATCATCATGGGATTAGTCAAGGGGGGACAGGTGCCCCACCCAATAAATGAAAATCAGTAAAAAAATATAAATCCTTAACGGAGGTTCTGACCCTCCTAAGAAAAGCTTTCCCCCAAAAAAATCCTGACCATGCCCATCATCATCATCATCATCATCATCATGATGGGATTAGTTAGGGGAGGCAGCTGCCCCCTCAACCCCCACATCAAAACCTCTTGCAAAAGTAGAAGGGTCCCTTTGTGCCCAAAAGCCTTTTTTCTGTGCAAATCCTTCTGGATTCCCAGGTCCTGACTTACAAAAGGACATTTTTTTCCTCCCGCAAGAGGGCAGCAAAGTTGTCTTTTTCCACTTCTGAACTGGCTTTGAATGTTGGGTTTATAGGATCTTGTAGCCTTAATGATTTCGTGGCTTCAGGCCCAAAAAGAAGCAGTCTTAAATGTCGGTGGGGTGGGGAGCCAGACATTTCGCATACGTTTTAAATCCAGGACATTTTGAAAAGGAGTGTTTTCAGTGATGGATTTTACATGTTAGAATTTGAAATGTGGGAATCCATAATTCCCACCCTAAAGAAGTTCATTTGTTTACTGGTTAAAATATTAGATTACCTGCTTAACACAATAGGATTAGACAAACAGATTCCTGAAGGACAGGTGGCTATTAGCCATGACACCTAAATGGAGCCTCCATGTTCATAGGCAGTATACCATTTGTCAGAGGGCTCACAGCACAGGCGACCTGTTCCTTTCATGCCTTTTGGAGTTTCTCAAAAAGTATTCGGCAGAAAAGGGAAGTTGGACAAAACGGATCTTCGGTGTGATCTTGCAGAGCTCTTTGTGTATTTTTAAAAGGAATCTCTCTGATCCTCCTGGTAAAGGTAAAGGGGCCCCTGACCATTAGGTCCAGTCGTGGCCGACTCTGGGGTTGCGGCGCTCATCTCGCTTTACTGGCCGAGGAAGCCGGCGTACAGCTTCCGAGTCATGTGGCCAGCATGACTAAGCCGCTTCTGGCGAACCAGTGCAACACACGGAAACACCGTTTACCTTCCTGCCAGAGAGGTACCTATTTATCTACTTGCACTTTGACGTGCTTTCGAACTGCTAGGTTGGCAGGAGCAGGGACCGAGCAACAGGAGCTCACCCCGTCGCGGGGATTTGAACCGCCGACCTTCTGATCGGCAAGCCCTAGGCTCTGTGGTTTAACCCACAGCGCCACCCGCATCCCTTGATCCTCATGGAGGGGAGTTCAAATTATCAATGAACCTCCTGGAAAAAGCTGTGCTTTAAGAACTTCCAAAATTTAGGACCTGGTGAGAGCTAGCCAGGGCCATCATCCGTGGGAAGCCTTGTCCCACACATGGGTTCCAAATCTGCTGGGGTTTTCAGCAGTGGCAGATACCATAGAGCACTGATGCACTGCTTTTTTTGCTTTGGGGCATCTGTGAAAATAGAATGTTGGACCAGATGGGCCTTTGGCATGATCCAAAAGGGCTCGGATGTTCTTACCTTTCCCGCCCCGATCTGGCCACAGTGATCCATGCGACGGTCACTTCCAGGCTTGACTACTGTAATTCGCTCTACACAGGGCTACCCTTGAAACTGTCCCAGAAACTCCAGCGGGTGCAGAATGCTGCAGCAAGGCTCCTCACGGGGTCCCTGCTATGGGAGCATATTCACCCAGTGCTTTACCAGTTGCACTGGCTCCTGGTGGAGTATCAGGTCAGGTTCAAGGTGCTGGTTTTGACCTTTAAAGCCCTTTGTGGTTTAGAGCCCTCGTACTTACGGGACCGCCTTTCCTGGTATGCCCCGCAGAGGACCTTAAGGTCCATGAATGACCATAGTTTAGAGGTCCCGGGTCCTAAGGAGGTCAGATTATCCTCCCCCAGGGCCAGGGCCTTCTCAGTGATGGCTCCGACCTGGTGGAATGCTCTGTCCCATGAAACCAGGGCCCTGCAGGATTTAACTTCCTTCCACAGGGCCTGTAAGACAGAACTATTCCGCCTGGCTTTCAATTTGAACCTGGCCTGATCTTTTGTTCTCCTTTCTTCCCTCCCCTTCCCCCTTTTATGAAGATTACCCGCTCTGGGATCCCACAGCTAATTCTCCCCTGGTCTCTTTGCTGGCCCAAATAGGACTAATTTAGCGAGCTAGCCCTGGTGATCATCTAATGTTTATTGGATGGATTTCCCCCCTAAAATGATTTTTGAATTCTGAATTTATTGTTATTCCCGTTTTATACTGTACTTTATGCTTCTTCTTTTTTGTAGCATCAATTAAGTGTTTTAAATTTGTAGTTATCCGCGCTGAGCCCGGTTTTCTGAACCGGGAAGGGCGGGGTATAAATAAAAAATTATTATTATTTATTACAGCAACATTATTTCCCACTCATCTGAGTCTTTATCCCATGATGTATAGACCGGTTGGTGACAGGAAGCTGCAATGAACTGCAGAATACTCTGAGCACACCTGTTCTTTGATTTGTGGATGCCTCCCTCCCCCCAGCTTTGCATAATGCTGCTCACCACTCTTGGCCCAATCGCATAGAAATCTTCCATGTCACCGCCACATCTTCCAGGGTGTTGTTGGCATGGAGACACCTACATGCAATTATGCCCAAGCACGTACCAAGCTGCATAAAATGCGAACCGTGCCCATCTGGAGCACAGTCTCATGACGTGGATTCTAAATCATTTCCGCGTGTCAAGGATGTGTTTGATTCGGCCCTAAGTGCAAATATATCTGTAAGAGAAAGAAAGGGGGAAGAAAGGAAAAGGGCAACATTTTAGTTAACAATTTTCAGAGGTTGGGAAAAAAAACAGAAAAAAACTTCAAGTACTCTGATCCTGCACCACTGAGAATTTAGTGTGCCTGGGGAGCAGGATAGTAAATTATCCTAAAAATTAATTTATTAATTACTCATCTGCCAGATTTGGTCTTCCTTAAGATGCAGCTGCTTTGCGTATATCAAACACCGCTCAAGCTGCACCCAGTACAAGTTCCGAGGGAGACTTTGTGCAAGATGTCATGCATGCAGTATTTTTCGTCGAACTATTGTCTATGTGCTGTGGATGTGGTAGATGGCATCATTCGTGTTTTAAGTCATATTGCTGGTGTTAGTGAGTGGGTGCAGTTCACACTTGGGTATGTTTCCTGGTCCCGTGCATTGATGTAATTCTCTGTGTATGTGCAGGGTGTGTGTGTGTGTGTGTGTGTGTGTCTTATGGCTGTTTTAAAGTTAGGAGGTTGTCTTTATCCCAGTATTGCTGTACCCTGCACTGCCTTTCTGGGCACCAAAAACGAGTTGTAGAGCACCACCCTAGAGCTGGTAATCAGATGGCACTGTGTATGTGTGCCATTCTGCCAGTGGAAAGAATTGCACTTAGGCTGCCATACACCCCTCTGCCCCTCCTGGCATGTCTGTGAAAAACTCTGTGCATATAGACGTTCCACTGGTGGCATTCAAATGGTGGTAGGACTGAAGGGGAAGCCATGGATTGGCAGGGTCCTGAGTGCCCTCGTTTCCTTGGCACAGCCAGAAGTGAGCTCTCAGCTATGCCAGCTCTAGAGGTGGTGCCATCACCATCGATTACTCATTTGTTGTTGTTTAGTCGCTTATTCGTGCCCGACTCTTCGTGATCCCCTGGACCAGAGCACACCAGGCACTCCTGTCCTCCACTGCCTCCCCCAGTTTGGTCAGACTCATGCTGGTAGCTTCGAGAACACTGTCCCACCATCTCGTCCTCCGTCGTCCCCTTCTCCTTGTGCCCTCCATCTTTCCCAACATCAGGGTCTTTTCCAGGGAGTCTTCTCTTCTCATGAGGTGGCCAAAGTCTTGGAGCCTCAGCTTCAGGATCTGTCCTTCCAGTGAGCACTCAGGGCTGATTTCCTTCAGAATGGATAGGTTTGATCTTTTTGCAGTCCATAGGACTCTCAAGAGTCTCCTCCAGCACCAGAATTCAAAAGCATCAATTCTTCGGCGATCAGCCTTCTTTATGGTCCAGCTCTCACTTCCATACATCACTACTGGGAAAACTATCGCTTTGACTATACGGGCCTTTGCTGGCAAGGTGACACCGCTTAATGCCAAAATAGACTTAAGTAGAAAGGTTGCCAAACCAGTACCTTTGTTGGGGCAATGGCTCTGGCTGATTAAAAAGCACCATGATAAGCATAACAAAAGAAGTTGCTCAGTGCCTTGTAACAAAATTGGTGGGCCTTTCCTCCACCTCCTCACCTAGCTATACTGGGTAGGAGAACAGTAGCCAGTGTAGCGTGAGTGAGCTGAGCTGCAAACAGGCTGGAAGCTGGATACACAGAGACCTGCTTGCTCTGTGCTGGATCCTAAGCTGTGACTAACGCAGTGTTTCCCAACCGGTGTTCCGCGGCACACTACTGTGCCGTGAGACATTGGCTGGTGTGCCGTGGGAGGGAGGCGGGCGAGTCGGGCGGTGAGAGGCGGCGGCGGCGAGGATCCGCGTCGAGCCGGGGGCGGCTCCGCGGTGGTGGTGCCGAGCGGCGGGGCAGCGCGTGCAAAAGGGAGGAGCGCGAGACAGCGGAGGAGGAGGAGGCCGGCATGTCCGGGCAGCAGCAGCAACAACAGCAGCAGCAACTCCCGGCGACGGCTCCTCAAGCCCCGCCGCCGCCCCCTCCTCCGCCCGCTATCGCCGCCACCACCACAACAGCCGCCGCCGCCTCAGTTGCCGCCGCCCCTCAGTCCCTCGCTCTGCTGCCTCCTCCCACCCCCAAAGCTTGGAGGTTCCCCGGCAAGGGGGAGGGAAAAAACTTTCACTTTCGTGCGTCCCTCCCGGCGTGACGCTGCGCGCTGACGTCACGGGGCGGGGCTTTAATGGTGGTGTGCCGAGAGATTTTTTTCAGTAAACAGGTGTGCCGTTGCCCAAAAAAGTTTGGGAAACACTGGACTAACGGAGAAGCAAGATCTGTTGGAGTGTCTGTGCTGTGAGCCCCTGCACCTTATGCTGCAGGTTGCATATGTGTATAAATAAAACCAGATATTTGCATTCTCCGCTGACCTTCATTCCAAAGAAGCCAAACTTGAAGAAGTGATGGATTCTCTCATCGCTTAGAGACTGGGGGATGGCATGTAGCAAGATAGACCAGTGTGGTGTAGTGGTTAAGAGCGGTAGATTCGTAATGTGGGGAACCGGGTTCGCTTCCCCGCTCCTCCACATGCAGCTGCTGGGTGACCTTGGGCCAGTCACACTTCTCTGAAGTCTCTCAGCTCCACTCACCTCACAGAGTGTTTGTTGTGGGGGAGGAAGGGAAAGGAGATTGTGAGCCACTTTGAGACTCCTTAAGGGGAGTGAAAGGCAGGATATCAAGTCCAAACTCCTCCTCCTCCTCTTCGTCTTGTAATACAAAACGCAATCAAAACACACAGCAACCAGAGCAGGAGACTTGGTTCAAGCGATCAAGGAGTTCCCTGTGCAAACAGGTGCCTTAACACCTTCCCGTTGACTGCAGGGGGCAAGGGAGCAAAGGAATTGGCAAAGGAAAAATAGTAAGAAAAAGCTGCCCTCCAACATGCCCTGGATGTAGCCAGGGCTGAAATGGCAGTAGCTGTACCATGGAATTTACCCACCAATGGCACCCTAGGGGACTTACCAACTTTTCTCCTCTGCTACCACCCCCACTGATTGGTTTCCATCGTACATCTGCCACTCTGGATGTCTTATCCAGAGCCCACTCACTTCACCTTTCTATTCCCCAAGCACCTGAGTGATGCTTTCTTTCATTTCTGAGCCACCCGCCCACCCACCGCTTTCCTTTTATTTTTAACCCACCCTCGTCAGTTTCTTGCACGGTGCCCCTCACCTCCAACCCACAGCTTTGACACAACACATTTTGGATTGCTGTTTCAACCCCACCCCCAACTCCATCTCCATTAGTGAGTGAAATACAGACCACATCCGATTGTGCGTGCGTGTGCTTTTGAACTCCCACCAAGGCGGAAGCCATTTCCAATGACAACTTGTGTGGGAGATGAAGAGATCAAGGCAAACTGCCTGTCCTGAGGGGAGGGGAGAAAGCTGGCATACAGGGCAGTCCTAATCACGTCTACTCAGAAGTAAGTTCCATTGAATATGGTGGCACTTATTCCTAGGCAAGCAAGGTTAAGATTGTGCTGATGGTATCAAGGCGGTTTTAAAGGTAAGGTAAAGGGACCCCTGACTATTAGGTCCAGTTGTGGCCGACTCTGGGGTTGCGGCGCTCATCTCGCTTTATTGGCCAAGGGAGCCGGCGTACAGCTTCTGGGTCGTGTGGCCAGCATGACTAAGCTGCTTCTGGCGAACCAGAGCAGCGCACAGAAATGCCGTTTACCTTCCCGCCAGAGTGGTACCTATTTATCTACTTGCACTTTGATGTGCTTTTGAACTGCTAGGTTGGCAGGAGCTGGGATTGAGCAACGGGAGCTCACCCCGTCACGGGGATTCGAACCTTCTGATCGACAAGTCCTAGGTTCTGTGGTTTAACCCACAGCACTACCCTCGTCCACAAGGTGGTTTTAGGCTATCCCAATTTCAGTGTTCATTCCTACGAAAGCTTCAGGGTGGACAGACAGCTTCATTTCCAATCAGTGCATGTCCCATAACTTACACTACAAAGGTTCCAGTTAACATTTTGTCCTATTATTTGTTGCTATAACTCAAGAGAATACCCTGTCAGGGACTGGACTGAGGAGGAATGGTGGGGACCGCCCTCCCTCCCTGGCATCTTGCCAAGAAGAGGAGGACAGTATAGATTTAGAACTCCGGTTTGCAGAAGGTCACAGTTCAGAGGCTGCAGTGGGGAGAAGCTGGGAAATATTGGGAGAGCAGTGGGAAGAAGAAGTACTAGGGGAGAGACAGCTGACAGATTCGGAGTTTCTAGAAAGCATTCTTGACACCCCCCCCCCAGGACCAGGCATGCCTAGAGAATAGTAGAACAAAGCTCAGAGGCAGAAAGTACAGATCAGCTGGCGTAGGTGACGTAGAATAGGAGGGACTGAGGGGGTGGGACTTTACTTGGAGAAACGCCATTATCTAAGAAAGACCATATTCCTCCATCTTTCTCTGTGAATATTGAATAAACTACTACTTGGTAAGAACTCTTCTTGTTTTTCTGCTTCTTGGCATCCCACTGTGGGAAGAATAGGATTCTCTGACGCCTGACAGCCCCTCAAGAAAGCAATAATGCTGTAAAGTTGGGGAAGGACCACAGAACAGTTAAGAAAGTGGAATGACGTGTGGATATGGTCCGGTACAAATCCACCACTAATTCCCTATTATTGCTTCAGTGACATGTTGCAGAATACATAGACACATGAAACCTACCTGCCTGGAACGACCCTAGTGTCATTGCAGACAAGACTGATCTATCAAACCTCACCTCTGCCATGAACTCAACAAGTAGACTAAGGGTCCATCCATATTTCTGTTTTCCCTCCTGATTTCAAGCTGAGGATCCAAGGGGACTTATTGTCTTTTCCTCCTGCTACTTTCCCTGGGAAAACCTGTCTACCGCTGAATCAGAGCAAACATCAACTGGCAGAAAACCTGTGATGTGAAATCCTGCGACAAGCATAAGTGTGGGAGCTAGTCTTGCAACCAGAAGGGTTAGATAGATTGGCCCCAGCCAAGGGTGCAGGGCCAGGTAGGTGCAAAAATTGCCCCTCTCCACTCTGGCTCGGAGTGGCTAGGAGCTCACCTATCCATTCTCTCTTTCTGGCTTTGGAGATGCACATACATCTCCATGCCACAGGTGCAAGGGACCGGGAGTGGCGCCGCCGCCAATACAGCTCCTTGCCAAGGGTGCAAGGGAGCCTAGGTATGCCTCTGCTTGCAGCTGGCAGTCTAGGAAGGCTGACTATGTGTGAAGCAAAACAGAAAAGGAAAAGCTCCCTTTGCATTCTTGTTAAAAGCATGTGTTAAAAGCAGGGGTTTGCTTACCTACCAGATGTTCAGTTTAACACATCATCAGCATATGGCTCACTGCTATATAATCAAAACAGCGATAGTCGCAATGCAATAAAGCGATGTTTCAACGGACGGAAGTGCTGTGTTTGGCCACAACAGTTTCTTCCCCAGAAAACATATATAGGCAGCTGAGTCCTATTTTCGAGTTCTTTGAGTAGAAGCCAGAATGTACAAATATTGCAAAACAAGCAAGCAGAGTGCCGAATCGACCAGCCTCCATTCCGATGTCCCAAACCTGCTTCTAGTGGAGGAGACTCCAGAACACCTTTAGCACAGGTATTGGGATGAGGGTTGCAGGTGCCTGATGTGGTGAAGCAGAAACGGCACAAGAAAAACTAGAAAGTACAGAGCAAGGAGAAGCAGTGGTGTAGCGTGGGGGGTGCAGGGGGGGCCGGCCGCACCGGGCGCAACATCTGGGGGTTAGGGTTAGGGGGCGCAAATCCACGGGTTAGGGGGCGCAAATCCATGGGTTAGGGGGCGCAAATTACTTGCCTTGCCCCGGGTGCTGACAACCCACGCTACGCCACTGAGGAGAAGGAGAGGAATATTTGTTTCTTAGGCTGGTCATAGTTTTATCTTTTTATTTCCCAGCGGGGAGGGGAATGACACAGTCAAAAGCGATGAGTGATGTTGGCTTAGGGCTCCTCCAAAATCTGCTGACCTGGGCCTGGAGATTGACAGGGAAGCCCATCAACAGTCACACTGACAGGCGTAGCCTGTTTGGCACCCTGGGACTTGCCTCCCCCCACCCCTGGATTGTGGGATGTGAAACACAAGAGCAGTCAAGTACAGCATTCCTAGAGTGAACATGTTTACACATGGGGAGGAATGTTTGTCCAGCCAGCAGGTAAACTTCCTATTTCCTTCTGGGCTGGGACAGACTTCCTCTGCATGTGACTAGAGGTGGGCGTGGCCTCACCTGTGCAGGTAACGACAAAAGCACAGGGCAGGGCAGCCATCTCTCTCTCTTTGACTACATGCATCGAAGAAGCAACAGCTGCTTAGCCAAAGATGCTCTTTTGGCTTCCAGCCAAGAGAGGATAGAGGGACTGTCTCTTTATGAGACAGTTTCCAGGTGTATATTACTTTTCTAAGCTAAGTCTGCCTTATGGGATCTGATTGTGAACAGAATGTGAGTAAACTCTTTTTATACTTTTATAGAAGACTGTGTCGTGTCTTATCTTTTATGAAGGAATAAGGGGAAAATACCAGAACAGTTATTATAGAGGCTTTAGCGAGCCTGAGCTAACGCATCCACTGTGAGTTTAAAAAGGGGAATGTTACTCTGCTAAATTGTGAACTTGTTAACACAAGTTGGAAAGGCTATAATCAAACAATATATCCTCTCCTGCATCCCTGAACATTCCCACATGGATTTATTTATTTGTTGCATTTATAACCCAACTCCCCCCCCCAAGGAATTCAAGGTGGTGTATGTGGTTCTCTTCCTCCCCATTTAATCCCCACAACAACAACCTTGCAAGGTGGGTTAGGTTGAGAGGCAGAGAGACTGACCCAAGGATATCCAGCGAGCTGGCACTTGTCCCCCCAGCTGCCAACATTCTGGCATCGACCCAAGACGCTTATGTTCCCCTGAGCAGCTACTATCAGACTCCCATCATGCCTTGCAGCCAGAGTGGCCAAAGGTCAGAGTTGCCAGGGGTTGGATTCCTGCAACATCTGGAGGGTCATTGATTAGCTCCCCATCCCTGAAATAGGGGAATAAAAATGAGAAACGATTTGGTTTTTACAACGTGTTGCGGAACTTAGCTCGGTCGTACTTTTTTTTAAAAAAAGGTTTTATATTTTAAATATCTTTTTCTTAGCTCCTTCAGGAGAATGCGTGGCGTAGAAACATAATTAATCAAAAAACAAAACCCCCGTTGCTGCTACGGTTGTTGTACAATTGCTGTAGTTTATTGGTTTTATTGGTTTTTAATTTGCATCTCTGTGATCTTTCTGCCCTGGGCAGGAGATAGACTCGCTAAACAAATGAAATATATTTCCCCCCCTGTACAGCAGTCTACGCTTTATCCTGACGGGTCTTGCGTTTGGGTAGATTGAGCCTGCGACATACTGGGGCATTGACCCAGTCATCACTCACAGTGGCGATGACTGAGCTGTTTCACAAGTCACCTGTGGAGAGTAAACACCTATCAGAGATACTGCAAATACAGCTTTTGCGCCACTCGGACGTCGCCGTTATCTTTGAAGCTGACAGCTTGAAGCATATATCTGGATGTTGACAGTGCGTGAGAGCATTCATCAAAAGCGAATGGTTTCCCGTGGCCCAGGAACAGACCGCTGCTAAGTCTGTGTGAGTCGCAAAGACTAAAATGCAATCTTCCTCTGTCCAGGAATTATTATTCTCACCTTTGTAGAATAGACACTCTGCCCACGATGGTCAGAATGGGTGGTATTCAATGAAGACACACATCCCACCATGAATCAGACTCAAGTTAGAACAGCTACAGGCAACTCAGATGCCAAAATCCTCTTTTTTAACCTGCTTAACTCCAACCCTGGGAAGATCTGACAGTGTCTCCAAAATAGAAAGTCTTTCATCTCATTGCCTCTTTCTTTGCCTTGCAAAGCCCAGAGAGAAGGATCGCTGCCGGACTAGGCTTTTGGTTTCTGGGAGGTTTTTCCTTTAGCTGAGCTGCGAGAACTTGTAGCTTGCCAAGTTAATCTTTATTTCTGGAGAGCAGAGGCAGTTGCCTGAGTTGGCTCGTGTGAGAGGAGAGGGGGTGGCAGGAGGTGCTACAGTCAGACATGGGAAGGTTCAGGCTTGTATTTCCTTTCAGGTTCAGGCAGAATTTCCTTTCCCAAAAATGTGGGAGGTAAAAGAGTCTGCCTTATTCTGAGCCAGTCTAATTGACCCAGTTGGTTCAGTATTGCCTGTTCTGACAGACAGCCGCCCTCCAAGGTCTCTGGCAGAGGACTGTCCCAGGATCTACTGCTACCTGGTCTAATAATAATAATAATAATAATAATAATTTATACCCTGCCCATCTGGCTGGGTTTCCCCGGCCACTCTGGGCAGCTCCAAACAGAATATTAAAAACAATAAAACATCAGACATTAAAAACTTCCCTAAACAGGGCTGCCTTCAGATGTCTTCTAAAAGTCAGATAGTTCTTTATTTCCTTGACATCTGATGAGAGGGCTTTCCACAGGGCGGGTGCCACCACCGAGAAGACCCCCTGCTTGGTTTCCTGTAACCTCGCTTCTCTCAGGGAGGGAACGGCCAGAAGGCCCTCAGAAACGGACCTCAATGTCTGGGCTGAACGATGGGAGTGGAGACGCTCCTTCAGGTATACTGGACCGAGGCCATTTAGGGCTTTAAAGGTCAACACCAACACTTTGAATTGTGCTCGGAAACGTACTGTGATCTCTTGGGGAGGGGGTTATGCTTTGAGCCCCACTCTCTTCTTATGCTCAATTTGTATTTATGTGTTAAATGAAACCTTCTATCCTAGAGACACTGCAGTCTCTGCTGATCTTCACCCCAAAGAAACCAAACTCCGAGCAAGCTCTGGGAACCCCGGGATTCCCTTGCCTCTTGGAGATTGGGGTGGCATGTAATGAACTCGTCTGAGACAGATGCAGACAGGGATAAGAATTGCAGTTAAAAGGCTCGCTGGAAAAGGATGGTCTTCAGCAGGCAGCCAAATGACAGTAAAGATGGAGCCTGTCTGATGCACAACGGGAGAGAGTGCCAAAGGGTCTCTCCTTGTAGTCTATGTAGGAACATGCTACCAGTTCCCACATCGCATGAAGCAGACCTCCTGGTGAGATTGCACCCGCGGGAGGCCCCCTCCTGCAGAGCGCAGAGATCGATTGAATATATAAGGGGTGAGACAATCTTTTAGTTCTGTTTTGAGCTGCAGTTTGCCTTCTTCCATAACCGAAGATCATAGGAACAAGACTTAGGAACATAAGCTGTCTTATACTGAGTAAGAGCATTGGCTCATCCAGCACAGTACTGTCTACACGGACTGAAAGCAGATCGCCAGGATTTCAGGCAGGGAGTATAGTAGTACAGTGGATGCTCAAGTTGCGAACGTGATTTGTGCGGGAGGCACGTTCGCAACACGCAGCGTCCGCAACACGCAGCGCCGCATCTGCACATGCGGGGGTTGTGATTGGGTGCTTCTGCGCATGTGCAAAGCGCGACCGCCAAAACCTGGAAGTAACACGTTCCGGTACTTCCGGGTTTCGGCGCTTCTGTAACCTGAAAAAATGCAACCTGAAGCGTCTGTAACCTGAGGTATGACTGTAGTAATAGTAGTAGTAGTAGTAGTAGTAGTAGTAGTAGTAGTTTATTTATACCCCACCCATCTGGCTGGGTGCTCCCATCATCATCATCATCATCATCATCATCATCATCATCATCATCATCATATTGCGATAAAACATCAGACATTAAAAACTTCCCTAAACAGAGCTGCCTTCAGATGTCTTCTAAAAGTCAGAGAGTTGTTTATTTCCTTGACATCTGATTGGAGGGCGTTCCTCAGGGCGGGTGCCACTGCCAAGAAGGCCCTCTGCCTGGTTCCCTGTAACCTCACTTCTCGCAAGGAGGTAACTGTCATTATGTGGTGGACCTCAGTGTCCAGGATGAGCGATGGGGGTGGAGACGCTCCTTCAGGTATACTTGGCCAAGGCCGTTTAGGGCAGGCTTCCTCAACCTCAGCCCTCCAGATGTTTTTGGCCTACAACTCCCATGATCCCTAGCTAGCAGGACCAGTGGTCAGGGATGATGGGAATTGTAGTCTCAAAGCATCTGGGGGGCCGAGGTTGAGGAAGCCTTGTTTAGGGCTTTAAAGGTCAGCACCAACACTTTGAATTGTGCTCAAATACTTTGCCGACAAAGGTCCGTATAGTTAAACACACATAGAATCATAGAGTTGGAATAGACCACAAGGGCCATCGAGTCCAACCCCATAAAGCTATGGTTTCCCCAGTAGTGATGTATGGAAGTGAGAGCTGGACCAAAAAGAAGGCTGATTGCTGAAGAATGGATGCTTTTGAATTATGGTACTGGAGGAGACTCTTGAGAGTCCCATGGACTGCAAGAAGATCAAACCAATCCAATCTGCAGGAAATCAGCCCTGAGTGCTCACTGGAAGGACAGATCTTGAAGCTGAGGCTCCAAGACTTTGGCCACCTCATGAGAAGAGAAGACTCCCTGGAAAAGACCCTGATGTTGGGAAAGATGGAGGGCACAAGGAGAAGGGGACAACAGAGGACGAGATGGTTGGACAGTGTTCTCGAAGCTACCAGCATGAGTTTGACCAAACTGTGGGAGGCAGTGGAAGACAGGAGTGCCTGGCGTGCTCTGGTCCAGGGGGTCACAAAGAGTCGGACACGACTAAACATCTGAACAACAACATACTGGGAGCCAAAGCAGATCTCTCAGGACCGGTGTTATGTGGTCTCGGCGGCCGCTCCCAGTCACTAGTCTAGCTGCCACATTCTGGATTAATTGTAGTTTCCGAGTCACTTCAAAGGTAGCCCCATGTAGAACACATTGCAGTCGTCCAAGCGGGAGATAACCAGAGCATGCACCACTCTGGCGAGACAGTCTGCAGGCAGGTAGGGTCTCATCCTGCGTACGAGATGGAGCTGGTAGACAGTATCTCCCAACCCCATCTGGAGATGCCAGCGGATTGAACTTGAGACCTTCTGCTTGCAAGGCAGATATCGGTCTTGTAATTGGAAATCTCTATAGGAAGCGAACATGGAGTTTCAAGCTGAGCTGCTGGTGTGCGAGTTCGCAGAGGTGTCAGTTCTGGGGGGAATGCATAAATTTATGTGAAAGGGCCTGTGCCAGCACACAAATGAACTTCAGAGACATTACACCAGACCTCCACTTGGCCCAGTAAATTTTACAAGGCTATGAGTCTCTGGGAACTAATGCAAATATAAATTTATATGAAGGCGTCTCGTCCCACGCTCCCCTTTATCAGCGAGATCTCCCTGTCAACGAGCTGCTTGCCGTTGTCCGAGGCATTAATCAGCCCGACCTTTTTGCAATCAAAATTAAGTGTGTGTCATCGTTCCTGCCTTCGGGATCAAAATATAAAGGAGCCGGATTGATTCTGCGCCCCCTCCTTTCTTGCTTGCTCTCCGATCTGACACTTAATAAAACATTATATTTCCTCGTGCCAGGAGTAAGCAAAAACGCTCGTATGCCACCTGTCTGCCGGGCCCCGACACCCGTGATCCATCTTCGTAGGAAATCGATCTCTCGGGGCGGAAGAACTAGCTGAACCCAAATTAAAAGTCTCTTGCAATCTCTGCCCTCGTAGTTCATGTCAGTTGAGTTTATGGGACAGCGATGCAGGACGCTCGGGGAAAACAGAGAGAGGAAAATAATGGACAGAGTGGCTTCATTCTGTCTCCATTTTGGGGGCATGGCAGTGCCTGGGGGTCCTTGGCGTCAGGATGTCAGAGAGGAAGAGAAGCAGGCGAGTAGTTATGATTCCTGCTTTGCAGCGGGTTAGACTAGATGACCCACAGAATCCCTTCAGCTCTACAGTTCTGTGATTCTATGTGGATGGAGGGACAGCTCACCCTCCTGGTGATTGGGAGAGGGAAGCTTCCCATCACTGGATGACTGTGACATCAAGGGATGACTTTCATGTGCAAGCAGATCATGCCAGAAATGTAACACCACAAACAGAACCTCTACATTGCCTGAAATACAATTTCACAGGGCCAGTTTTCACCAGCTGTCAAGAGCATGGGTAGGCAAACTAAGGCCTGGGGGCCGGATCTGGCCCAATCGCCTTCTCAATCCGGCCCACAGACGGTCTGGGAATCAGCATGTTTTTACATGAGTAGAATGTGTGCTTTTGTTTAAAATGCACCTCTGGGTTATTTGTGGGGCACAGGAATTTGTTCATTCCCCCCCCCCCAATATAGTCTGGCCCCCCACAAGGTCTGAGGGACAGTGGACCAGCCCACAGCTGAAAAAGTTTGCTGAGCCCTGGTCAAGAGCATAGATCATGGGTGAAGGAGACTTTTTTTTCCAGCCTAAAGGCTGATTTCTCTTCTAGGCAACCTTTTTTTGGGGATGGAGACAGAGCCACAAGTGGGCAGAGCAACCAATGCAAAGCTAGAGGCATTATCTGAGTTCAAGGGCAAATCCCAGTCTGGCAAAAGCCTTCGAGGAGCATGCCAAACTGGGCTAGTAGGGGTGTGTGGCTGGGGGGAGTTTGAAGGGCCAGATGGAGAAACTTGGAGGGCCACATTCGGCCCTCAGGCCTAAAGTTTCCATCCTTGGCATGGATCAGGGGGCAGCAAGGTTTACCTTGCCTGGGCCGGTTCACTCCACTGGAGATCTCTCCGTGGGCCAGATCGCATGCACGCATAAGCGTGCTCAGCTGCAATTTCTGGCGTCTGTGTCTGTGCAGATGAGATTTTCAGCATCTGAGCATGCGCAGACGCGATTTCCATCACCGCAAAAGTGAGTCCTTGCGCTGTGCTAGTTTAGCACAGCGTGTGGGGACTCGCCGAGCGGGCAGCTCAGTTCAGGGGCCGCCCGTGGGCTGGTTAAATGACCCCCATGTGGCCCATGGGCCTTAGGTTGCCTACCCCTGGCATAGATGAACCAAGGGACGGATGCCCATATGTGTGCCAGTTTTTCCTTGGCTGATATTTGACCCTGAAGGTGCAAGCTACAGCTGGGAGGGGACGTTCGACAGAGAAGAAGTTTGTGAGGAGACGTCCTCAGCTGTCTTGCCTTCAGACTAAAAGTAGCTGTATCAAGCTTTTATATTATTATTATTATTATTATTATTATTATTATTATTATTACAGTGGTACCTCTGGATGTGAATGGGATCCGTTCCAGATCCCCATTCACATCCTGAAGCGAACGCAACCTGCGCCTGCGGGTCGCGATTCGCCACTTCTGTGCATGCGCGTGACGTCATTTTGAGCGTCTGTGCATGCGTGAGCAGCAAAACCCGGAAGTAACGTGCTCCGTTACTTCCGGGTCGCTGCAGAGCACAACCCGGAAATATTCATCCCGAAGCTACTTCAACCCGAGGTATGACTGTTTTATTATTGGCATGATGAACATAACACACCTTTGGGCCTACATCTCAGAGACAAATGATTTGGGAGATCCATATAGGCAGGAATTGGGGGGAATTAATAATCTGCGGCAGCTGTCCCCAAACCTGTTGCCCTACAGATGTCTTGGTCTGAAAGGCGGGCATCTATCTATCTATCATCTATCTATCTATCTATCTATCTATCTATCTATCTATCTATCATCATCTCCATTTTTAGATCTCTGGGTGTTTTGAAGTATGTTAGCAAGGACTCCCAACAGAATAACTCCCACCTATCCCACTGATACATTATATTGCTGGAAGGAAGGAAGTGGCTGAGTTTCCACCCAAAAGTGGATTTCTGGGTGGTGGTTCTGTCCTGTCTGGTCCTGCTACCCAAATACCTGGGCTCAGGATTTTTAAATTCCAAACAGGTACATTTTGCAACGGGCTCCTCTTACTGCATCTCAGGGTTCTAGTTTTTTTGAGGGTAAATTCCCCAAGCCTAAAGACCACCCACCTCTCATTTTGCTACAACTCCCAATTTCTGGGATTGCTGGGGGTTGCAAACCCTATTTATGGTAGGGTTGCCAAATGTCCAGACCTATGTGATCCCAGTGATGGAATTAATGTCAGTGGGAAATTTCTGGAAATCGTCAAAATGTCTGGGTTTTTGAAAGTTCCCCTCCACCTAAAAAAACAAAACAAAAAACCAACTTCCTCAAGAAAGCTCGACAACTTTTTGCATCTGGATTTTTACTTCTTGCAATTTGGCAAATATTTTATGGGGGAATAAGAGGCAACGGGGCAGCTGGGGTTTGTGTGTGTGCTGGAGGTAAAAATGACTATCAGACTTTTACAAGAAAGTTTGTATCACTGGATCAAGTCCATCCATTTTATTGAATTAATTAAACTCAATGGTTTTAATTGGGTTTTGAATAAATGTGCAATGAATTGCTACTGCTTTGAATTCCATGGTGCTGTTATCTTCCTTAGTGGGTCGTGCAAACTGCTATTCTGAACAATGTTTTTTATAGGGTAGGGGGCACCGGGGAAGGGTTTATGGAACCAAGGAGGCAGTGGCCCCCAAAGGTTTGGGAACCATGGGTCTAGGGGCTGGTAACTGGTGGGCACTTGTTTGCAAAACTCAAAACCCGCTGAGGATAAAATGCTCCGCTTCCCGGCTCCAGGCTAAGCTGGCTCAGGTGCCCGTTTCTTGATTTGCAGCCCTCTCCGCAATGCTGTATTTTTTTGCACTCGTCACCCGAGCCGAGACTTTAATTTACTACCCCAAATGCACCTTTGTATAAGCAGCATAAATCGATGCCAAAGTTCTGCGCCCAAGGGAAAACAGAGTGAAAGAAACACAGTACAGTGGTACCTCTGGATGCGAACGGGATCCGTTCCGGAGCCCCATTTGCATCCAGAAGCGAATGCCGTCCACATCTGCGTGGGTCAAGAATTGCTGCTTCTGCTCATGCGCATGTCATTTTGAGCGCCTGCGCATGCGCGAGCGGCGAAACCTGGATGTAATGCGCTCCATTACTTCCGGGTTGTTGCAGTGCGCAACCTGAAAATACTTATTCCGAACCTACTTCAACCCGAGGTATGTAAATTTAAATGTAGGGTGTGAATGTGGCCAGCAATGATACTGGATATGCCCCCCTGCATTCCAAAAGTGGGGAGCACATTTGCGGGGGGGGGGGGGGGAGAGGCAGTGGGCAGACCATTTGGGCAGCCCGAAGCCTGCGGGCGCCCAAGCCACAGAGTCTCTCCTAGGAGAGACGCACGGCTTGGGTGCACTGCAGGCGCCACAGTGAGTGCCACCCGGCATTTTGTCACCCCCCTCAGTGGTGACACCCGGTGCAGACCGCACCCACTGCACCCCCCTTCCTCCGCCCCTGCCCCAAATCCAGCAAGCATCGGTAGCATCAAAATACTCCAAAGGCAGATGAACTTCCAGGGACCAAAGTTTGAGTCTGGGGGGGGGGAGGGGGAAGAGAACCCCAGAGCTCGTTTGGGGCTTCTGCTCCTCTGCCAAGGGAATGAGCTTTTAATTGTCTCATTTGCTCCGGGCTTTAGAACTTCTCTTCACAGGTGCTTAATTCTCAGCACTCTGGGCAGAGCAAAGAGCCGGGCTATTAATCCTGCATGGCAAAAAGAGCTCTGCTGGAGAACAGTTTTATCAGCCTGCTTCCCCACTGAGTCAGAATCAGCTTACAGAACTACAGAAGTGGATGTCAAGGCGTCTGGTACCTGTTGTGTCAAGTGGATTTCATCACAGCCTCTGGGGCTTCAGACCAAGCAGAAACAACTTTGTCTTGTGTCTAGTCTTGGGCCAACAACACCTTACACAAACTGCTTCGATTTCCAAGAAGTCTGCTTGCTACAGGACCTTGCATAAATAATTAGCCTTACCGTCTCACACTTTGTTCAAAGTTATTTTATTATTTAAATACAAGTACCCATTGCTACAGGGAGACGGGTGGTGCTGTGGGTTAAACCACAGAGCCTAGGACTTGCCGATCAGAAGGTCAGCGGTTCAAATCCCCGCGACAGGGTGAGCTCCCGTTGCTCGATCCCTGCTCCTGCCAACCTAGCAGTTCGAAAGCCCGTCAAAGTGCAAGTAGATAAATAGGTACCACTCCGGTGGGAAGGTAAACGGCATTTCCGTGCGCTGCTCTGGTTCGCCAGAAGCAGCTTAGTCATGCTGGCCACATGACCTGGAAGCTGTACGCCGGCTCCCTCGGCCAATAAAGCGAGATGAGCGCCACAACCCCAGAGTCGGTCACGACTGGACCTAATGGTCAGGGGTCCCTTTACCTTTACCTTTTTACCCATTGCCACAGGTAAGGATCCCAATGAACACATCATGTTAATACTCTTGTCTGCACCCCAGTCTCCAAGCAGCAAGAGACTCCAGGGTTTCCAGTGCTTACCCAGGGCTCAAGGTTTTTTTTTAGTAAAGATCAGTGGGACTGTGGTGTCTTCACATGGTTTTGTTTACACTCATATATATCCTGAGCATAGGATGGAGGAGGGCTCACGACATTAACATCCCAAAAGATCTTGACTCACTGTTAGGTTCCCATGGAGATCTTTAAACCATCGTTATGGGTCTAGCATGCAGCAAGCTTCTGGCATCAGCCAAAACTCAACCTTTCTTTGGCCTATTGTTCTCCATCCTAGGATGATGTGGCATCCAGCCAGCCGAGGTGATGAAAAGCCCTCCCATTTGTCTCTATAGCAACAGAGTGACCTCTTTGGACATGTAAATGGCGGTGCTTAACTGGCCAGCTAAGGCCATCATCTGACCAGCTCATTGGCTTACTTCTTGTAGATTCTAAACCTCACAGACACAGGGTCACAGGTCTGGAAGGGTCCCATGGGTATCATCCAGACTGACCCCCAATCCTGTAATGCTTTTATTAATGTATCTTTCTTATTTGCATTCTGAAAGGTGGGGCACAAATAATCGATACAAATAAACCAAGAGGGGGAAAAGGTGGGAATGATTCGGGATCAATAAGTAGCAGCGGTGGTAGGAGAGGGCAGAAAACTCTAGCTGGAATCCTGAAAGGTCTTCTGCCTACTCATAAGGCAACCTGGCATGATGGTTGGAACCTGGACTGAGACAGAAGAAGAGACATGCCAAGGAAGAATGCCACAACGTCCCCTGCAAAGGTGGAGCTGAAAGGGGGTCAAGCCAGGTAATGTGCGCATAGGCAGAGCTGTCATCCAGGCTGAGTCCCACCCAACGCCAGCTAAAAGGACCAAATGCAGATGAGCCTGCAGGATCAGGCCAATGGCCCATATAATCCCACAGGTAGCATGGCTCAGAAATGACCCTCCTTAAGACCTGGGACAGCCGCTGGCAATAAGAGAATATTAAGACACATCAATGCCGTGGTGATGGGTGACAGTGTGATGGCCTGGGACTCGGGCTCGGACTCAGAACCAGAGGAGTCTCAGTCTGCACCGGATCCTCTGCCTCAGGCATAATATGAACCAAGTCTGGAGCCTGATCCTGAAGAGTCCCAGTCTGCACAGGTTCCCCTGCAACAAACACCAGCTGGGCCGAGTCAGGGGCCTGATCCTGCCCTGGCTCCAGATGTGGGGATGACCTCGTTGCCTCCAGCTGGGCCATCACTTACAGCTACTCCACTACCGGTTGGGTCAGGAGAGGTTGAGGCGGCCCCTGGGTCTAGTAACCCACCGACGTCTCCTGAGCTGCAGAGACTGAGGTCTGAGAGAAGGAGAGACCTGAGTACTCGCAGGAGGAGTGCTCGCCTTTGGGCAAGATAGGGAGGTGAGTCGCGGGGGATCAGGACCGGCCGTTACCCCAACAAAGATAAAAGGCTGTCGGACCCCGCCCCAGGTTGCAGGAGCAACATTGCTGTTTGCTAGAACCTGCCTGAGACCCTGTGCCTGACCTAGCCTGGTTTCCTGCCTCGTGTCCTGCCTTGGCCCTGTTGGACTGTCTCCTCATGGTACCCTTGGATTTGGGACCAGACCTGGACCATGTCGCTTGGGTTACCCCCGGGACCAGCACAGATAGTCATGTTGTAGTCTGTCCTCGCCCCAGGGCTTTTGACGCTGCTCTTTAAACCCTTGCATGTAACATAATTTTGGAAGTGTGACAATTAAAAAATAAACAAGGAATATTTGGTGTTATGCTGGAGGGGATGCCAGGGAACAGGGAATTTTATTCACATGTGGTGGAGGTGTAAATATGTACAATATTTTTTGGCAAAGGGTGTTTAAGGTGATAACAGAAATCACTGGGTTAAAGCTGACCGAAAGTCCAGAGGTAGCATTATTATCAATTTATGATGGGGTGGGAGGTTTGCAGACTATGAAGGACTTGCTCACAAATTTATTGACAGCTGCATGAATCATGATATTTAGGAAGTGGAAGGGACAAGAAGAATGTAAAACGGAAGAATGGTATAAAGAGGTGTGGGATATAGCTATTAGTGATAAATTAACATGTGCCATTAAGGTAAGACGGGGGATATGCAGGAGAAATGATTTTGGGGAGATATGGAGGGTGTTTGTAGAATTTGTACTGTTAAAATGGGAAGGGGTCAAACCATCGCAAGAGGTGTTGAAATTTTGGGAGATTGGATAGTTACAGTGGAATGGTTTCGGTGGTGGGGTGTACATGCTTATTCTTATTTATTTATGATTATTACAACAACAACAAAATAATAATAAAAAGCCTCCGATCCCTCGCTTTGGCTTCGGGTTGCAGGCACTCGCATGTCCGCAAGGGGGAGCATGAGCCTTGGTTAAAGATCGGAACAATTGTGAGTCATTTCGCTGTGGGAAAGTTTCCTTACTCAGGTAAGCTTAGGTAAGCATTATGCCATTATGCAGCAGCTGGATGAAAGAGACTGGGTTCAGAAACCCAAGGATGCTATCAGTGAATGGACTTTATCTCTGCTGCTTTTAAAAAGTTATAATAATAATAATTATTTTTTAAAAAACATTATGACAGTGAGAGCCGTTTGGCAGTGGAACAGTCTCCTTCGGGAGGTTGTGGACTCTCCTTCCTTGGAGGTTTCTAAGCAGAGGGTGGGGGGCCATCTGTCGTGGGTGCTTTAGCTGTGATTCCTGTATTTCAGGGGGTTGGAATGGATGACCCTCGGGCGTCTCTCCCAACTCTACAATTCTTTTTTTAAAAACTTTTCTTTTATTAGGAATTTCAACATAACAATTTATCAAAAACACATCATCCTCATCCCCCCCATTCCCCCCTCCCCCAAAATACCCCCCCAGACTGCCCTCAGCTCCTCTCTCTAGTTTTTCAGCACATGTTATTCTCTGCATATTATAAAATTGTAAAGATCCTTAATTTATCTATCTATATATTACCAATAAAAAACCTGCCGAGCAGTCCAGTTCATTTTGTTGTTTCTTTAAGTACTTTGTAAAAGGTTCCCATACTTCTTTAAAGTTACAGTTGTCCTTATTGCGTAGTTTGTGTGTCAATTTTGCCAATTCTGCGTAGTCCATCAGTTTCTCTTGCCATAGTTCTTTAGTCGGGATTTCTTCGTTCTTCCATCCTTGTGCTATTAAGACTCTTGCCGTAGTTGTTGCGTACATGAAGGTGTTTTTCAATTTCCTTGGAAGGTCTTTTCTACAATCACTAACAAGAATGCTTCAGGCTTTTTTACAAATATTAATTGGAACATTTTCTTCAACTCATTGTATATCATTTCCCAAATTTTTAAAATTTTACCACAGTCCAACCATATATGGTAAAAAGTCCCTTCTTTTTCCTTACATTTCCAACATATATTTGAGCAAGTTTTATACATTCTTCCTATCTGCACTGGTGTTATATACCATCTATACATCATTTTCATGTACCGTAATTTTCTTTCAGCAAAGAACCAATTCTACAATTCTATGATTCATCTCTACATTTAATCTTTGCTTTTGCCCCTCTCCTCTAAAACTGCGAATTGTTTATCTGGAGACACTGGCCAATAAGAGAGACACTTTTTCAAGTGCTGAGCTCTGAGTGTAGACCGTGAAAGTGCAAGAGATCAAAATGATTTATATTTCTTAACAGGGATCATTCTGGAAGGCCTTACTGAACGCCTTTTGAATCCATTTAGTCAAGTCGAGTCAAGTAACCTTTATTGGCATCACATAAGAACATTCAGAATAGATAGGCCAGTGTGATCTCATCGCATGGCGCTTAAATGCAAAATGTATGATGATCACTGCCAACAGTTTCCAGACCATCTGCGTATTCCAACATGGAAACCAGAGACGGAGGTTATGCATCCATTTAGGGCAATAACAGTGGAGACTCCTAGCTCAAGGCCAATAGTAGGGTTGCTTCTCTCTCTAACTTCCCCAACCTTGACTGTGCTCCTGTACCTTTAACATCTCTTTGCAGGCAGAAATGCAATAGGTGAAGCTTCTTTCCAGTAGGAGGGGGTGGGGCTGGGGAGAGCCCCACACCTTTTACCTGTTGCTGCAGAGTTGTTAAAGAACCAGAACTGAACCAAGAAAGCAGCTGTTAAGGAATGAAAACAATAACAATAAAAATCATCTGGACTTTTCCAAATCACGACAGATGAAGGAATCTCTTTGAGGCTGTGCGGAGATGGAGGTGACCTGCGACGTTTGTGAGGATGAAGCTAGCAAATTGCCAGCTCCTGTTGGCATGGCAACCCTGCTGGTCCTCAACTGGGAGGCAGCGTTTAAAGTTATGTCTCTGTCAATCTCGAATTGAGGGTTAAACAATGAAAAATGCAGAGATACAAGAAACACGGCAAGGGAGAGGAAGACTGGCTTGGAAGCACACAGGTTTGCTGCTGCCACCTCTGTTGCAGTGGGCATTTATTCTGTTATCAGCAGGGCGGTTGATGCTAGGAATGGGCATTGTGGCACCTTTGCCTGTAGCTGACTGCATCTGTCTGATCCAGCGCAGAGAGCTCATTCAGAAGTGCAGGTTCCCTCCGTGATAGTCACAGCCACGCCCCCTTCTTATACATAATCTCATGTAATAATAATAATAATAATAATAATAATAGATGCAACAGGAAGGATTTGAAACCTGCGGGACCAGAGATTTACAGAAGATTGGAAGAAGTATATGAACTATTTGAAGAGCAATTGTAACCAACAAATTACGCTAGTAGGACTACAAGAGGTTTTGTAAGGAGAAATATACACAGTGTTACAGAGTAGGAAAAGATAGAGATATTGGTTATGAGTTTGAAATGTAATAGGGAAAATAAGAAATGCATACTAAGAGATTAGATTGGAAAATTTTCAGACAGGACTAATGGAAGTCAAAAAATTGAATAAGATCTAAAAGTAGGTTTAATTATTGTTGGAAATGGTATGTTAAAAAACTAATAAAAATTTATATATATAAAAAATAGATGACCCATTCTTACATTGTTACGATGCTGGACAGACCCCATGACCTTAAGGAGAAAGAGAGAGGTTATTCTTCATGACTTTTTCTCCGCACTTGTTTTGGTGCTGGAGAAGAACTCCTAAAACGCCAGCCAGAGGGCCTTGCAGGGCTCCTGTTCTTTGAGTAATTGTGCTTAATGATCTGTAAGGGGCTTGGAGGGAATAAACTTCACGCTCATGCAGTCACCTGGGGAAAAAAGCCATTAGGGGGACGGTGCTAATGGCAGTTCCCATTACGGTCTTCTAGCACCTGGAGGAAGAAGGGAAGAACAAGTGTGACGCGGCAGCTAAAAAAGCCAATGCAATTCTGGGCTGCATCAATAGGAGTATAGCATCTAGATCAAGGGAAGTAATAGTGCCACTGTATTCTGCTCTGGTCAGACCTCACCTGGAGTACTGTGTCCAGTTCTGGGCACCACAGTTCAAGAAGGACACTGACAAACTGGAACGTGTCCAGAGGAGGGCAACCAAAATGGTCAAAGGCCTGGAAACGATGCCTTATGAGGAACGGCTAAGGGAGCTGGGCATGCTTAGCCTGGAGAAGAGGAGGTTAAGGGGTGATATGATAGCCATGTTCAAATATATAAAAGGATGTCACATAGAGGAGGGAGAAAGGTTGTTTTCTGCTGCTCCAGAGAAGCGGACACGGAGCAATGGATCCAAACTACAAGAAAGAAGATTCCACCTAAACATTAGGAAGAACTTCCTGACAGTAAGAGCTGTTCAACAGTGGAATTTGCTGCCAAGGAGTGTGGTGGAGTCTCCTACTTTGGAGGTCTTTAAGCAGAGGCTTGACAACCATATGTCAGGAGTGCTCTGATGGTGTTTCCTGCTTGGCAGGGGGTTGGACTCGATGACCCTTGTGGTCTCTTCCAACTCTAAGATTCTATGATTCTATGATTCTAAGAGTTGGGTGGACTCTGCTGAGACAAGAGCAGAAGGAGGCCGCCTGTTCTTCACTGAAAGGGGACAGAGGGACAGAGGGAGGCCGTGTTTCAAAGAAGCCGTGTGTGCAACAACCAGGCGGGTGTTTCAGTCTTGCACTTTACTTCCTTTTTACGATACGATACAATAATCTTTATTGTCATTGTCCCATACAGAACGAGATTGAAAAATCTACATCAGACATTCAAAAACCAACAAGCCTGCTATCCCAACTATCCCAATCTGGTTAGCCCCCTAAAAACTCTGATACCCCATTTTTAAATACAATATACTCCCATAGAGACTCCTTACACTGCGTTTAAAATCAAAATCACATTTGGGTAGAAACTGTTTCTCAGGCGGCTAGTCCTAGTCTTTATAACCCTGTACCTTCTTCCAGAAGGCAGAAGCTGAAAGAGATTGTTCTCTCCGCAGTCTTTGCAACCTTGTTTTTTCCCTGACCGTGCAGCTCCCAAACCACACACACAGACAATGGTAGAATGCCATCAACAGGTCCTTTGAGAGATTGTTTTTCCAGAGGATTCTCAGAAAATATAACCTCTGCTGTGCTCTCTTCATCAGGTCTTTGCTGTTTTCTCCCCAGATTAGGTCATCTCTTAACTCCATTCCCAGAAATCGAAACACCGAGACCTGTTCCACACACTTTCTCTCAATAAAAAGTGACTGAATGTTCAATTTACATTTCCTAAAGTCCACAATAATCTCTTTTGTTTTCTTTAAGTTAAGGAGTAAGTTGGTTTTCCTGCATCACTCCCCCAACTGCTCAACTTCCTTCCTATAGGCTGCCTCTCCCTCTCCAGCCGTGATTAAACCAACCACCGTTGTATCACCTGCAAACCTCCTTGAGGTTCCTTCCTTACGTTCTGCTATAATTTCTAAGACGAGGTGCCCCGGCTCCTTGTCACCACCTATGATAAGGCCTCAAATCCACAAGAGCAGCTTCCAGGCCAGCTTTGCCCTTTTTCTTCTTGAACAACAAATGAACAAGGGGTTGAAGCGACAGGGTCAAGGTGCTCCAACATGCAGCCTGCAGGCTGTGCGTGATTCCTCCTTTCGCGGCTCATAGCAACACCCCAGAAAAAAAGATGCCTTGTTAACAGAAGCGCTTACATCTGTTTGTGTATTAAATTTGATAATTAAATCTATTGTGCATTTAATTAGATATATTTAGGTAAATAGATTGTGCATATTAAATAATATCAAATATATTGGAAACACTTCAATTTACAAGATGGAAATTAAATTCAGCGCGCAACCTGCAGGTTCTGTATTTTTGCTGCCCATTTGGTGTGAAAAATTCGACCGCCCTGTTTTAGGACTTTTAAAGTTTAGAGAAAAGTCAAGCAGGAGGCGACATGATGGGAGCTTATGAAATCATGCATAGCATGCGGAAAGAAGATAGAGGGAAGTTTTTCTCCCTCTCTCCTAATTCTGGAGCTCGTGGGCATGCAGTGAAGCTGCGTATGTTGGAATATTCAGGACACATAAAAGAAAGAGCTTATTCATGTGCCAAGTAGTTAAACTGTGGAACTCGCTTCCACGGGAGGCAGGGATGGGCGCCAAGCTAGATGGCTCTGAAAGAGGATTCGACAAACTCATGAAGGATCACAGAATTGTAGAGTTGGAAGGGGCCTCCAAGGGCCATCTAGTCTAACCCCCTGCAATGCAGAAGGAGGCTATCAATGGCTACTAGACAAGCCGGCTGCGCTCTGTTTCCACGGAGACAGGGGAGTGGGGGGCTGATTTTGCATTTCAAATCCTGCTTGCGGGTTTCCCACAGGCAACCCACAACTTACTCCTTAATTCAAAGAAAACAAAAGAGATTATTGTGGACTTTAGCAAATGTAAATTGAATATTCAGCCACTGATTATTGAGGGGAAGTGCGTGGAACAGGTCTCGGTGTTTCGATTTCTGGGAATGGAGTTGAGAAATGAGCTAACCTGGGGAGAAAACAGCAAAGACCTGGTGAAGAGAGCACAGCAGAGGTTATATTTTCTGAGAATCCTCCGGAAAAACAATCTCTCAAAGGTCCTGTTGATGGCATTTTACCATTGTACTGTGGAGAGCGTATTAACTTATGGTCTGAGTGTGTGGTTTGGGAGCTGCACGGTCAGGGAAAAAACAATGTTGTCCAGGGTTGTAAAGACTGTGAAGAGAGTAATTGGGTGCCCACTTCCCACCTTGGATCAAATCTACGCTTCCAGGTGCCATAAGAAAGCTGCAGAGATAGTGCAGGATAGTGCGCACCCCGGAAATGATCTCTTTCAGCTTCTGCCTTCTGGAAGGAGGTACAGGGTTATAAAGACTAGGACTAGCTGCCTGAGAAACAGTTTCTACCCAAATGCGATTTTGGTTCTAAACGTAGTGTAAGGAGTCTCTAGGGACCCGGGTGCACTGTGGGTTAAACCACAGAGCCTAGGACTTGCCGATCGGAAGGTTGGCGGTTCGAATCCCCGCGACGGGGTGAGCTCCCGTTGCTCGGTCCCTGCTCCTGCCAACCTAGCAGTTAGTGCAAGTAGATAAATAGGTACCGCTCCGAGGGGAAGGTAAACAATGTTTCCATGCGCTGCTCTGGTTCGCGAGAAGCGGCTTAGTCATGCTGGCCACATGACCTGGAAGCTGTACGCCGGCTCACTCGGCCAGTAAAGTGAGATGAGCGCCACAACCCCAGAGTTGGCCACAACTGGACCTAATGGTCAGGGGTCCCTTTACCTTTAAGGAGTCTCTATGGGAGTATATTGTATTTAAAAACGGGGTATCAGAGTTTTTAGGCAGCTAACCAGGTTGGGATTGCTGGGATAGCAGGCTTGTTGGTTTTTTAATGTCTTATGTAGATTTTTCAATTTCGTTGTTCTGTATGGGACAATGACAATAAAGAGTATCGTATCGTATATGGTTGGACCCTGTGAGAACAGGATACTGGACTAGACGGGCCATTGGCTGGATTCAGCAGACTCCCCTTGTGATAAAAGTTGAGTGGAGCAGGTAAACAGCAGTTTTCCTGAATGATCCCAGCCCCCGGCTAGCTCGACTTGGTGGAAATCAGAGGCCCTGGGGAGGTGAGCGAAGTCTCCTGTGGCCCAGGCTTGGAGCCACACCAGGGCCTTGTCTCGCTGGGCAGCCTGCTGGGATTGACAGGCGGCATTCAAAACGAGTCGGGCCGAATCAATTCATTTCAGGTCCTTGTCGGAAACCATTAAGGGACACAATGCTGACGAGGTTTGTCCGTGGGAGCCGGAGGCTGCTGCCTTCGGCGTGTTTGGTCGATTCCAGCGCCCGGCTGGGGTGGGATGGGAGACAAAGGCCCGCCCACAAAGCACGGCCAAAACAAACCGGCCACGTTCCCAGGGATGTGCGGCTTGGGCCGATTACGTAAGGCGGCTTGAGCTGCCAGCTGCGCTGCCAGTTATGTAACTCCCTGGAAGTCTGCGTCACGCAGCGCTCTCCTGAGCTGCTGCCGTTCGCCACTCCGAACGCCGATTTGCGCGGCACAGGCCCCTCCGGGAAGCACCACGGCCTGCCCCTCTGCACATCTTGAGACCCTCATCATGCAGGGCTGGCTCACACGCGATGTGGAAGCAAGCGCAGCTCTGCCACGCAATGGGAGCTGCAGCCTGGACGAGTCCCTTGTGCAGCATGCAGATTGCTGTGATGCGCTTGCATATCAGTGAACATTACCGACGCATGAAAGCGTTGTGACTCGTGTTACTTTCCTGGGTTGCTAGACCGGGAGGTCTGACCTGAAGTCGCCCGGGCTGGTTGGCACCCTCCAGGAAGCAGGAGGGAAGCTTTAATTTCTGGGTGGTCTTTAATTTCTTGTTGGCATCCATCTGCCCCTTGAGTGAACAATACAGTGGTGCCTCGCAAGACGAACGCCTCGCAAAATGAAAAACTCGCAAGACGAAAGAGTTTTCCGTTTTTGAGTCGTTCCGCAAGACGAATTTCCCTATGGGCTTGCTTCGCAAGAAGAAAGCCCATAGGGAAATCTCCGGGGACCTCTTATAAAATGCTGGCGGTCGGGAGCAAAGACTTTCGCCCACTGCCGGCCTTCAGAAGAGGTCCTGGACGACCCCCCAGCCTTCGCTGCCGACCCCCAGCATTTTAAAAGCCCCCGGGGCAGCGGAGACTTCTCCGCTGTCCCGGGCAATATTAAAATGCTGGTGGGCGGCAGCGAAACCTTCGCTGCCACCCGCCAGCATTTTAAAATCGCCCCGGGACAGCGGAGGCTTTTAAAATGTTGGTGGTCGGCAGCAAAGCGCTCCTGTCCCCGGAGCTTGCGGGGTGGGAGGTGGGGAGAAGGGCTTTTCTTCCCACCGCCAGCCTTCAGAACAGCCTTCTGAAGACTGGCGGTGGGAAGAAAAGCCCTTGTCCGTCCCCCCCCCAGCCTTCAGAAGAGGTCGGGGGACAGACTGTCCCCGGACCTGGTCTGAAGGCGGTTTCCATAGGAACGCGTTGATTGATTTTCAATGCATTCCTATGGGAAACCGTGCTTCGCAAGACGAAAAACTCGCAAGAAGAAAAAACTTGTGGAACGAATTAATTTCGTCTTGCGAGGCACCACTGTAAGTGTGCCAAGAATTAGTGTGTTGCAGTGGTTAGAGTGTTAGAGACCAGGGCTTGAACCCTCACTTAGCCATGAAGCTCCCTGGGTGACCTTGGGCCAGTCACCATCTCTCAGCCTAACCTGCCTCAAGGGTTGTTGTGCGGAGGACAACCATATATACCACCTTGAGATCCGTGGAGAAAGAAAGGTGGTATACAAGTGTCTTGTAACAAATAAATAAAACAGCTCTGCTCCCTTTAAAAAACTGGCTGATTCGAGGAACCTTGTTTTTTACACACACACACCCCATCCCGGCATGTTTAAGGGCAGCTGCTCTGCCAGCAAAGCTATGAGCAACTAGGAAAACTGCATCCAAATTATACAAGAGAGAGAAAAAAAAATTGAGTGGTTGTTATGGCAGGAGTTTATACTAACCTCTTGTCAACTCGAGACAGGGTGGAGTGCTGGAAGCCAAGCAGCTGGAGGAACTATGGTACTGTCTGGCCAAACTGGGAGTATCTGATTTTTCCCCCTACTAAAGGCATAAAAGGACAATTATCTTTCTTCTAATGTGGCTTTTGATTATACCCAAGGGAGTTGATAAGAGCCATTTGGTTTCACTGTCAACTTGGAGGGTGTATTTGTGCAACCAACCACTTTGACGTCAAAAATGCAGAAGACAGAGGACCTTAGGAGAGGGCGCCAGGTAGGGACGCTTTTGCCCCCAGCTCATCAGAAAGTACTTGTCTGTGTAGGGCAATGTGGGGGGAGGGACTTCTGTAGCTGGAGGGCCACATTCGCTTCTGGCTAGCCTCCTGAGGGCCAAGTGTCAGTGGTGGTTGGGGACAGAGAAAAGTTCAGCAGAGCAACACATATTTCTAAACCTTTGTACAGCACCTTGCATTTCTTCAAGTCACTCTAGATTATCGCCACAGCTAAGAGAACAGAAAGCTGAAATGTGGTGTGCAAACAGAGGTGTTCCGATTGCAGGTCTGTGGGGTTATACTTCACAACACCCCAAAAGATGTAAAATGTGTCAAAATCTCTTATAACAAGAGGCCAGGATAGAGCAAACCAAGGCAAACTGGGAGCATCAATGCTCCCCTAAAATGGTGAACTCTCCTTCCTTGGATATTTTTAAGCCGACGTTGGAGGGCCATCTGTCAGGGATGCTTCAGTTGGGATTCCTGCATTGCAGGGGGCTGGATTAGATGACCTTAGGCAGTCCCCTCCAACTCCAATGCCAGCGGGAGGGGGTCGTCTTGAAATAGATTCAGATGTATGGAGGTTTTTGCTTTTACAGTGGCACGCAGCAAGTGAAAGCTGCATCGTACCAGGGCAAAACGAATCAGGCAGCAACTTGCTAAAGCAGCTCAGGAGAGCCCCAACCCTATGCCTTTCCCTCAAGAGGTTCATGCCCCTGATTCGGATCAGATGCTACTCAGCCTGTTATAGTCCTGGCCTAATTGATTCTTTCCGCAAAGGAAAAACGAGACAATCCCCAAAGCCTCGCTGCAACCTGCCACTGCTATTTAAAAGTTAGCGTAACAAGAATGTAATTATTGGATCAGCTGTAAGAACCCAGCATCCTGTTTCCAATGGTGACTAGACAAGGGAGGGAGGCCTGAAGGCAACTCTGTGTAACTCCTTTCACTTGGTTCATTTCCCACAGTGCATGAAGCCATTTTTAGCTCGCTAATTGTGGTGGGTTCTGTAGCTCCATTTGCTGCATCAGACAGTCTGTTCTTAAACCCTCGACACACCTCTTTTCCTGGCTCTTACTTGCCTTTTGAGATCTCTCCGTTCTCCAAATCCCTATGCCCACCCTTTCTTCCTCCCATTAACCAAATTCCACCCCAACCCTTTGTAGAGATATGCAGAGCCACACAATTTGTGTGTACCTCCCTGCCTAGAATCATGGAATTGTAGACTTGGGTCATCTTCTTCAACCTCCTGCAATGCAAGAATCTCAACTAAAGCACCCATCTCTGAAGGCAATCCAACCTCTGCTTTAAGACCTCCAATGAAGGAGAGTCCACCGTCTTTCAAGGGAGACTGTTCCACTGTCAAACAGCTTACACTCAGGAAAATTCCCCCCGATGTTTAGTCAAAATCTCCTTTCTTGTAACTTGAGTCCTACCCCCCCAGAGCACGCAAAAACAAGCTTGCTCCATCTCCCATTGACAGCCCTCGTGATATCTGAAGATGGCTATCCTATCTCTTCCCAATCTCCTCTTTTCCAGGCTAAACATACCCAACTCCTTCAACCGCTCCTCATCGGGCCTGGTTCCCAGAACCTTTATAACATCTTGGTTGCCCTCCTCTGCCCATGTTCCAGCTTGTCAACATCCTTCTTAAATGGTGGTGCCTGGAACTGGGCATTCCAGGTGTGATTTGATCACGACACAGTAGAGCAGTACTATTACTTCCCTTGACCTGGATACTAATCTTCTGTTGATGAAGTCTAGAATAGCATCAGCTTTTTTTGCTGCTGCATCACACATGCAGCTTTTCATCTTCTGGAAGCTTGTCATCAGGAGATGTTAATCCAAGCCCTTCCACAGCTGCTGGTGGTCAAGATTTAAAAAAAAAAAGGGGGGGGAGAGGGTTGTGGCACCCCATGCCCCAGTGCTCATGGCTGGATCCCCCCCCCACCAAACACAGCTGTAAAAGGAATAATGAACACAAAGACAAAGACACTTCATCTCAAAACTGGGTATGGCTTTTCAACCCCATCCTCTACGTTTATTCACACAAACGTTTCTTTAATTTACAAAACTGCTGCCATTCATACACAATCAGGGTTTCCACAGTGTTCAAGAAACTTAAATACAAGGTCGCACACCAACCCAAGTAAACCAAATAGCTTAAAAAAACAACAACCAACAACATATAAAGTTGTTCACACACACACACACGCGCGCGCACACACAGGTCCTAGGTTACCAGCTTCTGTGCAAAGAAAAATGAGAAATTGCAAAATTGGAAACTGTGTTTTGGAGTCTGGGTTTAAGCCTTTCCCTTGTGTGTGCAGGTTTTCCAGGTTTAAGAAGACGCCATGCCCAGTCAAGCTGAAGGTGGGCCAAACTCGCAACTGGACCAAACAGAATAAAAAGGGGAGAGAGAAAGAGATGAGGTTGGAGGCAGGGGAAGGGAAGGCTGGACTGCGGCCAGTTCAGACCAAGGTGGGCTACCTTTGTTGTGTCATTTCAGACTGCAAGCGTGTGTGGATGTGTTTTGGGGTGGTGGTGGTTCATAATGGGGTGCTCCTCCAGCCCTCTGCTCAGAAAACTTGGTGTAGGGCAGAGAGGTGGCTAGATCTTCTTGTCCATGACATGCCAGTTTCCTATGTGGTGGTTTTTTTTAAAGAAAACAAGTGACTTCCATATACGAGACCTCACCTACACTCTTAAACGGTACAGCTAAACGCAGAGTGACCACCTGAGCGAGAAGCTGTGACTTTGATGCATGCATCCCGCTTTCTCCTTGGCTTCCTTGCAACTAGGAAAGCTCTACAGCAGAGAAACACATCACCCAAGCAAGGAGGGGTGAGGTGGCTTTTCCATCTTGCCGATCAAGCACTGGCGTCCCATGACTTGAAAACGCCTGGCAGAAAAGCAACTCAGATAGTAGCTCTGGGCAGCTTTCCGCAACAGACACTTCATTCCGGTCAGCGGAAAGCTGCTGCTTGCGTTGGGACGTCCGGATAGAGACTCATGCCGAGGAAACGGTCCACGCTGAGTGGACACATGGCACTGGGCACCCAGAACGCAGCTTTCCAAGGTAACTGGTCACCCACCCTCAGTTAGGTACCTTGGACTCAAGTAAATAGGAAAGCGTTTCTCAAACTTTGGTCTCCGGCTGTTGTTGGGACTACAACTCTCATCACCCCAAGCTAGCAGGACCAGTGGTCAGGGATGATGGGATTTGTAGTCCAACAACAGCCGGAGACCCAAAGTTTGAAAAACACTGAGACTGGGGAAACAAAAGACGGTGACATATGTCACAAGAGGGAGGTCCATCAGCCTCTGTCCCAAGCCAGTGGTGGATGGTAGAGGTCTACTTCGGAGAGCGGGGATTTAAGTCCCTCATTGTGCTTCTGCCCTTCCACATACAACCTCTGATAGAAGGGGTTCAAGTCTGTTTAAATGGAAGAGCTATCCTGTCTCTTAGGTGCGTTTCCTTCAGAGATGTGTTTTTGTTGAAAGGAGAAGCCAGGTGCAGCCCAGGTAAAAAATACCCCTTGGCTTAAACTGTAAGCTGTGCTAGAGTGAAACCCAGCAAGGTTAAATCTGGACTAGACAAATGCATACACGGAGAGAGGGGGAGAAAGACAAGGAATTCACAGAGACTGCGTTCTCTCTCCCACCAGGAGTGGGGGATGTTTATTGCTCTACTCTGACAGTGTTTGGAGATGTCTGAGTGGGATCCTGAGGGAACCAAAGCGCCAGGGGAAAAGGAAGACAATTGCCACCCATTATTAGCACCTCAATCCTGAAAACAGCAGCAGCAGCAGGAGGAGGAGAAAGAGGGGCCCCTTAAGTATACTGATTCCCCTTGACCTCTGCCACGGAAGAAAAACAAGGTTCAGGGAGATACTGGAGGAGTAGCAAAGGGATCAACGTTGCCAGGAGAACAGCCACGTTAGCTTAAGAGAAACTGGTGGGTTTCCTGCAGCATTTAATTCTCAAGGAGCAGCACTGGAAGCATGGAAGTGCCCGGGACATCAAATATCACTGGCCAAATCTTCCCTAAGGATTGTCATCCAACCAAACCACGAAAGGCTGGTGAGGACCATCACGGCCTGCTTGCCCAGGGGCTTCACGCAGGAGCATGACATGAGCAGCACAGGAGGAGACTTTTTGATGGGATAGTGCCATTATGGCCCAAAATTTCATGCCCTGGTTCTACCAACGGTGCTGTCCCTGAAAAGGACGTCCAAAATAGCTTGCAAGGAGGTGGCAGTCCTAAGTCTCAGGAGTGCTGCAACAAACTGCTCAGCAGTAGCCCCTGGGACAGTTGTACCCTGTGGTGAGGTTAGGAGTCACCCTGTCCTCATCCTCCACCCCAGCTTCACAGTGGCCCACTCTGGTACAGAAGGTGACAGCACCCCCTGTGTGCTTGCAAAAGAGATTACTAAAACAAGCAATGCTGCTAATTTTGTGGCTGGGTCTGCTATGCCTGCAACACACAAGGAGTCAAAGGAAAGGGAGGTGGTGGTTGTAGTGGTCAGGGACTTTGGAAGCCAGTTGTGAAATTCCCCCCTCAGGCCGTCTGCTGCCGCTTGCCGCACCCATACAAGACAATGTCTGGCAGGTCTGAGCCCACACTGCCAGCTTCGAACGACATGGATGTAAACAGTTTTAATGTAAAGTCATACACACGACGCATGAAAGTGATGTCAGTCAAACCCCTCCAAAACAACTGTGACGTGGACCTTCAGTGATATTTCACATTCCTCAGGAATAAGCTGGCAATCCCCATGCCAAATTCATCCAAGCTGAAGGATTCTTGCCACCCATCCCTATAGGAGTGAAGTTTGGAGACGAAACACCAGGCTACAGTATGGGACCCCAAGGATCAGTGCATTCACACAAACAACCGTAAACGGGACAGCATCCAGAAATGGGGGCAGCTCATCGGGCAGAAGGTCTCCTCAAGAGAAACTTGGGTGTGTGCCTGCTCTTTCAAAGAAGGAACGCTGCTCTCATTCACATGCCATCTTCCAGACTTCCCACCCTGCCCATAAAAGTTTGTTGCAGATTCACAAGGACAATGCAAAAACATTTAAGGTCTTTCCAAAGAGATTTAGCTGTATTCCGTGGGCAACCGAACGAAGCTGCCCCAGAGAATAAGAGGGAAGAGACGACATTTTGGGGGCAACAATGAAATACAAGTGAGAGGGGAAAACTCCTTCCTTGGCCCAGTGCTGCCTCCTTCAAGCCCCACACCCCTCCAAATAAAGGCACTATGGTCAAGCTACCACCACAAAACCACAAGCATTTACTGCAGCGTGAGCACGAGAGGGGCATGTGCGCCTGAAGTCCCAGAAGCAGCGAGGATGAACTGGGCTACGGGTTGGCATTTGCTTGTAGAGCTTATCCCAGGGTCTTGGTCATGCACCCGCTCCTGTGGGTTCCTCCCTGCCTCTCACCTCAAAGGCGCAGGAGTGAGAAGCAAGGACTAATCTACTCCGACAAAGACTGCTACACACAGATGCTCTGGAGAAGAGGAAGGGAAACCGCCTATCTTGCTAGCATTCAGAAATATGAAAGGGTTAAGCCTAAGGCTCTCACTGATCTCTTGGTTTCAAAATTTGCCAGCTAGCCGAGTTGCAAACTCAAAGCAACCCTTGGTGAACCTTCTCGACAGACTGTTTCTCCTCATCAACACATCTTGCTGTTCTGGCCATGAGCACGGTTGTGTGGAACAGCAACAAGGACGAATTGCTGAGCAAAAGAATGCTGTTATGAGACTCTGGCTGTTCTATGGTTGACTCACCTACTTCCAAGCTGCTTTGTTCTAACTGGTTGAAATATATTCCTGGTTAGGAGGAGCAAGACCTGTGCATCACCTGGAGCCTTCTAGTTCAGCATCAAGGAAACTGGTGGCTTCCAGGTACTGTTGGCTAGGTTAGCCCCAAGTGGCATGGCCAGTGGTCAGGGATGATAGGAACTGCAACAACTTCTGGCGGGCCAAAGGTTGCTCAATCCTGTTCTGGGCCAGCCAAGGTGAATCATTTTCACTTTAAGGGAATCACTGAAGGGTCAAGAGACAGAGGCAGACAGACACAGAGGTTGTGGCTTAGATCAAGAGCAAAATGTCTATAGCCTACACCGAGATATCTTGACAGCTAATTAAATGAGGGTTTTTCTGAGTAGTGTGCAAAGGAAGTTCAACACAAATTGATCCCCAGCGTTAGGAAATCCAGTTGAGACCAGGACTTGCAAATGGTAGGCCTTGAAATAAGCAGGCAAGCCTTCTCAGCCACAAATAACCATCCAGGGAAGAATCTGGTTGTGGCCGCCCACATCCCAGAAAGAGGGGGATGCAAAGAGCAAGACAGTAGGCAGAGCAGAGACTTCTTTCATGGCCTTCCTAGAGCCGCAGAATAAACAGCACAGCACCCCCTCCAGAGTCTCACCAATCCTGGCCACGCCCAGAGCCACCAGCCTCAGTAGTAGTGTGGAGGTATGCGGGCAACCCAGCAAGTGGACTGCCAACAAGTGTTAACCGAATTGCGCTGGCTTGGCAAAGCCGCTCCCTTCACTTCCAGCGCCTGGAACAAACAGCCTCATCCCCATAGTAGTAGCACCATTGCCAATCAAGACCGATGGAAGAAGAGATGGACAGGATTAGAACCTCCCTCTGCGGCAGCTGGTAAGTTTAGTGTAAAGACCCGCTCATCGCTGGAAGAGATCAGCTAAAGAACAATTCCTGGAATGCCAGCTAGGAAATGGGATATTTGGAAGAGTTAAGAGTGTTTCAAACCAGAGGACTGCAGGAGAGGGAGGGTATTAAGTGTGAGTTTGAGTGGGTTTATGTATAAGTATTTGCGAGCACAAACAGGCCCCAAGGGCAAGCTGGGCTATGCTTAATACACTCTCTCTTTACACCAAGGCAGTTCTGGGCAAGATCTACCAAGCCAAAGTAGCCAAAATGAGCCCAAAGTTAAGGGATCAGTTTGATGTGTCCAGGCTCTCGCGGTCATTTAAGTAGCCGAGCAAGCCACCAAACCCATTGGTGGACTTTTCAAGGGCAGAAAAAACACCTGCCCATGTGTGGGCTCTCTTCATCCCCTCCAAATACTACTATGTTCTTGTCCTGTGAAATTTGGCATGCAAAACTGCAGGTGTTTCTCAGGCACCACACTGCCTGTAGTCCTGTGGCCACATAAAAAAAAGAGAGTTTATTCTTGTAATCATGACTTCTTATTGCCAAGTTCCACTGGTGAAGAACACTTTTAGGAAAGGGAGAAGGAGAAAGGTTTAGCCCAGCTTGCTTTTTGTTCCCCAAATCAGCAGCAACCTCTAGAGTTGACAACTTGCGTTCAGCTCTAGGTCTCCCAACACCCCTTCTGAATCTCTTCCAGCTAAAAACAAACACTAAGAAAAACAGATCTTGGACCCAGAGTTCTGGTGTTTAGCAGCAGTAGAAAAAACTGTTTTGCATATCCCAACCCCGTATTTTGTTTAGGTAAAAAAGGAATTCTCCAGAAGTATGTGCACAGATTTAGTTGGTCAGCAAAGCTGAGTGAGCAGAAGGGAAGGGAAGGGGAAAGGGAACAAGGGGAGAGGAAGGGGGGAACATAAATTTGATAAACTTTTAAGAGTCTCAATAATGAAATGGGTTACAACAGCTCCTGCTCCTCTTAGGTGTCTCATGTGACTTTTAAGAAGAATCTCGATGCTTAACGTCGCCAGAGATCCCGGTGATCGGCCTGGAGCCTCCTCAGTTTTCCTCTATGCATGTAAGTCGTGGAGATTGTAGGTCCCTGGTGAGAAATCAAGAAAGAGAAAAGAAAATGAATTATGACAACTCTGGTGGAACAAATACTGGTTACATTTGCTGGCCTCCAAACCCTTTGCATTCCTTTGGCCACAAACAACCAGCCTTGGCAGAGAAGAATGGGCATACCAAGCCCAACGATTTTATGATTCATTTCATCATATGTACACACTGCCTCACTGTAAAAACATATCCTCAAAGCAGTTTACAAAAAATATAAAACATGGAAATTATCAACGAGAAAAATTAGCAACAATAATTTAAGCCTATCCAAAAGTTAAAATAACAATAGATTAAAAACAGATTTAAACACGCATCAACTTTCTAAATATCTGGGTAGGCTTGTTTAAACAATTTTTGGGGGTCTTATCTCCTTCCTCAAGGAATACAGTCTCCCAGTTAGATGCCAGCAGCAACTGTGGTTGATCAGAAGAAACCAATGGGGCACTTGCACCTCTAACAAGGCAGGGATGTCCTTGACTTTTGTTCAGAGATTCCACCTGCCCCTTAAGAAGATCTTTTAAAATTAAAATATACGCAAACCGCCTTTTAGCCCTAAAGCAAGGGCCCCAAAGGCAGTGCACAAAAGACTAAAACCCAATTTAAACAATGAACCAGATTAAGATTGGACCTCCCTAGCCCACCCTCGCCCACAGTCCCCTTGACCCAGCTTCTGCCTCTGTGGAGCAAAGCCACAGTCCTGTTTGCTAAAGCAAGAGAAGGCAGCTGGGCAATGGTCCCAGTGAAACAGCAAAGAGATCCCCCCAGGACCTTGGAGATTAGAGGGAGAAGCTTCTGGCCGAGTGTATCAGCATTCTACCAGTGTCACCAGACTCATTTGCAAAGCTGGCTGAGTGTTTTGCTCTGCAGTTTATCCTGTAACTTCTCTGCTGCGGCTCTCCGAGGTCTGTGCGTAATTATAGTGTTTCATTGAAGTTGTAATGGTGGTGGTGGTGGAGGCGGCAGCATTTCTCTCCCCTGAGTGCCGAAAGCAAGCAGTTGTAGATTTCCCGGCCAAACACCAGCTCCTTTACACTGCAGATGGTGGAGGGGAAGCTGGCTGACTGCTGCAAAGCACTGCAGAAGTTCTGAGCACTTGCTTCATCCAAAGGCTAAATCAAGAGTCTTTATATAGTTGCTATATGTCCTGTCCTCCACACAATGAGACCGTCTGCACCATTCCAGCTCACCTCCACCTTAAATGGCAGGAGATGCAAGCTGCGTCAACACCGCTGTCACTTGGCTATTACATGATGCTTTTACATGCTCAGTTCAAGAGCTAACTGCTAATTTTGGCCTCTTCCAGTGCACACACAGTGTTTCAGTTCTGGTTTCATCTGCTCAAGCATCTTGTGGCCTGGGCTTACGGGCAGCTGCACTACCTCGGCCTTGATCTCCTCTTCCCTGTGAATTGCATTTTCTTCCCCATTTTGTGTCATTATCTTTTGGGTAAAAATCTTATTACACAGTCACTTCTAAACAGAGGCACCGAAAGAGGCTGGGACCAGCAGAGGAGTCATAATGTCAAACTGGACCACACAACATTCATGCAATTTGTAGTTTTTTGAAAGTAAGCAGGTATGTCCCAAAGTTCACCAGGATCAGGACTGCAGCGGGGGCAGGAAGGGTTAAAGCACCTATCTCCATCTAGATAGCACAAGTTTATCCCCAGCAAAATGTCCCCAGCCAGAACTGGTGTGTTGTAAAAGTGAAGGAGAGTTTTTCCCAATGCAAAGCTCACTCTTAAAGTAACATCATGATTTCATCAGTCCCTTTACAGGGCTATTGTAAGGGTTGCTAGAATGTATTTTCAGTCTTCTGTACACAAAGCCCTTTATAAATGCTAAATATAACATGAATGACATCACATCTAAGTCACTTAGCCCTTAGCTCCCAATGGTGAGAATTAACTGATGAGCATGGTCAGATTTTCTGTTTAACAGCCCTGCAGCTTAATAGTTCTAAAAGCCACAGGGCTTCCAGGTGTTGCTTTCTGTACTGAATTAGCAGAACAAGACAAGCTTTGCCGCTGCTGCACAGACCTCAAGTTAGCCTGGCCGGGAGCGTAAAGAGGCATTAAGCCAATTATTGGGCTCATAACTCAGGCAACCTGCCTCATACCTCGCTGACAAAATGCACCTGGGAATAAGGTTTAGGCTAGTTTTTGCTTCAGCATCCAAACTCAGGAACCAAGTTTCTTGTGACAAACCCTCCAGTGGAAAGCCCAATTAGTTGGAGGAAGCTGCAAACAGAAAATAATGGTTAAAGGGTATGCGATAATTGGCAATGCATTTTCCCAGGCTCTAATTTTCTTGTTGGATTTGGCAAAGGTGCTTCATAAACGGAGCTTAGATACAGTTAAAATTGGCCCCTTAAGAGAGGAGGGTTCAGGTGAGGCTGCTGCAATTAGAGCAATGTTTAAACAGACAGGGCAACCTATTTGACAAAATCAGCTGAAGCAGAAAGGCAGGTAAATTTCGGCTTAAGATGCTGCCTGACCTATCAGACCCTGTGGAATGCGCTGTCATTTCGAAAGCTCTGATTCTGACGTATCGTTTGAGGGTTTCTACGTACATGACTGTGCACTTGGTGTCACTGCAAATATATCTCACTCCTGCAAACATCACAGGCCCCCTTACGAAAACTAAAGTTTTGACTCTTCCTAATCCTATTCATCTCTTTCGTCACCTCAGATCCTTTTCTGAATTTTATGGAACTCCAAATACTGAAATAATCCAAACTGGCATGTTTGCTGTATTCCACAAACACACAGACTATGCTTATAAATCAGTGGGGTGGGGAGAAAAACACCCCATTACCTAAATTCCATCAATATGTTTGTGTGTGGACCCACAGCCCCTCAATGGTCTACCTGAACCCTTGCAATTCGCAGGAGTGAACAGGACAACCATCAAGTTAGATCATAGCAATAAGTCTTATGTAAGCCTTTGCAAGATTAATGGTTCTGATCTTGCCAATGGAAGGAAAAGGCTTAGTCACTAGCCCTGACCCTGTGAGAAGGAAGGCCACACCAAGGATCAGTCCTGCCTAATATACAAAGTGGGTACAGGTGACAGGCAGACACTCCTGTGCGTCCAAAAACACTTTTCGCAGAGCAAACAGAGGGCAACAGTCTAGGTGAATTCAAACACCACCAGCAAGAGCAAAGGCATTACAGAGCAGTAGCTCAGGCGAATGCAAAGCTTTGAGATCTTTCCTTCCCCCACTTCAGCTTGAGATGGGGGAAAGAACCCTACTGCAGATACAGTGGTACCTCAGGATGCGAACGGGATCCGTTCCGGAGCCCCATTCGCACCCTGAAGCCAACGCAACCCACGACTGCGCGTCTGCACATGTCACGATTCACCGCTTCTGCGCATGACGTCATTTTGAGCATCTGCGCATGTGTGAGTGGCGAAACCCGGAAGTAACGTGCTCCGTTACTTCCGGGTCGCTGCGGAGCGCAACCCGAAAAGGCTTAACCTGAAGTGACTTCAACCCGAGCTATGACTGTACAGAGACGCGTTTTAGCCCAGCAGATCTCCATCTTCTGCTGGTTGGGCACAACAGTTCTTGCCTTCAGTTCTGAAATCATTCACTTGCGATTTAGCAGGAGCTCATGTGAACAAGCAAGCCTCTGTTTCTGTCATAGTTAGGACAGCCTCCCCATTTTACATTAACAAGGAAGTGTAGGGTGTGTTCCAACCACTCCTCCTTGCTGCCTGTTCCAGTTCACTGTGAATCTCTGAGGAATTGTGCTGCAGGGATAAGACCGGGGTGGGGGTGGGGAGTGTTTACATTATTTACTTATCCCAGGACAAGCATGAGAGACAAGCATGCCCTGACTGAGCCAAAGGTTGGTGACTTTCAGCTCACATCAACCCCTGAACGCAAATGAATCATGTGAGAGGAGGGGCCTATGGCTCACTAATTAAGGACAAGACCAATATGCAATTAAAGTCCCAGGTTCAAATCCAGGCATCTTCCATGAAAAACATTTCAGTAAGTAGGGCAGGTATTGGACATGTACCCGCCGTCAAACCTCACACACACAAAGAAGAATGAATGGGCTAATGGACTGAATAGTTTGGTATAAGACAGCCCCATAGGCTTGTGGCCCAGGCTAAGTGATTACGTTAAGAGCACTGCAACAAGCAAACTCCAGCGCCTTCAGAAATCTGGCCTCAGCTGCCATAGCTCAGTGGGAGAGCATCGGCCTTGCAAGCAGAAGGTTGCTGGTTCAATCTCCTGCCTCTCCAGGAAGGATTGGGAGAAACTCCTGCCTGAAATCCTGACAGTCAGTGTAGACAAAACTGAGCTATCAGTGGTCTGACTCATTATAAGTCAGCTGCCTGCATCTCTGTTCTCCGAGGTATTCAGTCAGGATGAGAAGACAACAGCACCAATGAAAGCAGCGGGAAATCAGTGCCCATCAAAGAACATGACACCCATTTCTAAGAGCACATGGCTGGCACTTTGCTCAGAAGCGCGCAAGGGGGATATGCAGAGTGGCACGTCCCTGCCCCTTACATAACAGGGCAGCCTCTTCTTCGCTGCAGCTGCGCTTTGCATGGAGACGCTACCAGCTCTGGCCCAGGGTGGGTGGAAGAGGCAGCTGGGCCTTAGAATAAACAGCCACAGGGCAGGTCTGTGCCCTCGCAGTGCTTATTACGTTTGCATTTTACCATTCTGAAGCGATGTGCAGGAGGGATTTCCCCCGAGGGCACAGCCTGGTTACGCAACTCAGCAGCAGCATCATGTTAGCAGAGCACGAGTGACTGCAGATGGCAAAACACAGGCTGCCCAAAGGGGGGGGGGGGGAGAGAAGAGAGAGAAGAGAGAGGAGGGAAAGCAGAAAGGATCTTGGATGCCAGTACCCTCACCCCTCTCAAACCCCCATGAGCAAGAAAAAAGAAGAACTCATCCACATCAGATCAAACACCTACCCAGCCAACCTGATGTCTCTAGATGCCCACAAAATAGGACATGGGGACAATAGCTTCTCCTACTGTTTGCAATGGGACGCGGGTGGTGCTGTGGGTTAAACCACAGAGCCTAGGACTTGCCGATCAGAAGGTCAGCGGTTCGAATCCCCGTGATGGGGTGAGCTCCCGTTGCTCGGTCCCTGCTCCTGCCAACCTAGCAGTTTGAAAGCACATCAAAGTGCAAGTAGATAAACAGGTACCGCTCCGGCAGGAAGGTAAACAGCATTTCCGTGCGCTGCTCTTGTTTGCCAGAAGCGGCTTAGTCATGCTGGCCACATGACCTGGAAGCTGTATGCCGGCTCCCTCGGCCAATAAAGCAAGATGAGCGCCACAACCCCAGAGTTGGTCACGACTGGACCTAATGGTCAGGGGTCCCTTTACTGTTCCCAATGCCTGGTACTCATCATTTTGGAGGTGGTATACAACCATCATGGCTGGCAGCTATTGACAGCCTTATTCTCCCGGAATCAGCACAACTGCCTTTAGAAGCCACCTAACCCTTTGTTACATCTTGCAATATGGTTTAATATCATGCTGTGGAGAAGTACTTCCTTTTGCCCGTTTCCCAAAAAACTTCAAAAGGTTAGTGAGACAGATATTTCTCTTTGCAAGCAGAGGAAACTGCCTTATACTGAATCAAGATCATGGGTTTATGTAGCTCTGTGGTTCCCAAACATTTGGGGGCCAACCCCCTCCTTCCATAAACTCAACCCATGCCCTCTACCCTGTAAAAAGATTAAGAATAGCAGTTTGTACAACCCATTAAAGACGATACTAGTACATTAAAATTGAAAACAGTAACAATTAATTGCACATTTATTCAAAATCCAATTAAAACTATTTAGGTTAATTAAGTGAACAAAATTGATAGCCAGTGATTCCTGCTTTTCAATGCCTGATAGTCCTTTACACCTCCATTACCCTGCTAAGTTATGCAGCCCCTCCCCAGGGGGCAGTACCACAGTTTGGGAACTGCCGATCTAACTCAACAGTGTCTACACTGACTGGCAGTGGCTCTCCAGGGTTGCAGGCAGGTTTCTTATCCGGAAATGTTGCAGATTTCATCCGGGACCTTTTGCATGCAAACAGTGCACTGTATCATTGGGCTATGGAAAAGCCCATAAAGTCCTGTTAGCTATTCCTTGCCAAAACCTATTCTTCTATATGCAGTATTTTTATCCTTAAGAATGCTTTCTACCAATTTAGTCAGAACAGACATTAACTGGCCTGCAAGTTCCTTGATCCCTGTCCTGCCCATTGGGATTCACTTATGCCCCTATTATTCTACCAGTTTCAGATACGGCTGGAATTGCATCAGAGACTATCTTATGGATCCAAACTTGAGACAAATTTTAACATGTGCTTTTCCATGGAGGTTGAAGGAGTGAAATTCTTTTATGTTCATTTCTTAGAAAACTTGGAGAAGGTTGCTTAAGAAGAGGATGTTAGGAACTTAAAAGATATAGTTCCCACATCAAGCATGGTCTCACAGTGGTATTGAGGGCTCCCTTCTCCCCATTGGGCATAATCTCAGATGTATGCAATGTCTCCTAAGGAGATGTGGCAATAGATTGGGGCACAGGATGCATTTTGGCTACATCCACCATCTGGAGAGTACTTTCTTCCTGAAATTTAAAGCCTGCATCACATATAGGGCTGGATAAAGGAAGGTGTGCAGAAGCAATGCCGGGCTACATAATGCTGTTTACTTTGAATGACAATTCCACCCACTTTCTCCGCACGTTTTATAATGATGTTAGGATCATGTGAAAGAGCTTTCAAACAATCGTGTTGGGACTTGGACAAATTGTCCTTAATTTTGGGACCCTTCTTTTCTAATTTTTCCAAATCTCATAATACCAGTTGGTGAAATAAAGTAAATTATTATTTACTCCAGCTAATACGAATCCATCCATTTTTTTATTTCACCTGTGAACAAAGGGGGTGGAATTGTCATTCAAAATAAACAGCAATATGTAGCCATTCGAAATAATGGCTTTATGAAACAATTTTATATTCTCCCACCACGCTGATGAAGATCTACGAAACAGCAGTCAATATCTGGAATCTGTTCAGTGTTGGACATTATATTTGCTGAATACACTAAGCTCCACAGCTTGTCTTTCATCATACAAAGTCTGGTACCTTGCTTCATTTAAAGATTTTCAGAGACTTTGAGACTAAGATTTCATTTTGAACTTGTTATTGTTTGAAGGAATTCTATAAAGATTGTCTATTACGTATGTATATGGTCATCGTGTTGCCTAAACAGTGTTGACAGTTCAGCACAGACAGAACTGGGCCAAATTATAGGCCACAGCCCTGACACCAAACCTGGCCAACCCATGGAAAAGTTGTGCACAAGTTTTATTTTAGAACAGTAACCGTTCAACAAGGATTTTTAAGAAGCTAAACAGGCACCACTAGGCAACACCCCACACAACATTCTTATCTAAGCTCATTCCGGGCTGGTGAGCGGAAAGAACAGCACAACACTTTTTATGTAACTTCTGGAATGTACGCTGGAGGGCAAGACAGCCCCGACAGCTGAAGGAAATTGGAAGGCAAAGGCTGCCAAGAGCACCTTTCACATAATCTTCCTGGGTAGGAATGAATGAGGTCGCTTTCAGCGCAGAGAGAGGATGCACCTGAAGACAGATTCATTCTTAGGAAGCCAATTCAATGGTTTGGGCTTGAGTGAGGGAGGCCTGCACAGCTTGCGATGCAGCAAGCCATACAAAGCCCTTGAGTCACTTATAGTGGTCTGTTAGGTCCCTAAAAATCCCTTGTTTTGGGGATCGCCAAACAGAAGGTTGTTTGGACCCTTTACGGCTGGTGGGCTGAATTTAGGGTGATGAACCGCTAGCTGTGCAAGCCTGCCCTGGGCAGGGAGAGCTCCCACCATGCCTCACCTTTCTCTGTCCTTCAGGTTATCTAAAGTCTCACTGCTACTTACTAAGTAGTCATCTTTTCATGCTATACTTGCTTTAAAGATCACATTGACTTGCATTTTGCAGTCCAGTTAAATATTGGCTTCTGCCAATCTACTGTAATAAAATGGAGAAGAAATGGCCTGCCAAGACAAATTTATCACTTCACTTGCTGCAGCATTCAACTACTGTTGCAGCATTCTGATCGCCTACTGAAATTAACAACCATTTTCCATAATTTCAGCCAAGTTCTCTGCACATCCTTGGTAACAGATTGTTTGTATATGGCTTTGCAAATGGTTCAAGGGTCCTCCCATTCCTGAAATGTGAAAGTGTTTTGCAAGCGGCGCTTGGAAGGGAAACAAGATTCCTGTTTCTGCTGTGTTTTCAATACAGGAGCACGTGGCAGGATTCGGAGAATCAAAAGCATGGTCACCGAGCCCTGCTGACTGGCTAGCTGACTGGTTGCTGGCACCTACTCTGGAGGAGGCTTCCGCCTTCCTGCTGCAAGTACGTGAGAGGGACACAGCTATAAGTACTGTGTGTGCACTGTGCAAAAGAGCAGGACGGCCCTCGCTCAGCCCTGCGAAGGTGAAGCGAAACAAGGACAACTGCATTCCTTACTGGTGAAGCCAAAAGAGAAGGAAGCCACTATAAGGAAGCTAAAGAGGGACTCTCCAGAAGCAGTTGCATCATGGGTAATTTGTACTGAGGGAAGGGTGGGAACATTGGTTCTGGGTGAAGAAACTAAGGAGAATGGAAGACTTTTAGGGAAGCTTTTAATAGACTATTGTATTTTAATATTCTGTTGGAAGCCGCCCAGAGTGGCTGGGGAAACCCAGCCAGATGGGCGGGGTATAAATAATAAATTATTATTATATTAGTTCTGCTCTTAGAAATGCCCAATTCAATAATTCAAAACTGTGGCTAATGAATGGATGCCTCAACTAGACAAGCTTTCAGCTGTTTTTCTTTATTGCCCGTATATTCATATTCAGAAGCTACTGCCCCTTTTCTGCAGTGAACCTGAACATGGGATAGAAGGTGTAAATCACAGAGCTAATAATGACCATTAACACTCGCCCCTGCTGGGAACAGCTGCATGTCACAAGAGACCTACAGGATCAGACCAAAGGTCCATCTAGTCCAGAATCAAATTTCCCGCAGCAGCTAACTTAGATGTCTTCTGTACCTGTCCCCAGCACACACTATTCAGAGGGATACACTGCCTCTGAACATGGCAGTTCTAAAACCTAGCCATCATTCTGAAGCGGAGATAAAAAACAAAGTTTGGCAAAATTCCCCAAGCCATTACAGTGGCGCCCCGCAAGACGAATGCCTCGCAAGACGAAAGAGTTTTCCGTTTTTTGAGTCGTTCCGCAAGACGAATTTCCCTATGGGCTTGCTTCGCAAGACGAAACATCTTGCGAGTTCTTGCGAGTTTGTTTCCTTTTTCTTAAAGCCGCTAATAGCCGTGCTTCGCAAGACGAAAAGACTCGCGGAACGGATTAATTTCGTCTTGCGAGGCACCACTGTACTTAAGGACCCAGAGCATCACAGGACCACTAACCCAACAAGCAGGGGCTCACAGCTGCAGTCACCAGATTGCCATTGGCAGGTGCAAAGGGCATCTTTTAACCTGGCAATTGCAGCATACTTGCCCCAAGTCTGCAGAAGAATGGGGTTCTCTGCCTAATAGTCTGCAGAGATGCTTGGAAAGCACTGAGACTTTCTTACAGCTCTTGGTGTGTTGCTGTGACTCTGCAAAACAGGGGTGACCCTTCCCCTCCATCCTTCATCACCTCAGCTCAGAGCTGGAGAGGAAAGGAGCAACTTCCCTTACTCCACTTTCCCCGAGCCTAAAGCACTGGGTGATGTCAAACCAGACTCTGACCTTTCCTCTGCTGCTTGTTGCAAGCACAAATCTTTGCTGGCTACCGAAGGCAACTAGTGTATTGAGGGTCCAACACATTCTTGTTTCAGAACACAAAGGGGTTCCTCTGCTGCTTCACATCACCAGTATGAAAATAGCTGAGAGCAGGCCCACCACCTCAAATGAGAGGAAGGAGCCACTGAACTTATTGACCCAGGAGTGACACTGCATTCACAATTTTAGGGTGAAAGGTATCTGCAAGGAATGGAGCGCACCAACATTTCTTTAAAAAGGCAGCGCACTGCTCTCATAGAAGCAATCAAGTATGCTGCCTTTAGGGCTGCAATGTTTAACCAATTAGAGCACTGGTTAAATGTGTTTATCTATTAAACACACTCCTGATTAATTGAGCATTTAAAAAAAGGTTTTGACATGACTATAAAAACTGCAGGTGGCAGTTGGAAGTGGCTTTCTCCCTTTTCTTGAACACATGACGAATGCCTCTTTCAAGGTGATGTCTGCTGTTATTTCAAAAACAGTGCTTTTTACCTGTATGCAAATTCATACAAATACTTGCCTTTGTATACAGGGTTCATGGTATCCTTGTAATAACAAGGATCTGATTTTTAATGGTTCAGCATCTTGCTCCTTAGGGATGCGGGTGGTGCTGTGGGTTAAACCTCAGAGCCTAGGACTTGCCAATCAGAAGGTTGGCGGTTCGAATCCCCGCGACGGGATGAGCTCCCGTTGCTCGGTCCCTGCTCCTGCCAACATAGCAGTTCGAAAGCACATCAAGGTGCAAGTAGATAAATAGGCACCGCTCCGGCGGGAAGGTAAACGGCGTTTCCGTGCACTGCTCTGGTTCGCCAGAAGCGGCTTAGTCATGCTGGCCACATGACCCGGAAGCTGTACGCCGGCTCCCTCGGCCAATAAAACGAGATGAGCGCCACAACCCCAGAGTCGGTCACGACTGGACCTAATGGTCAGGGGCACCTTTACCTTTTATCTTGCTCCTTAATCTCATTCACTGCACACAACCTCATCTTATTCCGGTAGAAAGGAAGGGAGCAGACACGCACAAACTGCTCTTGCACCATTTGAACAGCATTAGAGAGCAAAGCTGTAGGTTATGTTTTATTATCATTTATTATTTCTTGAATTTATATACCACCCTATACCTGGAGTTCTGAGGGTGGTTCACAGAACAATCTTTTCAAAGGTCGTTACAGGGAAAAACCAAGGTAAACCAGGTGGAAATGCTATCAAAGGAAGAAATTCTTAGGCAACTGAATGTCTCTATAGCCCCAAGCAGCTTAACAGACAGAAAATGGCTTCGTTGCCCCACTAAGTTGTGCAGAGAAGAGAGAAACTGTAGAGCACTTACCCCAGTTTTCAAAGCACACCAACACTTTGACCTGAGTTTAAGCAGCACAAGTAACCTGGTCCATCCTGGATTCAAGCTCAAAGGCATCGGGTCGGTCCTGCGGGTTAGCAGCCAACATGTCTTTCAAGAGCTGCTTGATCCCCTCGGACATGGAAGTCCTGCGTTTCTGGGGGATGTGCAACTCCATCTTTGGGTTTTCTAGCAGCGCCTCCCCGACGGGCACAATCTCAGTCCCCTGCTTGATGTAGGTCCCCAGCAGCTCCTTCTTGGTCTCGGCATCGATGAACGTTATCCTCTCAATCATTGCCCAGATGATGATGCCCAGGGCAAAGATGTCCGCCTTGGCAGTGTAGTGCCCCTCCCAGACCTCAGGAGCCATGTAGAAGTCTGAGCCGCAAGCCGAAGACAGCCAGTATTTGTTCACATTCACATTTTTGTTATCGTTCCCCCCGTCCTTGCCTCGAGCAGTCAAGCCGGCGCACACCTTGCTGAGCCCAAAGTCTGCCACCTTGAGGACAGGAGCGCCCGACTGCTCCGTGATGAGGATGTTGTCCGGCTTCAGGTCTCTGTGCACAATGTGGTTCTTGTGAAGGAAGGCAATGGCGCTCGTCAGCTGCAACATGAAACTCTTGTTGGTGGCCGGGTCAGGCCTGCGGGAAAGGATGTACTGGTTCAGGTCTCCCCCTTCGCAGTACTCCATGACGAACCAGAGATAACAAGGTTCTTCAGCATAGCCCAGGATCCTCTCACCTTGCCGGGGGAAGAGAAAGGAGAAAGAGAAGGGTTACTGCATGAGCAAGACGGGGAGACTACAAAGATAAATCGGAACCTGGGAAAGGAGTGTGCAATTGGACAGCACATCTTCCTACCACTGTCCCAGAGGTCTATTCTACACAAAACTAAACCGATTTATTTTGTGAAAACTGGATGTGCCGTAGTGAATCCATCACTGGAGGCCCTGTCAACAGGTCAGGACATGGCCTGGCTCTTTGATGAACACAGGTGAACAGAAATGCTTTCAGAAATCTCTCTATTAAAGATCAACACACTTTTGACTTCTGTGCAACATTTCAGATCTCACAAGAACAGACCTCCAGCAATATTCTGACATCCCGCGGGCAATATTTTAATACACTTTCTCCCATGCTGACTAGCAGCTATCTCCTAGGCACCCTCTTCCAAGGCCTCTAGCCACAAAAGCACCACAAAAATGGCTGCCGGGGTGTGTTTCATTGCAAACAATGACTTGGAGCCATCTGACTGAATTGGCTGCTTGAATGGGAAGGCAGGTAGTCCTCACCAGCACGCAGCCCATCAGCAGATGAAATTTATTAAATCCAGGAGACAAGTTATTGCTCAATCAAGCTAATCTGGTTTCGCTTTTGAAACGAAAAGCATTTGATACCATATTACAAAGGCTATGCCCTGTGTGCATTTTCCTGTGGTGTGTGTATGTTTTTGTGGGGTGAGTGCTGCACACTGTGAGGGTGGATGTACCTTAGCCAGAGGGAGAGAGGGATGGTGCTCCTGTTTCTGTGGCTATGGTTGGGGGGGAAGGGTCCAAATGTTTGTGGACCATACCTTTTTTCAATCCTCCATCCACTGTACAGGTATTCTGTTGCCAGGCTACTGAATCATTTCCCTGGAAACATATTAAAAGTCTATGTATGCTACTATGTTTTTGTTATTCTGAGATGCTATTCTTTCATCTGGTATTACAGCCTTAGTTCCATTACAGTGGTGCCTTGTGTTACGGACAGGATCCGTTCCGGAGGCCCTTCCGTAACATGAAAAGCCCACAACTTGAAGCGCTGTGTCTGTGCAGGCCCGCGCGAGATCTGGCGCTTCTGCGTATGTGGCGAAACCCGGAAGTAACCCGTTCTGGTACTTCTGGGTTGCCGTGGGACGCAAGACAAAAACACACAACCTGAAGCGGACGTAACATGAGGTATGACTGTATTACATATATGTTTATATGTTGGGAAACCACTTAACACAGTACTAAGCGATATATAAATATATGAAATAATAACACTCCTGCATGTAAGCTTTGAATTGCTTTTCCTTTTCCTACTGAAATGTCTTTGGGGCTCTCGCGCATCTTGTCGCTCCACCTTGCAGCAAGCCAAGGGCCTTGGGAAGTGGGCAAGATAGCAAAACAGACCTTCCAAAGAGAAGACGCCAAGTATGACCAAACAGAACCAGAGATAAGTTGCTCCCAGGTCTTTGATAACAGCCTCCATAATAGTGAGGAGCACAGGCTATTTGCATAAACAAGTCTGTTCCCATGACTACTGCTATGGTAATTGAAGGCTATATCACCACTTGGCTATCCTGCCCTGTCAACAGCAAGTAGGAAAAACTTTAGAAAGAAAAAAAAATACATGAAAAAGGGTGTGGGCTACAGGCCTCTAGAAGGATTTGATTGTATACAGGGGGAGCGGGTGGAAAAAGAGAGTATTCTTTCCTGTTATAAGCTGGAGGTGAACAAGAGGATGAGAGGGAAGGCAGTGAGAAAATGGAAACTGAAGAGACTGTTGCTGCACTCAGAAAATAAAAATCAGAAGGTCTTATGGGGGTCACTCCATTCACTAAATTACAAGCCACGCAGGTGCTCCCTCTGTTCCATTAATGCCTCAAACCTAAGTTTTTTTCAGTCTAAATAAAAACATGAAAAAGTTTGTAACATAACCAAGATTAAACAATTTAATGTTTCAGTTGTTCCGTCTCAAGTATTAAACACGGTAAGCAATTTCATAGCCAGTAATGGGCCATGAGGAATAAGCATCCGTTTAGAGCGTCCTTTGCAATTAACAGCCACACGGTATAAACAGCCACACACAGAAACTGCAACCCCTATGCACGCTTACCTGAAAGAAAGCCTAGCTGAACACAATTAGAATTACTTTCAAGTCAATGTGCGTAGGATTGGACTGTGAAATCCCTCATTTGAAGTTTTCATCCCCAAAAAGTTTTTGATTTGAGTTTCTGCTGAAATGAGGCTGCATTTTAATGTTGTACTGTACTTTAATCTTGTTTTTAAGTTGTATTTTAATCAATTGTTTTTATACCTGGTGTTAGCCACCCTGAGCCCAGTCTTGGCTGGGGAGGGAGGGGGATTAATAAAAACTATTATTATTATCATTATTATTATTGATGCTAAGGTGCCTAGTGCACATTAGCAGAAAGCCAATTAATCAAAACCAGCTAAACGGCTATGGGAAAAACACCCCTCTCCCATATTAATTAGACACACTGGAAAGTTAGTGATCACCTTCTCTTTCCAACGTTGAGTGACCCCCCCCCCATGTTGTGCTGACGAGGCAACAGTGAGTGACTAGCCGTGAGTTCGAGGCAATAAAGCAAGAAACTCAAAAGGTTGCCAACACACAGCAAATGGATGCTGCACGTTTTTCTGTGGTGCCCATTTGGGCATTTTGTGAGCTCCCGCATGGCACGCAGCTGAGCAGGCTCTGTGGCACGCCAGCCGACACGTGAAGGGGCTTGGCTTAGCTATAATAAGCCAGCTCTGTACACTGACAGTATGCCTTGCAAAGAGCACACAGTCCAGCGCAAGCTCAGACTGGGTGATGCTGCTGGGTCCAAGGCTGCACATTGCCTACACACATGCTCTCCACACATGCGCTCTCTTCTCCCCACCCCCCACCCTCACTGCTCTCCACACGCGGTAGATTTACTTGGGTCTAAGGAATGTCCTTTATTAAAAGACGCAGGCTACGCTAAATGTAGAGAAATAATAAAAGAAAATCTGTGGCAACCTTCTGCTAAAGAATTGTCCCACAGAAAGCTCAGTTGCTGTTTGCTCTCTTTCCCTCCTTATTAGGCACCTCACCCCCCAAGAGGATCATCCTCACCACCTGAGCCTTCAGCGTAATTGTGGTGCCTGCTATTCCAAAGGGCATGGCGACAGTGACTCCTGATGGCATATGAGGTTGACTAGTGTGGAGGTGGATCACTAGGGACAGGAATACAGACCGAGGTGGTGGTGGTGGGAGTTGGGTATGAGGAAAGAAATAAAGCTATTTCCAGGAGGTCTCTGCTCATCCCAAAGGAAATGAACTACTATCAGAGGAGAGATGAGGGACAAGGAGATAGGTGCGCATGTGTAGAGGTTAGATACCGTATATGCATTAAAATGACTCTTTCGCACACTAGACTGGCCTGAACAAAGTTGGAAAATATTTACAGATGGGCTGGAAGCTAATTGCTTGTTCCAGAGATCATCTTTAGGAGCTCTTTATTGCACTGACTGAAGCCACCATGAGATGCGGCTTCAACTTATGAAGTCAGGAAGGCAAAAAGGGGGAACAGAAAAGACAACAACTGCAAAGAACCATCAAAGACACACACACACACACAACTGTTAAGCAAACTTTCTGAGGATTTTTATAAAAAAGCACTTCAGGGGCTGGTATTTTGTAAGCATACACTCATCTTTGCAGGGCCTACATACTCAGTGATCTCTCTGAGGAAGGTCTCTGTACATGATTCAGGTCTCTGTACATGATTCAGTCAGCTTGGATTTGGAGAAGGGACCTAAGAGGACCACATGCAAATTTCCTATACAGTGGTACCTCAGGTTAAGTATTTAATTCGTGTCGGAGATCCGTA